>NC_133307.1:16503663-16615169 GCF_012295235.1 Primulina huaijiensis
TTTTTTACACATAAGTCTTCATTGGTGTTCCAAGATATTATATTATATTACACATCACTTTTGAAAATCTTCTTCTCCGAATTTGCTTCTTCACATAAAAAGAAACATGTGGATAATTGAGTTGTCTAGTTGTGGTATTTTTTTCAAACCATTTGACCAAGTAATTTGAGAGATATGGTCAAAATACTAGAGCATGGTAAAACTGCCACTCCTTTGGTAACTTTATTTGTTGCTTAATTTGATCCTAATTGAGAGAGGATTTTTATCTCATGCTTGTCAACAATATTGTAGATATTATAATCAACTTTCTGCAGGTCCAAGAATCATCTTTATCACATTTGCAACGCCAAGTTTATTCTTGTTTTATCGAACCTGTAAAAAATAGTAAAAACTTGTAATTACACAACAACTTATATTTTATACAATTTATTATAAAACATATAATATTTAAACATTTAATAAAACAAAAATTATATATTTATATTATAAAACATTTAATTAATGTACAATTTTTATGTTTATCATTGCCCTTTAGCGGTCCCTGATATGGATTTTCCCTGGCGGCCCCTGGTAAGGCTTCTTAAATGAGGGTCGCTGCTGATGCTGCTGCGGCTGCTGTGGAGCCTGATATGGCCTCTTGTCCTGTCTGTCATTCTTGATATCCCGCTGATCCTGTCCTGCCGCCAAAGCTCTAGACACGGCAACTGCATAAGTAGTAGGACGAGCAACTCGGACATCACGGCGCAAGATCGGCCGTAAACCATCCATAAAATGCCTCGGCTTCTCCCGAGCATCATTAGCTATTAGGGGCACAAAGTAACACCTTCTTTCAAACTTTCGCATAAACTCTGCTACGCTGCTGTCTCCTTGCCGTAGTGCCATGAATTCCCTGGTAAGGCGGGAACGTACTTCCTCAGTGAAGTACTTAGAGTAGAAAACCTCCTTGAAACCATCCCAAGTCAGTGTTCGCAGATTCACTGACACTGACGCACTCTCCCATTATAGCCTTGCGTCTCCTGTCAGAAAAAACGAGGCACCCTGACCCTATCTGCATCTGTCAGCTCCATAAAATCAAAAATTACCTCGATGGCCTTAATCCATCCCTCCGCTATCATCGGGTCAGTGGTCCCCGAAAACTCCTTTGTGTTCATTCTCCTAAATCTTTCATAGACTGCCTCTGGTTTGGGCCTCTCCCCTGCATTCGCCGCAGCCTGGTTCCCCGCAAACTGCGCGAAGAACTGCGTCATCCTTGCAAGTATCTGAGCCTGCATATCCGGAGATGGATGAGGAGGAGTGACCCTCTCCTCATCTCGTGCCTTTCTGTCCTCATCCCTTGCTTCCCGATTAATCATACGTCTAGGAGGTATACTGTTTCAAAATTTACCCAACACATAAACCCAACATGCATGAACATAATATCATTAACATAAGATGCACGTAATTTGAACTTTAAAATATGCACATGCTGAAATTATGACTTAATGCGTAATACATGAAAGAACTTAAAATTTTACAACTTACAGACTTGAGGTGTGACTTCGTAAGCTTCTTGTAACTGGCAGTAGGCATAACCCTTTACAAGAACACAGCTCTGATACCAACTGTAACGTACCGTACTTTTCACTACTCGTAATTTGCGAAAAAATTAAAAATTTTCTTAAACAAGTCGTGAACCTTCAAAATTCGATAAAATAAATTGTACGTCTCAAAATTTGTTGCAACAAATGATCTAAAAATAAAGTTTGCTAAAAGTATCTGATTAAAATCTCGTAACCAGTAAAATAAATCAGAGTATTTTGACCATTTCATAAAACTTAAAACATGGCGGTCCTCGGGTTTAGCCTCCCGCTCAGTCCAAGCCAGCTCCTTGGTCCCCACCCCTAGTCTCCTCAAAATCATCCTCACTGCCTCGATCAAGTCTAGTGAGTCTAAAGACTCAACACGTATAAACTGGAAGTATCGTGTAGTACGTAATAAAACCACATGAACCTTCAAAATAGAGCGTACATACGTGAAACTTGAACTTGTAATTAAACTTGAACATACATACATAACATAGACGTCCCATAACGTGAAAACTTTTCATAAATATGCTTGCATACTTGTACGTACATAAATTCATCCTTTTGCGTAGAGGCATGTTTCAAAGCAAGTGACCCATAACATAAATCGCCTGATCAGACTAAACCACAGTACTGGGCTGACAGGGAAAAATCCACTGCCACATACGTGAAATCCCCGTTCATGCTTTAACGGGCGAATTCGTCCCCGTTCATGATTTAACGCTTTCAAATTCTGATCTAAACACGTTCAAGCTTTAACGGGGTGGGTTGGTCCCTGGTCATGCTTTACCGCTTTCCAACCTCATACTTAATTTGGTCACAAGACATTTTGCATACTTCAAAAGTTAAAAATATTTTCTTTGCACGTCGAACATACTTACTTGGCACTGAGGGATTTGTTGGATCTCACTTGGGGCCACTGCTGCACATACTAACAAGATTTCAAGCACTTAATTTCCATACTTAGACATAATAATCGTGCTCATCACCCAAAATGACAATTTTTATATGACGTTTTAAATCGCTTGGGACTTGACCTCTTTTAATCATTGTACTAAACCATGACGTCAACTCCCGAAACAAATCCTAAAATGATGTGAAAACATTTCCAAAAACATAGAAAACATGAGCCTAAAATAGTGGTTTAAAAGTCATATTCAAGTGCCTAGGCGCTGGGCTTACTGTGCTGCGGCGCTGCCTAGAGCCTAGGCGCTAGGCTTCTAGCGCCGCAGCGCTAGAGGGCCGCAAGTCTAACGCTGCGGCGCCGCAAAGGCAGCGTCTCGGCGCTACACTTGCACAGGTCGGGCGCTGCGGCGCTCCCTAGTGAGCTCTGCGGTGCTAATCCTGCATACTAACAACCAAAATAACCCATTTTTGATGCAATTTGAAAAGTAATGCTCCAACGACTCAAACCGACGTAACAAGACATATCTTATGACTCTAATGCAGTGATTCGAACCTCACCCAACGCCCAAAAGTAGGGATACACCACGAACAACGCAACACAACCCGTGAATGTGACACGTTGACAACAAACGATTCCTACGACTTCTAATGCAATCAACGACTATTGACACGAAACAAAGCATCAAAACTCATCTCAAACTCATACTCCATATACCTAAACACAGCAGTGGTCACCCGACGGTTCCCAACGAAGCCTCCAACAATAAACTTCAAGAACACATCAATAGCATAATTTTCAGAAAACGCCGTTTGAGCAGTCCCACAAAAATCATCATAACTCGCTCAATATTTATCAAAATATTTTGAATTATATATCAAATCGAAGATATCAAAAAGTTCTACGTTTCATATGTTGAAAGGTTTCCCAAATTCTCAACCAAAAAATCTCAGTTTTCAGAAAGAACAGAAAAATCGAGTTTTAGATCTAAAAATTTCTTCAAAACCGATCCAACCAATTTCTGCTCAAACTACTATATAACATGCACATGATTTCATAAAAAACACATTAAATTTAATACTATGACAAGATCGACGCAGGAATAACAGAATATATCTGCTGGAAATAATCAGAGGAAGGGAACGGTTGCAAGAACTCTTAGAACCCTAGGTTTGCTCTCCTTTTAAAATAATAAAAATCTGAAACGATATACATGTGTGTGTGTTGTGTGTTAAAAACGTGTATGTGTGTGTGTGTGTGTCGGTGTGTGCGTGAGTTTGGGTAGTGTGGAGGGGATTAGGGATGTTAATTAGGAAAATAAATTGCTTAATTAGTAATTAACAACTAATTAAAATCCTAATCCACCTCTAACTTTAACAAAATCCCTTAATTTAAAATAAAGTGCACAAGTAATAAATCCTTAAAAGTTTTAAACTCATAAATCCACTAAATAAATAAAGTAGGCTTTAAAATGATAAAAGCTTAATAAATCATTTAAAATACCCTATCCTTAACTTAAAATAAAATACCACATTAAAAGTTGCCAAAATCGTCACCGGTCTCTTTACCTCGATCCCGCATCGAATAATCGCCTGAAACATGAAACTCGAAAAATATTTTAACGTGCATCACCAAAACATAAATAATTTAAAATAATGCATTTAAATAAATCATGCATTGTTAATGCTCAACTCAAATTTAAATAAATGATTAAATAATTAAGTAAATGCATGGGTTATACGTGTACTGAATTTGGGCTCTGCACCTAGGACTCTAGCCAACCGATCCAGCCCCTGGCCCTGGCCTTGACCCTTAGCACCCTCTTAAGACCATGACCACTTGACCAAGCCCAGCCCGAGCCCCCTGGCCGAGCCCCTAAACCCTTGCGCGCTGCTGCACCCAAACGTGCAGCACACTCCCTCTCGAGTTGGAGTCCTAGCTTGCTAGGACTCCTCCCCAGCCCTCTTGACTTGAGCTAGGACTCTTTCCTTGACCCATCACGGACCCTAGCTAAGCCCTGGTCCCAGCCAAACCAAATCCAAGCCAAAGAATCCCATAAACCGAGCCACTAGGATACACAAGAACCCAATCGGTTCCAGCATTTCTTTTTCATGTTGTGTGCAGCGTATTTGGTACGTGTCTAGGACTCTATATTTCATGTAAAACTATCCTAGATCATGTCTTAATCATGGCAGCCCCTTCTAACACATAGAAACATATTTTTGGGACAAAAACGCAAGAGTTTAGAACATGTATATGCATGTTTACGAAAATAATAGGATGTGTGACTTGTTTTCATGAAAATTCATGAACAATTACATAATATGGTGTGATAGATGGGTTAAAAGAAGAATATGGCGTACCTTTGCGTTTTAAACACACGAATTTTCATAGGCGAGTGGAAGAACGACGACGAGAGAACGTTGGCTTGAAAACCTTGACAAAAACCGATGCTTCCTCTTGAAATTTATTGTGTGTGCCGTGTATATTTGTTGGGAAAGAATTTTGTGTTTGTTGGGGAAGGGGGAATGTGGTTTGTGGGATTATGGGGTGAAATTTGTGTTTTAAATACTAAATAAAACACTAATGGAAACTTAGGCCCATTAAGTCCAATAGTGCTTTACTAAAATATTTTCTTTAATAGAGTTTGTGAAATTAATAGCCGGGTTGTCAAAACGTTCGTATTTTTGTTGAAAATCCAACACCGATATAAATTACGTCCCGACGCATAAAATCATCTCAAAACTCCTTATTTTCAAAAATAAGAAAATGCATCAATCATATTTTAAATAATTAAAAACAACTATTTAATAAAACATTTTCTATTTTTCAGCTCTCGGTCTCCGTTCCTCGATCGCAACTCGAATAACCCTTAAAAATACACTTTAATTCATGTAAGTAGAAAAACTACTAAAACATCACATAAACATGTCACATAATCAATTTAGCAATTAAAATCATTTAATTAACCATTTTTCATATTCCCTAGATTTTCATGCAGTTGGATTACGTCGTCTTAATTTTGGACCTTAAAATGATACCTTACCAATTTAAACTTGACAACCGTGAGCTGGCAAGCAGAAAAACACAACAAGTTTTTGGCATCGTTGCCGGGGAGTGTCAAATTTAAATTTATATTAGTATTGTTGCCAATTAGTCTAGATTTTAATTTAGAGTTATTTTTGTTTCATTATAATCACTGAATTTTTCATTTTCTTTGTTTGACAGTGCATGCAAAGATCTCAAAGTCCTAACTTGCCTATCTTTGATCTTGAGATCGAAAGAACTGAACGAAAATCAAGAAAAGCGAGACGAGAAGAGATCCAAGCAATGGCCGAAAACAGCGAAGATGCTAGACATAATTTTGAGCTGAAGCCTGCACTGATAAATATGGTTCAACATAAACAGTTTGTGGGAACTGCCAGTGCAGATCCTCACGTTCATTTGAGGCCTTTCCTAGAGATTAAAGATACGGTAAAGATTAATATGTACCTGATGATATTATTAGACTCCGTTTGTTTCTTTTTCTTGGGGAGCATCACGACATGGCAAGAGTTAGAAACGAAGTTTCTCGCTAAGTATTTTCCCCCTGCGAATTCTGCACAGTTGAAGATTGAGATCAGCACTTTTAGGCAGGCCGACTTTGAGCAGTTTTATGATGAATGGTAATGTTATAAGGATTTGCTGAGAAGGTACCTGAATCGTGGTTTTGAAGACTGGGTACATATTGAATTATTCTACAATGGTCCGAATGGGCAAACACGAGGAACTGTGGATGCAGCGGCTAGTGGCACGATCTTTGCCAAATCGCCTGATCAATCTTAAGACTTGCTTGAACAGATGACTATTAATAGCTACCAGTGGCAGTCTGAAAGGTTAGGTGTGAAGAAGACAGCTAGAGTTTATGATGTGGATCCTATTACATCACTCACTGCTCAAGTTTCAACATTGATTATGCAGATTGCAACTATGAATAAGGTGAGCACGGCAGAGGGTGAAGGTACACCGGTTGTTTTTGAAGAACCACATCTTTCTGAAGAAGCTCAGTACATCAACAACATGAATTTTGGTGGCTATAGAGTATATCGAGGTAACCCTCTCCCTAATACTTATCATCCTGGTCTAAGAAATCATGAGCATTTTTCATATGCAAATAATAAGAATGTGTTGAATCCTCCACCATGGTTCAATACATCAAAGGGGGAAGGAAAGCTTTCATTTGAAGATTTAGTTGGGACGTTTTGTTGCTGAATCTGGTAAGAGGATGGCTATAAATGAGTCTCGTCTTGATAGTATGGAGAATCACATGGGAAATATGGGTGCCGCGATGAAATCTTCGGAGACACATATTGGACAGCTGACAAATGCACTGAAAGATCAAAACAGGGGGCAGTTTTCTAGTAACACTGAACTGAATCCAAGAGAGCAGTGCAAGGCAGTCACCTTGAGGAGTGGTAAAGAACTTGAAGCTGAAAGACCCAAGGAGACAGTGAAAAATGAGAAGATAGTTGAAGAAGAGGACGAGTGTAAGGTTAGAAAGGAGAAGAAAATTGAGGAGTCCAAGATTGAAGTTGAAGTTGAACGTACTCTTATACTGAAACCGACCCTTCCATCCCCTCAGAGGTTTAAGAAGAAGAACATTGATGATCAGTTTGCAAAGTTATTAGAGATTTTAAAGAAGATTCACATCAACATTCCATTTGCGGACGCGTCGGAACAAATGCGAAACTATGAAAAGTTCATCACAGAACTAAGGAGACTGCAACTAACAGAAGAAGCACCGCACACCAGCCTACAACATTGTACTATTGTCAGAATAATGTTGACACAATCAACAAATATGCATTAATTAATGCATTTAATGTTACCGTTGGAATCAAAGCCTATAAATAGTTGAGGAGTTCAGTAAGAATATGTGATTGAGAATTTTTGAAGGAGAGAACACTTGAAAGATCCAGTTACTCAAGATCATTTGCGATATTTACGGAGACAAAACTCACACTTCATAGATATATTCTTAGCATTCAGGATATCATTTGAGCAAATATCACTAGCACATTACATTAAAATATTCGATCTTTTGAGATCAGTTGTGCTATGAAAGATAATCAGTTTGTGTACTAATAAGTTGTAAGAAACTAAGAGTTTCAGTTTGGTAGTGTTTAAGTCAAAAAATGAAGTGGGTTATTACAGATTCTGTAATCAATCAAAGTATTTTAGTGAAAACATATCCTTGTGATAGAAGGAATGACGTATGAGCGTTTGAAATCTCCGAACATCCATAAAAATCATTTTGTTCAGTGTTTCATTTATTCCTTGAGTATTCAATGTATTAGTTAGTTTATTTCGACACTTCAAACTAGTAAACCGACTGATATCAACAACAAGATTCTTGAATTCAGTTTATCACCAAACTTATTCATATTTTGAAAAGAGCCAAAAAATCACAAAATATTTATTCAACCTCAACTCTAAACACTTTGACCCATCAAACTGATCCTAACAAGTGGTATCAGAGCGGTTTCAATCTTGTTTCTGAATACTTTTATTCTATACACCTGATCACCATGTCTTTATTCAACAAAATCCCTATGTTTTCAAGAGATGAATTTGATGACCGGAAAATCAGAATGCAGGCTCATTAACTGCATAAGATGATGATAAGTGGTACGTTATAGCTGACAGACCTATGAAGATCATGAAAGCTAACACAACTATTGTTATAACTGATGGAGCACCTCACCGCATTGAAAAACCACGAGAGGAATGGACAGCTGAAGACAAGAGGAAAGCAAACTTAGACAATGTGGCGAAGAATATTCTGTATAAAACATTGGACAAAATTACTTTCAGTAAAATCAAGATGTTCAAGACAGCCAAAGAAATTCGGGAAAAACTGATTCAGTTGTGCGAGGGCAACGAGAAAACGAAGAAAAACAACTCTCAGTCGCAGTACAAAATTTGATAACATCAAAATGAAGACTGGAGAATCGATGAACAAGCTTGATGAACGAGTTAGCAGCATCATAAATGAACTTAATGCAGTAGGTAAAGTGTATTCAAATAAAGAAATTGCACTGAAGGTTGCTCGTGGTCTTCCCAAAGAATTGGATGTGAAAACAATGCCAATGAAATAATCCAAAGATCTCAACAAAGTGGAATTACACAATCTATTTGCTTGCAGACCTCAAGACATACGAATTTGAACTACTGACGAGAGAGGAAGAACCATCGACTCCACCAGTTACAATTGCTCTTCGCGCCTTAAAAATTGAACCAGCTGGTTCAACTGAAAAATCTGTAGAACAGATGAGCAATGATGCCATGTTATTGTTCATCATGAAGTTTCAAAGATTTATGAAAGAACCAGAGATCTTTCCAAAGACACTCTCACAAGAATATCTCCAAGGAGGAATCAAATGCTTGCTACAACTGTGGCAAGACTGGACATTTCATTTATGACTGTCCTAAGCCAAAGAAGGATAGTTGACGTTTAACATAAAAAAGAAAGAAGTCATTTGAGCAAAGGAGGAGAGCTAAGGATGATAAGAGATCATTCAAAAAGAAGCATGAAACTCTATTAATCGAAGAAAGCAAATCCAAATGGGCAAAAACTGATAGTTATGAATCATAATCTGAGAGCTCGAGCAGCTCTAGCAATGAAGAAGAAGTAAAATGTCTGATGGCTAATGATACAGAACTGAAATCAAGCAGCGAGCAGGTATTTGATTTCAGCTAAAGTAATTTTACACGAGAAGAACTTATTTCCACACTACACGACATGGTTAATGAGTATCACAAACTTGCTCTCTCATTTGAGAAGGCCAAAAACAAAGAAAACTGATCCACAAGACAATAAAACTAAAACTGATGAATCATTGAACTATTGAGCATAAAAAGGGTGATTGTTGAGCTAAAAGTTGAAATGAGTGAGTACCAATCTGTGATTCAGCATCTGAAGCTTGAAAATTGAAGACAAACTGATCTGCTTCAAGCTTGGAATAAGTCATCAGTCGCATTGACTGAAATGCAAGATTTACAAATATCAATTACTTAAAAAACTGATTTAGGCTTTAACAGCCAAGATAAATCTTCGACCAGTGTACCAAGCCAAAACTGAATATGTGCAAAGGGAAGTATATTCACTTTGTAAAATCAGTCATGGCACATGAACAATCGAAGCCAAGTGAACCGGTTGAACAAACGATTGAAAATAAGAACAAGGCTAAGAGGTATGGAATCAGATATAGCCATATGAGTTCAAATGACTCACGAAGCTGGTCACCTAAATGGTTCAGCTATGAAAACCAGAACTCTAGAAATGGCTATTTAAATTATTATAACAGTAAGCCTATTCAGAAAAGATATCGGGTGAACAACCAGGTGAACAAGGCTAAAACACATATTGTCTCATCTACACACAACACATCAAGCACACGAAAAACTATCTGGAACACAACAACTTGAAAGTCAGTTAGACTGGTTCAAGTCTGGGTTCCTAAAATACTAATCAGTGTAGGACCCAAATAGATGTGGGTACAAAGTTATTTATTGTGTGTGACTGTAGGTGAAAGGTACATCAACTAAAGACTCAATCTGGTACCTAGTCAGCAGATTCTCAAGGCACATGACAAGGGATGCTGATTTGTTATCCCAACTTGTTAAATATTTTTGTCCAAAAATCAGTTTTGGAGATGACTCGAAAGGTAGAACCGTGGGTAAGGGTAATATTATTCATTGTGACATTATTATTGATGATTTTCTACTCGTTGATAATTTAAAATATAATTTGATTAGCATTAATCAATTGTGTGATAATAATTTCTCAATTCAGTTCAACAAGCACCCCTACACAGTCAAGAACTCAACTGATAATATCATCATGATAGGAAATAGGTGTGGTAACATTTACAAACTAAGTTGGACAAATCAACCTAATGAACCAGTGTGTCTTGTCGCTTCAAATTTATCCAAGAACTGGTTATGGCATAAAAGTTTGAACCACTTGAATTTCAAATCCATCGCTCATCTGAGTAATCATGATTTTTTAACTGGTCTGCCTAAGATTGAATTTTCAAAAGATAAAATATGTTCAGCACGTCAGTTTGGTAAACAAGTAAGATCTTCTTTTTAAAAAAAATACAGTAAATCTTCCTCTAGATGCTTAGAACCGTTGCATATAGATATGTTTGGTTCTAGACCAGTCATGAATTTAGGAGAAATGAAATACATCCAGTGATTGTCGATGATTTTTCAAAATTTACTTGGGTTATTTTTTCTCAAATTAAAAGACCAAACTGTTGCACAACTGATGAAACTTTTCAAGACTTTTAAATGAAAATCAGTTGGGATTGACAGAATAAGGTCTGATCGAGGACTAAATTTTTCAACAAAAAACTCTCTATTTTTATAAATTATTGGAATCAAGCGTGAGTTTTCAGCTGCAAGAACACCTCAGCAAAATGGTGTAGCTGAACGAAGGAATCGAACTCTTAAAGAAGCACCTAGAACAATGCTTGCTGATTCTGGTATCTCTTAGAGATTTTGGGCAGAAGCAGTAAACACTGCATGTTATACTCAGAACATATCAATGATTAATAAAAATCATTTGAAAACACCATATGAGATCTGGCATGGAAAGAAAAGCGTGGTGTCTTACTTCAAAATATTTGGTTGTAAATGCTTTATTCATAACTATTGAAAAACTCATTTAACTGCATTTGACGCTAAATCTGATGAAAGAATTTTCTTGGTTATTTTCAGTTAGTAAAGCTTACAGAGTCTTTAATAAGCGTACCTTGAACGTAGAAGAATCAATTCATGTTGTAGTTGATGAATATGCTCTAACTGATAAGCTAATTTATCCAGTTGATCTCACTAATATCTTAACAGAAATTAGCTTGGAGGATGATAATGAAGAAGAAGTTCACATCAACCGAAACATCCTTCAAACACCTAAACCATAGGTGGTGGATCAAACTGTTGAACTGGAAACTATTCCTAACAATCAATTTATGGAACAACAAGATGATATAAAATACAAACTGAAACTCTTAGAACTGATGCTGAAGGAAATGTTCAGTTACAATCTGAACCAGTTACACAAATTGATCCAACGAGTTCCAATTACAGATAGAGTAAATCACATCCATAGGACTTGGTAATAGGTAATCTATCTGATCCGGTAAGAACTAGAAATCAAATGTTTAATTTACTTGTATACTCTGCATTTTTTCTCAAGAAGAAAACTGA
This sequence comes from Primulina huaijiensis, assembly GCF_012295235.1. Classification (NCBI taxonomy): domain Eukaryota; kingdom Viridiplantae; phylum Streptophyta; class Magnoliopsida; order Lamiales; family Gesneriaceae; genus Primulina; species Primulina huaijiensis. The sequence continues at coordinate 16,515,382 of NC_133307.1, forward strand.
TGAAGCTCTACCTGATCCAAACTAAATAAATGCTATGCAAGAGGAGCTAAATCAGTTTACCCATAACAATGTCCGGACTTTAGTTCTAAAACCACTTTCAAAGTCAATTATAGGTACAAAATGGGCATACAGAAACAAACTGAACAAAGATGGTTCAGTTGTGCGCAACAAAGCAAGATTGGTTGCACAAGGGTACAGAAAAGAGGAAGGAATCTATTATAACGAATCTTATGCACCAATTGCTCGACTGGAAGCAATAAGAATATTCTTAGCCTATGCCTCTTTCAAGAACTTCAAAGTATACTAGATGGATGTCAAAAGCACATTCCTCAATGGTCAGTTGCAAGAAGAAGTTTACATTCAAAAACCACCAGATTTTGTAAATCATTTATTTCTTGATCATGTTTTTCATCTCAACAAAGCATTATATGGTCTAAACAAGCTCCCTGAGCTTGGTGTGAGATGTTATCAAAATTCTTAACTTATCATGATTTTATTGTTGGAACAGTTGATAAAACACTGTTCAAATTTACAAAGAAATATCTTACTTTACTCTTACAAATTTATGTTGATGATATTATTTTTGGATCAAATAACCCCAAATTATACCAGAAATTTGCTAAGTTGATGCAGGATAAATTCGAGATGAGTATGATGGGTGAATTAACATTATTTCTTGGTCTGTAAGTGAAGCAAATGGAAACTAGTACATTTATCAGTCAAACTAAATATACAAATGAAATTTTTAAGAAGTTCGACATGGAAACATGCTCAGTTGCAAATACTCTCATGAGTTTATCAAAAGATGAAAGGGGAATATCAATTGAAATGGTACTCTACAGAGGTATAATAAGTTCTTTACTTTACCTAACTGCTAGTCGTCTTGATATTGTGTTTGTTGTCTCCATCAGTGCTAGATTCAAGCAAATCCTAAACAATCGCATTTTTCAGCTGCCAAACGAATATTGAAATATCTTAAAGGCACAAAAAATGTGGGCTTATGGTATGCTAAATACTCATCTTTCAATCTAGTGGCTATTCAGATACAGATTATGCAGGATGTAAAATTGATAGAAAAAATACTAGTGTATCATGTCAGTGTCTAGGAGACAGACTGATTTTTTGGTTCAGCAAGAAGCAAACATCCATCGCAACTTCCACAACTGAAGCGGAATATTTAGCTGCTGGAAGCTGTTGCACTCAACTACTCTGGATTCAGCAACAATTAAGAGACTATGTTGTCATCGTAGAGGATTCACCAATCTTTTGTGACAACTCTAGCACAATTGCGATTACATATAATTCAGTTCTTCACTCAATGACAAAGTATATTGATGTCAGACATCACTTCATTAGAGACCATGTTCTCAATAAGTACATCAGACTGTAATACATTTCAACTGAAGAACAAGCAACGAATATCTTCACAATGCCACTACCCAAGACTAAGTTTTCTTACTTTAAAAATATTTTAGGGCTTATTGATTTATCTTAATGCTTAATTTAGGGGAACATTGAATTATGATTAGTCAACTGATAAGAAAATTATCATTTAGTCTTGAACTGAACTGATTCAGTTTCTATCTGATCAATCAGTTCTCGATTAAACTGATATTATCATATATGTTAACTGATTATCGATTGAGTTAAGATTCCATAACAATTTTGTGACTTTTAAGGTTACTTCATTAATTATACCACTAATTGAATATTATTGAAAATTCTGTTACAAATAGTTCAATCGATTTACATTCTAAATTTACGGTTGAAGTAAAAGCTATTTGTACAGTTTGACCTAGAACAGACATGTGTCCAAAAATTTGAACAGTAACAAAATAATTTTTTTAAGCTCGAAGATAATATATTTCTACGTCTCTTCATCTTCTACTTAGGAAGAAATTCACTAAAAGATTTTTATTTATTCAATTCAGGTACAAACCGACCTAAGCTAAGATGTATCACTGCCTACACAAAAACTCTTAGTATCACAATATAAACTCAATTTGTCTATTGAACCCTCAGTTTAGATAGATACAAAACAAAACCACTTAATTAATAAATTTGAACCGCTAGAATGGGTAAGGTAGCATTGATAGTTCCTTGATTATCAAATATTGAAAGTAAGTGTGTGCAATGGTGAGCATTTTGATATAGAAAGAATAAGAGTGCTCTAGATCTTTTAGATAACATATTGTGAAAGATTACTTCTTCAATCTCCAAAATAGCCTATTTATACTCGAGCATACCTTAACAGTTGTTAGTTGTTAATGCTTTTTTATTGAACAATTAGAGATACCTAGACCTCTGAAAAGATATTTTTCAAGAGCGTAAATAATTCTGCTATACTAGTGATGATTTATATATTCAATTGAACAATCTTTTAACACAACGAATATATAAACAAATCAAAACAAATAAGAAAAGAGCTTAAAGTAAATGTCAAGAAGATTTTTATTAAAGTTCGAAGACAATATGGTTCTACGTCTCTCTTTGTTCTACTTAGGAAGAAATTCACTAAAAGATTATGATTTATTTATTTCTTGTACAAACCCACTTAAGCTAAGTTGTATCACTGCCTACACAGAAACTCTTAATATCATAATACAAACTCAATTTGTCTATTGAACCCTCGGTTCAGATAGATACAAAACATAGCCACTGAATTGATAAATTTGAACAGCTGGAGTTGGAATTGTAGCACTGATAGATCCTTGATGATCAAATATTGAAAGTAAGCGTGTGCAATGGTGTGCATTTTGATACTGAAAGAATAAGAGTGCTCAAGATCTTGTAGACAGCGTATTGTCAATGCTTTCTTCTTCAATCTCGAATCTGCCTATTTATACTCGAGCCGACCTTAACAGTTGTTAGTTGTTAATGCTTTTTTATTGAACAACTAGAGATATCTAGACCACTGAAAAGATGTTTTTCAAGTGCATAAATAGTTCGGCTATACTAGTGATGATTTACATATTCAGTTGAACAATCTTTTAACACAAAGGATATATAAAAAAATCAAAACAAATAAGAAAAGGGCTTAAATTAAATGACAAGAATTTTTTTATGAAAGTTCGAAGACAATATCCTATTATGTCTCTTATTTTTCTACTTAGGAATGAATTAACTAAAAGACTTTGAATTATTCAACTCTTGTACAAACCCACTTAAGCTAAGACGTATCGTTGCCTACACTGAAACTTTTAGTATCACTATTCAAACTCAATTTTTTTATTGAAGCCTCGGTTCACATAGAAAAAAAACACGACCTTTGAATTGATAGATTTGAACAACTAGAGTGGGTAAGGTAGCATTTGTAGATTGTTAAAGATCAAATCTTGAACCACTAGAGTGGGTAAGGTAGCGCTGATAGATCTTTGATTATCAAATATTGAAAGTAAGTGTGTGTAATGGTGAGCATTTTGACATTGAAAGAATAAGAGTGCTCTAGATCTTGTAGATAACATATTGTGAAAGCTTCCTTCTTCAATCTCCAAAATTGCCTATTTATACTCGAGCTGACCTTAACAGTTGTTAGTTGTTAATGCTTTTTTATTGAACAAGTAGAGATATCTAGACCACTGAAAAGATGTTTTTCAAGTGCGTAAATAGTTCGGCTATACTAGTGATGATTTATATATTCAGTTGAACTATCTTTTAACACAACGAATATATAAACAAATCAAAACAATTAAGAAAAGAGCTTGAAGTAAATGTCAAGAAGTTTTTTATTAAAGTTCGAATTCAATATGCTTCTACGTCTCTCCTTGTTCTACTTAGGAAGAAATTCACTAAAAGATTTTGATTTATTCAATTCTTGTACAAACCCACTTAAGCTAAGTTGTATCATTACCTGCACAGAAACTCTTAGTATCATAATACAAACTCAATTTGTCTATTGAACCCTCGGTTCTGATAGATACAAAGCATAACCACTGAATTGACAAATTTGAACAACTAGAGTGGGTAAGGTAGCACTGATAGATCCTTGATGATCAAATATTGAAAGTAAGCGTGTGCAATGGTGTGCATTTTAATACTGAAAGAATAAGAGTGCTCAAAATCTTGTAGACAGCGAATTGTCAATGCTTTCTTCTTCAATCTCGAATCTGCCTATTTATACTCGAGCCGACCTTAACAGTTGTTAGTTGTTAATGCTTTTTTATTGAACAACTAGAGATATCTAGACCACTGAAAAGATGTTTTTCAAGTGCATAAATAGTTCGGCTATATTAGTGATGATTTATATATTCAGTTGAACAATCTTTAAACACAATGGATATATAAACAAATCAAAACAAATAAGAAAAGAGCTTAAAGTAAATGACAAGAATTTTTTTATGAAAGTTCGAAGACAATAACCTTTTATGTCTCTTATTTTTCTACTAAGGAATGAATTAACTAAAAGACTTTGATTTATTCAACTCTTGTACAAACCCACTTAAGCTAAGACATATCATTTCCTAGACTAAAACTTTTAGTATCACAATACAAACTCAATTTTTTTTTATTCAAGCCTTGGTTCACATAGATAAAAAACACGACCTTTGAATTGATAGATTTGAACAGCTAGAGTGGGTAAGGTAGCATTTATAGATCCTTAAAGATCAAATCTTGAAAGTGAGCGTGTGAAAAGGTGAGTAAAACTTGATATTGAAAGAATAAGAGTAATCTATATCTTGTAGATAACATAATGTGAAAGCTCCCTTCTTCAATCTCGAATCTGCCTATTTATACTCGAGCTGACATATTAAAATAAAATGTATATTTATTAAATGTTTTGTATAATATTTTATAGTTTAAACTAAATTAAATATTTAATTTTATAATTTATAAAATAATTTGCATTAAAAAAATATGTGTGGGTGGGTAAATTGTAGATAAATCCTTAAACCCAAACATAAATTTATCCTAACTCCCTACACCCAAAAAACTTTATTTCAACTTCCTAAAGTAATAAAAATGACAAAATACCCTTATATGTGTTGATTTTGATGATTGATTTTACTAGGCCGTATAAAGTATCAGAACCTAGGTAAAATGATTTCAAATATTTTATTAATGTGTAATTAAATGTTTGAGGAGGAGAATTTTCTCAAATAACATGGATCCGAACCTAGGTTCGATATTGATTATTTGCAGGATTTATTTCAAAACTTTGGAAATTTGAAACAGGAAAATCGAACCAAGGTTAGATATCAAGAACAAAGAGGAACTTATCAGGATCCTGAGGTAAACTTATGATTCAAAATAATAGGTTCATAGAAATAGTAACAGATTTCTCTAAACTTTAAGGATATCTTAAAGAAATTCATAAGACAGTACGACATTATGGCAATATGATGTATTATGTACCACAAAATGTAGAGAAAATCCTTGAAAACAAGGAAGAAATTATTTGTACATCAAAGGAGATTCAATCAAGAATTTAAACTCTAGAACAACAACCAAGTTCTAATAAAAGGATTTCAGAAGGAAGGTTACCACCATCCTTAGATACTGAACCCTTATTACACAAAAGAGGGAAGGCCAAGTTGATGCCAAAACTTTTAACTAAAGAAGAAAAAATGATCAATCTGATTAAAACGGTCTCAGAAAAAAAATTAATCTGATGAAAACTTTAGAGATGATTGGTCTCGAGGACCTCCAAAACCTTGCAGAATCTTTTGCAAATCTCAATGTTGTAGATCAACTAGGGGTGAACCACCCACCATAACTTGGTCATCTTCTCATGAACCACCAAGAGAAAATGTGGGATCTCATAATACAATTATGAGAGGACCCAAACAAAATTTCATATTTGTGGATAATCACACCCAGCAAAAACAAGGTAAAGGAGAAGTCAAATTCTCTTGCACCAAACACCAAAAGGGAAATCTATTTTAGAAGCTATATATCTTTATGGGGGTTATGCTTAACATTGATGTACTGGATTTCAAAAACAGAGAAGATCTCATATATGACTGGACATCAGCTATGAGAATTGCAGCAGGAAAACTTGATCTTAACAGAAAAGGATTCATCAAGCTTTTAGAAATAAGTCTTATGAGATCAGTTAAAATTGCATGGGACATGACGTTGTTAGATGAATATATTATGTTATTCTCTAAATATAGTTAGAATTCGGGGATTGAAGAAAATATAGCAATGAAACTTTTCTTTGCCGAAACGCCAAGTCCCTGGAGTGAAATGTTAATTAGGGAATATGTCCCGGGCAATCCAGACACGTTGGCACGAAGTGCCTCTTTTGTCAAAGTAAAATTGGAAAAATGGTGTCATATGACATCATTACAAAATAATTACAAACGATTAAGGGGTATTAACAAACGTACTCCTTTGTGTCGTAAAGAAAATGATCTTCCAACAATTTTTGGAAGTAAACCACAAAGGCAGAAGAGGAAGAGCTTTAGATCTTATCCTTTTACAAGAAGTGGAAGAAGAGAAAGAAGTTCCTGAGAACCAATAATAGTATGGTCTAGACAAAAGGCAATATCTTACAAATTTGAGTAAAGAAGTGGGCCATCAAGAAGTAGGACATTATCCCAAGCATCGAGTACATCTAGAAACATGGGAAGAACATCTACAAAGAAAAATTTCTGAAGACCTCACACCCGAGCTAATGAAAGTTTTAAAGATTGTAATTGCTAGACATGTCAAGCAAGAGGTCATATTTCAACTAACTCTCCAGAAAATGAAAATGATGAATTAAACACTTCGATCCGACCTTGGATATTGAAGTAGCAGTTTATTACCAAGATCTTAGTCAAGTATACCAGTTTAAGGATATTGCCTCTGACGAAAATATATATTAAGAAGAAGAAGTCTTGAGTCAGGAAGAATCTGATTGAACAGAATATGACTGAAGACAAGGTGTTTCGACACGAAACACATGAAGACTTGTCTGATTTCTTTAGTCAGACAACAGTATCCCATAACATGGTGTGCCGAACCGTAACCATAAAACTACTTCAAATTTTGCAAAAATAAAAATTTTTCTTAAATAAGTAGTAATCCCTCAAATTGAAATAAAAATAAAATGCTTGTCTAAATATTTGAAATATAAATGAGCACAAATTATTTTCGTGTCATCATGACACAACCAAAACAAGCTAGCAAAAGTACTTGTTTAAACAAGATGAAGTAATTTCATGAAATTCAGAGTAACTGAATTTAACGTGCATAAAAATTCTTGAAAACTTAAGGCCTCTGCACCGTCCGAGCCAACTCAATGGTCCCTGCCTTTCATCTCCCCATACTCGTCCTCACCTGCAGCGATCAAGTCTAGTGAGTCTAAAGACTCAACATATACAAATTGATAATAGCAAGTATTACCTAATAAAACAACATGCATTTTAAAGTAGCATATACATACTTAAACTCTGAACATACTTACATAAGCATAGACGTACTATCATTTCATAAACGTGCTGCATCATACATACTTAAACATGCATAAATATCATCATTTTGCTTAGAAATATGTTTCAAAGCAAGTGACACATAACATAATGCGCCTAATCAGACTAAATCACAGTACTGGGCTAGTAGGTTTGTCCACTGCCACATACATAAGATCCCTGGTCATGCTTTACCTGGTGGATTGTTCCTTGGTAATGCTTTACCGCTTTCCAATCCTGATCAAAACCTGATCATGCTTTACGGGGGTGGAAAGGTCCCCGAACACGTTCTCCGACTTCCAAACTTGTAACATAATTGATCACAACACAAATCGCATACCTCAAAAACATAAAACATTTTTTTTTTCATTTTTGCATGTTGAACATACTTATATAGTGTTGAGGGCTTCGTTGGATCCCGCTTGGACGAGTACTGCACATGCTAAAACATTTTTTTAAAAAAATTTCCAGAATGCTTGGCGCTCAGGCGGAAAGATACGGTAATATCTTACCGCTCTGGCGCGCCTGTCCAGAAGGCCTGGCGCTCAAGCGGTAAAATATTACCGCTCGGGCGCCACCCATCCAGAAGGCATGGCGCTCGGGCGGTAACATCTTACTGCTCGAGCGCCACCCAGTAAGCAGTTCCCAACGAAGCCTGCTGTAACGCCCCAAAAATTTGAAGGTCCACGCGAACCACATACATGCAATTATTAAATTCTTTGTGTATTTTAAGTAATTGTTTTAATTGCATTAATTAATTATGTTTGTCATATTGACATGTTTAAAATATACTTTTCTACGTGATTGCATAAAACTGTATTTTCAAAGGGTTATTCGAGTTGCAATCGAGGAACGGAGACCGAGGGCTGAAAAAAATAGAAAATGATTTTATTAAATAATTATTTTTTAAATATTTAAAATATGGCTGATGTTTTTTATTATTTTTTGAAAATAAGGGATTTTGAGGTGAATTTATACCCCGAGACGTAATTTTTATCGGTGTTGGTTTTTCAACAAAAATGCAAACGTTTTGGTAATCCAGCTAATAAATTCATAAACTTATTTAAATAAAAATATTTAATATTTTAATTAAATTCTAATTAAGCACTAATGAGCCTAATTTGTATGCTTAATTGGCCTAAGCTTAATTAAAGATTAATTAACTATAAAATATGTTAAACCCTCCCCATTAAACACCATAAACCACGCCCTACTTTTCAGAATTTTCTCTCCTAAAACAGTCCTCATACACGACACACACACATCAAAATTTTAGAGGAAAAAGTTCGAAGGCTTCAAGGAACTTCTAGCCAAGGTAGTCGTCCTCGTTCTTCGCAATCGTCAACGAATAATCGTGCGTTAAATACGCAAAGGCACACCATATTCTTTCCTTCAAACATCTATCACAATATAGTATTTATTTAATTATTTTTTACATAAAAATCAAGTGCCATCATGTTATATTTTCGTATATGCTTCATAAGTGATTTTTAAGGCTTGGGTTTTCATTCCAAAACATGTTTATTATGTGCCTAAAGGGGCTGCCATGAATTAAGATGATATAGGGCATGTTTTACACGAGTTTGAGGCTTTAGAAACACCCCACACACGCTGCAAAAACAAAGGAAACAAGCTGGTAACACGTTGCTGTCATGGTGGGGAGGAGGGGTTCGGCTTTTGGGTTTTGTGGCTTTGCTTGGTCTTGGCTTGGGACCAGGGCTAGCCAGGGTAGTGGTTGAGTTGAGGAAAGAGTCCTAGCCATGCTAGGACTCGAGACCAGGGGCTGGGGAGGAGTCCTAGCAAGCTAGGACTCCACCCGAGTGAGTTATCAAGGAGAGGCTCATGTTCAGTATCTTGTGTAGGAAGAAGGGGCTCAGCCAAAGGGTATGTGCTGGGCTAGGCTAGGTCCTTTAGGGTCTAAGTAGGGTGGTCCAGGGTTGGGACAGGGGCTGGAGTGGCTTGGCTGGCTGCTGGCTCGAGCAAAACATAAGGAAGCACATGGCACCAAGGAGGCGCGAGGCTGCTGTCCCATTCAGATATGTTGCTGCACACGTCCAGGGGCTTGGGATGGTCTGGGCATGTTCCAGGGAAGTTTAGGGTCATGAGGAGTCAAGTGGTTAAGGGCTGGGAGAAGTCCTAGACTAGTTAGGAGTCCTATGGTTCATGGGAGTCACACGCACAAAACATGCAGAACTTGAGTCACTTTCCAGGTGAGTTTGAGCAAACCGAGGCTAGGTTCAGGGGCTTGGGCTTGGTTAGGAAGGTGTCTAGATGGGTTGGCTTGGGTTTGGCTCAAGGTGTCTTGACCATGGCTCGAGTATTTTGGAAGATGGCTCAGTGTATTTGATTAGATGTCAAAATCAAAAATTAAAAGGCTAATATTGATTCCATGGGTCCACGGGTGTGGCTCATGATTTGGAGGGTTAGAATAAATGATGAAAATGTTATGTTTAAAATTTGGGATCAAAATAACGAGTTTTGGATTTATCCGAGTTTTAATCGCCGCACGAAACGCTAATTAAAGAATTAATTGAAAAGCCTAGATTTAAGCTTAATAAAATTATGAAAAATTATATTTATGCTCAAATAATTATTAGAAGTCCAAGTTTGTAATTTGGGAATTTTATATTAAAATTTGGTTTAATTCGGGATTAAAACTCTTTAATACGTCACATTTAAAGATTAAATTAAAAGTCCTCTATTTAAGCTAAATAAAAATATGAGAAAATTCATGTAAGCTTAAATAATTATTTGGGACATGTTAGACTCAATGAAATTAAGAAAATGTCAAAAACGTGAAATTTTACGTCCATGGGTAAAACGATCTTTTTACACCTTGAAATTAGTTAACGTAATGGCAGTATTCTGAATACTGTTTTATATGCTAATAAGATTATTTTCAATAGTTATGGATATTTATGAATTTTTATATGTTAATATGTCAATTTTAAATTTTTAAGAATTTTTAGGATCTTAATATGTTTNGATCCTAAAAATTCTTAAAAATTTAAAATTGACATATTAACATATAAAAATTCATAAATATCCATAACTATNCAAAAGGTTATTTTAAATATTATGATTTAATATGTTAAAATGTTGGTTATAAATGTTATGGATGTTTTTACGATTTAATATGCTAAAACGTTTATTTTAAATATTTATGATTTAATATGTCGAAACGTTTATTTTAAATGTTTATGATTTAAATGTTTATTTTCAATGTTTATGATGTTAAAATATTTATTTCAAAATTTTCATGAATTTTTATGATTTTTATATGTTAAAACGTTTATTTTAAATGTTTACGGATTTTTATGGTTTAATATTGACATTTAAAAGATATGTTGCATGCTTGGTTTAAAAGAAAAACGTTATATGCAAGTTTAATTTTAATTAAGTGATGAGAATACGAAATATTGAAGGAAGTGAAGTAATTGTGACTAAATATGTTGGAGATATCTTGAGGGTCATGGTCCTAGTGGGAGCCCGACGATCGTGTTTCCATTGATTCAAATACAAATACTAATATGAATACGTTAATATGTTAATACGTTGGCCATAGCCCAGTTGACCGTTGAGAGTGTTGCTGGTGTTCCCGCCGCCCAGTGCTGTGGTTTTTATAGATGGATCCTTCGCCTAATACAAATACGAATACGAGTCACAATTATCGATCTGAATTCAATGAAAATAATATGAATATGTTGATACGAATATGAATATGTTGATCCGAATATGGATATGAATATGTTTATGATGATATGAAAATGTTTACGAAAATATTTATGAAAAGTTTATTGACATGTTTATGTTTAAAATTGATGCATCATTATGAAAATGTTTTTATTTAAAGTTCATGCATCATGAAAATGTTTATGAAAATGTTATTGTTTAGTTTATGCATCTTCATGTAAACGATATTTTAAGTACAAGTATTTTTCACTGTTGTATGTGATCTGTATATGTACTACGTGTTATCAAGATTATGGTGTGTTGAGTCTTTAGACTCACTAGGTGTGATTGATGCATGTGAGTTTGATGTTAATGATAATGGAGGTTTTGATTGTTGACTTTGCTGGACTGAAGGTGCACATAACCCGAGGACCGACACTATTTTTTCGCACTAGTTTATAATTTATGATTTTAAGTTATGTTAAAGATATTTTTACGACGATTTATTTATGAGTGATTTTGAGAAGTTATAGTATGGGCTATACTTTTCAAATATTATTTTAGGTTTGGTAAAATGATGGCTGGTTTTATCTTTAAACTATTTTCCTTTGATTTTCAAATGTTAGTTGGTTGTTTTAAAAATAGTGTCAAGGTATTTTAAAAGTATATATATGTATTATGGGGATTAAAGTTGAAAAAAAATATATTTCTAGTACGTTTTAAGAAAACAAATAGCAGACGTTTAAGTTGGTATCAGAGCAATGGTTCTGTAAAGGGTTGTGCCACCATCAGTGCCAGAAAGCTCGGTCGTCAAGCCTCAATCTGTAAGTTTACATGCTTTATATGATTTTACCTGTATAAGCACATGAATTATATGCTCACGTCACATGTTTAATAGCTTTATGATAATATATGATTTATATGCTTTAGAATTTTTATACATGATACGATATGAAATAAGAAATTATTTTATTTCAACGTATGTTGGCTTTGTGGTGGAACTGGATTATGTTGATTTTTGGGTTTTAATATTGACATTCTACTTTTTGGGCCATAAGTTAATCGTGAGTATTATGAATGTCTTTGGGACACGTAGATTTTCTAAGAAAATATTTATGATTCGTGGTTACTATTTGAATTAATTTTTGAGAATTACTCATAAGGAATAATGATTCGAGGATTTGCAACGACTTTGGGAGTAAGAAAATGTATAAATTGGGATAAGTTTGATGAAAGGTAAGATTGGTTATGAGAACTGATTTTGGGTAACTAAGTTTAAAATTTTCGAAATTTTGTCCTGGGAAACCTGTAGATGGAAATTAAGAATGCCAAAAACTTATGTGTTAATCGTAGGATTTTCGAAATTTAAGGATCTATTGGATCATTTTTGAGGAAAATAGGAATTTATTTTGCAATTTAAAAGGAATTTGGGGACTAGTTTAACAACAAGTGTGGATTGAATGGGTTAAATGGTAAGAATTTTTGATGATTTAGACTTTTTAAGAATATTTAGAACCTTGGGATATCTTGGTTATAATGTTATAAGGAATGTTAATCAAGGGTTTTAAGAATGAATTGATATTAGGCTTGAAAATCTAAGCGTTAGCAGATGCGTTTGAGATTTTAACGCTGAAATATGATAAGTTGACGAACATTTTGGGTATAAAATAAGGAAATTAAAATACGCTAAGTATGGTCATCCATCTTTTAATATTGAGAATTGTAAGAAAAGTTGAAATTCGATGTTATAATAGTAACAGCACTAAGTCATTATGGGTCTTTTTAAGTTGTAATTTGCAAAATAAGGATTTAGAAGGTAAAATTTAATTGGGATCAATGAGACGTAAGGACATTCGAGAATTTAAGTTTTATAGAGTAGTGCAGCAGAAGCGTGGATTTTTGTGATACTAGAACTAAGTCTAAAATTTTGATTATTAAAGATAAACGAATTTTGATGACGAAATTCAATTTAAGGGGGGAAGATTGTAACGCCCCAAAAAATTGAAGGTCCACGCAAATCCCATGCATGCAATTATTAAATTCCTTGTGTATTTTAAGTAATTGTTTTAAATGCATTAATTAATTATGTTGTGCATATTGACATGTTTAAAATATATATTTCTACATGATTGCATAAAACTATATTTTTAAAGGGTTATTCGAGTTGCGAGCAATTAACGGAGACCGAGGGCTGAAAAAAAATAGAAAATGATTTTATTAAATAATTATTTTTAAACTATTTAAATATGGCTGATGCTTTTTATTATTTTTGAAAATAAGGGGTTTTGAGATGAATTTATACACCGAGACGTAATTTTTATCGGTTTTGGTTTTTCAACAAAAATGCAAACGTTTTGGCAACCCGACTAATAAATTTACAAACTTATTTAAACAAAACTATTTTAATATTTTAATTAAATTCTAATTAAGCAATAATAGGCCTAATTTGTATGCCTAATGGGCCTAAGCTTAATTAAAGATTAATTAACTATAAAATATGTTAAACCCTCCCCATTAAACACCATAACCCACGCCCAACTTTTCAGAATTTTCTCTCCCAAAACACTCCTCATACACGACACACACACATCAAAATTTTAGAGGAAAAAGTTCGAAGGCTTCAAGGAACTTCTAGCCAAGGTTGTCGTCTCCGTTCTTCGCAATCGTCAACGAATAATCGTGCGTTAAATACGCAAAAGCACGTCATATTATTTTCTTCAAACATATATCACACCATAGTATTTATTTAATTGTGTTTTACATAAAAATCAAGTGCCATCATGTTATATTTTCGTATATGCTTCATAAGTGATTTTTAAGGCTTGGGTTTTCATTCCAAAACATGTTTATTATGTGCCTAAAGGGACTGCCATGAATTAGGATGATATATGGCATGTTGTACATGAGTTTGAGGCCTTAGACACACCCCATACACGCTGCCAAAACAAAGGAAACAAGCTGGTAACACGTTGCTGTCATGGTGGGGAGGAGGGGTTCGGCTTTTGGGTTTTTTGGCTTTTCTTGGTCTTGGCTTGGGACCAGGGCAAGCCAGGGTAGTGTTGAGTTGAGGGAAGAGTCCTTGCCACACTAGCACTCGAGACTAAGGGCTAGGGAAGAGTCCTAGCAAGCTAGGACTCTACCCGAGAGATTTATCAAGGAGAGGCGCATGTTTAGTAGCTTGTGCAGGAAGAAGGGGCTCAGCCAGAGGGTCTGGGCTGGGCTAGGCTAGGTCTTTTAGGGTCTGATAAGGGTGGTCCAGGGTTAGGACAGGGGCTGGAGTCGCTTGGGTGGCTGCTGGCTCGAGAAAAACGTGAGGAAGCACATGGCAGCAAGGGGGCACGAGGTTGCTGTCCCATTCAGGTATGTTGCTGCTCGCGTCCAAGGGCTTGGGATGGTCTGGGCATGGTCTGGAAATTGTCCAGGGAAGGTTAGGATTATGAGGGGTCAAATGGTTAAGGGCTGGGAGAAGTCTTGGACTAGTTAGGAGTCCTATGGTTCATGGGAGTCTCACGCACAAAACATGCAGAACTTGGGTCACTTTCCAGGTGAGTTTGAGTGAGCCGGAGCAAGCTTCAGGGGCTTGGTCTTGGTCAAGAAGGTGCCTAGATGGGTTGGCTCGGGTTTGGTTGAGCTTGCTCGACCATGGCTCAAGTATTTTGGAAAATGGCTCGGTGTGTTCGATTTGGTGTCAAAAACGAAAATTAAAATGCTAATATTGATTCTATGGGTCCACGGGTTTGGCTCATGATTTGGAGACGTAGAATAAATGATAAAAATGTTATGTTTACAATTTGGGATCAAAATAACGAGCTTTAGATTTATCCGGGATTTAATCGCCGCACGAAACGTTAATTAAAGAATTAATTGAAAAGCATAGATTTAAGCTTAATAAAATTATGGAAAATTATATTTAAGCTCAAATAATTATTATAAGTCCAAGTTTTTAATTTGGGAATTTTAAATTAATGTTTGGTT
This sequence comes from Primulina huaijiensis, assembly GCF_012295235.1. Lineage (NCBI taxonomy): Eukaryota > Viridiplantae > Streptophyta > Magnoliopsida > Lamiales > Gesneriaceae > Primulina > Primulina huaijiensis. The sequence continues at coordinate 16,530,423 of NC_133307.1, forward strand.
CAATTCGGGATTAAAACGCATTAATACGTCACATTTAAATATTAAATTAAAATTCTACGATTTAAGCTAAATAAAAATATGAGAAAATTCAAGTAAGCTTAAATAATTATTTGGAACATGTTAGAGACAATTAAGTTATGAAAATGTCAAAAACGTGAAATTTTACGTCTAGTGGTAAAACGATCTTTTCACACCTAGAAATTAGTAAAAGTCATGGTAGTGTCCTGAATGCTATTTTTTATGCTAATATGATTATTTTCAATAGTTATGGATGTTTATGAATTTTTTTATGTTAATATGTCAATTTTAAATGTTTACGAATTTTTTGGATGTTAATATATTTATTTTTAATGTTTATGGATTTTTAATATGTTAAAATGTTATTCTATGTTGATGGTTTAATATGTCAAAAGGTTATTTTAAATGTGTTGATTTAATATGTTAAAATGTTGGTTATAAATGTTATGGATTTTTTTATGATTTAATATGCTAAAACGTTTATTTTAAATATTTATGATTTATTATGTCGAAACGTTTATTTTAAATATTTTTGATTTAAATTTTTATTTTAAATGTTTATGATGTTAAAATATTTATTTTAAAATTTTCATGATTTTTTATAATTTTTATATGTTAAAACATTTATTTTAAATGTTTACGGATTTTTATGGTTTAATATTGACATTTAAAAGATATGTTGCATGCTTGGTTTGAAAGGAAAACGTTATATGCATGTTTAGTTTTTATTAAGTGATGAGAATACAAACGTTGAAGGAAGTGAAGTAATTGTGACTAAATATGTTGGAGATATCGTGAGGGTTATGGTCCCAGTGAGAGCCCGACGATCGTGTTTTCATTAATACGAATACGAATTTATTAATATGTTAATACGTTGGCCAAGGTCCAGTTGACGGGTGAGATTGTTTCTGGTGTCCCCGCCGCCCAGTACAGTGGTTTTTATAGATGGATCCATTGCCCGATATGAATACGAATACGAATACGAGTCACAATTATCGATCTGAATTAAACGAAAGGAATATGAATATGTTGATACGAATATGGATATGGATATGGATATGAATATGAATATGGTTACGATGATATGAAAATGTTTACAAAAATGTTTATGATAAGTTTATTAACATGTTTATGTTTAAAGTTGATGCATCATTATGAAAATGTTTTTATTTAAAGTTTATACATCATGAAAATGTTTATGCAAATGTTATTGTTTAATGTTTATGCATCTTCATGTAAACGATATTTTAAGTACAAGTATTTTTCACTGTTGTATGTGATCTGTATATGTATTACGTGTTGTCAAGATTATGGTGTGTTGAGTCTTTAGACTCACTAGGTGTGATTGATGCAGGTAAGTTTGATGTTAATGATAATGGAGGTTTTGATGGTTGACTTTGCTGGACTGAAGGTGCACATAACCCGAGGACCGACGTTAGTTTTTCGCACTAGTTTAAGATTTATGATTTTAAGTTATGTTAAAGATATTTTTACGACGATTTATTTATGAGTGGTTTTGAGAGGTTATAATATGGGCTATACTTTTCAAATATTATTTTAGGTTTGGTAAAATGTTGGATGGTTTTGTCTTTAAACTATTTTCCTTTGATTTTCAAATGTTAGTTGGTTGTTTTATTTTAAAAATGATGTCAAGGTATTTTAAAAGTATATATATGCATTTTGGAGATTAAAGTGAAAAAAAAAAATTCTAGCACGTTTTAAGAAAACTTATTGCAGACGTTTCACCTGCAACCAAAAATCCTCAAAAATTCGCAGGATTCGAAATGACAACAGATTCGGTTTTTGAGATCTAAAAACTGTTTCAAAATGGTTCCAAACATAACGCTCAAACTTTTCATGACATATACTGATTTTTACACATAATATGCATCAAAATATTTACTATGACAAGATCGATACGAAAAATTGAAAGAATATACATGCCTTGATGATTTAAACTCCCGATACGACAAATACCGAAGCGAGGAAATGCGAGAACCGATCCGAGACGAGTTGCGGAACAATTCTTGCTACAAAACCAATGTGAATCTACTGAAAAATCGAAGGGGAAGGGGTGACTGCTGGAAGAAACTTAGAACCCTATTTTTCTACCCCAATTGAAACGAGTGTGTGTATGCGTTGAGTTGTGGGTGTGTGTGTGTGTGATGATTAAGGAGTTAATTAGGATAAAAATATAATTAATCAAATAATTAGGGATAACATAATACTAATCTAATTACTTAACCCCACTCAAAGATTTAATAAAATAATTTAAAGATTTAGAATCCCCGACTATCCAAATTAGTATTTCGAAAAGCTTAAAATCTAAAAATCACTTAATAAATTAAATTAGGCTTTAAAATGCTAAAAATTTCATAAACCATTTAAAATGTCAATTTTCTTGACTTGGAATAAAATATCACAAATCAATACATTGCCTTCATCGTCACCGGTCTCTTTTCCGAATTCCGCATCGAATATTCGCTTGAAACATAAAACTCAAGAAACATATTAACTTGCATCAAATAAAAACGTAATAATTTAAAATAATTCAAACCATAAATCATGCATCGTTAAAAAATAATTTTAAAATTAAATAAATAATTTAACAATTTAATAAATTCATGGGTTTTACGTGTACTGATTTTGGGTTCTACAATTCCTTCCCCACTTAAATAAATTTCGTTCTCGAAATTAACTCTTATCAAACAACTCCAGGTAGCGACTTCTCATATCTGCTTTGGCCTCCCAAGTGGCCTCTTCCACTAATTGATTCAGCCACTGGATTTTGACCAACTTGGTCACTCTGTTCCAAAGTCTCCACTCGTGTCTGTCAAGAATTCGGACATGTATTTCTTCATATGATAGATCTGGTGCAAGCTGCAACGGCTCAAAACTCAATACATGCGAATGATTCGCCATATACTTCCTCAGCATCGAAACGTGGAATACATTGTGTACTCCGGCCAAATTCGACGGTAGAGCAGCACGATAAGCAACTGTCCCAAACTGTAAAGAATTTCGAACGATCCTATGAATCTCGGACTCAGCTTGCCTCTCTTCCCAAACCCCATAACACCCTTCATGGGTGCTATCTTCACGAATACGTGATCTCCTATGGCAAATTCGAGATCTCTTCTTCTCTTGTCAGTATAACTCTTTTGGCGACTCTAGGCGGTCTTCATCCTGTCTCGAATCTTGACCACTACCTCTGCAGTTTGCTGAACAATCTCTGGGTCAAGTTCTGATTTCTCACCGACGTCATCTCAATGAATCGGCAATATGCACTTCCTTTCATACAGTGCTTCGCAGGGAGCCATACCTATAGATGATTGAAAGATGTTTTTGTAGGTAAACTCCACTAGGGGTAGTTTCGATTCCCAATTCCCATGGAAATCGATCACACATGCTCGTAAAAAATCTTCCAATATCTGAATCACTCGCTCAGACTGGCCATCTGTCTGAGGGTGGAATGCCGTATTGAATAGAAACTTCGTCCCCATAGCTGCATGTAATTTCTTACAAAAGGATGATGTGAATATCGGGTCCTTATCAGACAAAATAGAAAATGAGATCCCGTGCAATCGGACTATCTCTCGGATATAGAGCTCTGCATACTGAGTCATGGAGAAAGTCGTATTCACTGTTAAGAAGTGTGCCGATTTAGTAAGTCGATCAACTATAACCCAAATAGCATTAAATCGTCTGAATGACGTCGGAAATCCAACAACGAAATCCATGGTGGTATTATCCAATTTCCACTCGAGAATAGGGAACGGCTTAAGCATCCCTGCTGGCCTCTGATGCTCTGATTTCACATGCTGACAAGTGAGGCATTCTGATACTAATCGACGAATGTCCCGCTTCATCCCTAGCCATCAATACAACATCTGTAAGTCTTTGTACATCTTGGTACCCCAGGATGGATGGAATACGGAAATATATGTGTCTCTGTCAAAATATCCTCTCTGATCGAATAAACACTAGGCACCCACATCCTTCCTCCGTATCTAACAATCCCATCGGATACTGCGTAAAGTACACTGCCCTTGGCTTCATCCTTCAGTCTCCATTTTTGTAACTGTTCCTTTGAAGGCTGACCTCTACGGATTCGATCTAGCAAAGAATACTAGACTGTCAGACTAGACAACTTGGGAACTCTGCCCTTAGGATAAACTTCTAGGCCAAACCTCTGAATTTCTGACTGAAGAGGTTTTTACGCTGACAGCTGAGCTACGACTGCTACTTTTCGGCTCAAAGCATCTGCCACAACATTAGCTTTCTCTGGATGGTAGCTAATTTCACAATCGTAGTCTTTTACTAACTCTAACCACCGTCTTTGTCTCATGTTCAGCTCTTTTTGCGTGAAGAAGTACTTGAAACTCTTGTGATCAGTGAATATCTGGCATTTCTCGCCGTACAAATAATGTCTACATATCTTCAACGCAAAGACAACGGCAAGCTAACTCTAGATCATGAGTCAGGTAGTTCTTCTCCTGCACTTTCAGATGTTTGGAGGCATATCCTATAACCCGACCATGCTGCATCAATACCGTGCCTAAACCGAGCTTAGAAGCATCGGTGTACAACACAAAATTACCTTGCCCCGATGACATGGCTAGAACTGGCGCTGTTATAAGAGCTTACTTTAATGTATCGAAGCTCTTCTGACTTTTCTCACTCCACATAAATTTTAGTATTTTTCTTAGTCAATGAAGTGAGTGGCACTGCAATCGAGGAAAATCCCTGACTAAATTTCCCGTAGTAGCCTACCAAGCCTAGGAAACTACGGATCTCTGATGCGTTCTTCGGCTCAACCCATCCTTTTACTGCTGCCACTTTAGCTGGATCCACCTCAATGTCACTGCTAGATATGATATGTCCCAAAAATGCTACTTTCTCCAACCAGAATTCACACTTACTGAATCTTGCAAACAACTTGTGCCTCTGCAAGATTTGCAAAACCGTACCCAAATGCTGACTGTGTTCCTCATGGCTCTTCGAGTATATAAGAATGTCGTCAATGAACACTATGACGAACTGATCTAGGTAGGACGGAAATACTCGATTCATTAAGTCCATAAAAATCGCTGGAGCATTCGTCAGTCCAAATGGCATCACTAAGAACTCGTAGTGCCCATATCTAGTTCTGAAGGCTGTCTTATGAACATCTGGTTGTTCGGTACATCTCTATGTCCTTATCATGAAACACGGTACACAATATCACAGATACTAGTTTCAAGCTCAAGCGGCCTTTATCTTTATTTTATGCGGCTGAATCGACTAAAAACGAATTTAGAATATACAGTGTTTATAAATGAGTTTCAAGATCGAATTACGATTCATTTGTGTTAAAGTATAATCAAAGATTTTATCTCTGCTGAATGCATGTGTATACAGATAAAGTAAAACAAAACCATAAAAAATTAAATTATATTAAAATAAAGATTGATTTTATATTCAAAGGGTGACATGAAAAACTACTGGATCATGTAACATGTGAAATCCAAATTGAATCCAGTATTTAAAAAAATATATTAAACAAGGATTATGTTTGAAGCTAGACAAAATGCAACGATTTAGCAAAAAAAAAAATAAAATAAAATAAAAAGGGAATTAATGCTATAAAAACGTGATTTGTTTAGTTTCAACGTTATTTTGCAATAAATTAATATTTTATTTAACAAAAAATTAAAATTTTTTTGTAGCAACATAAAATAATCTAAAATTCTTGCTACAAAATCTTGACCTCATTCATTTCTCCCAAAATAAACCGAGGAATAAGAATTTCTTTCGAATAACAAGTAAGATCACTTACATGAAAAATATTAATGAGGTTCATTTTTGGTGACGTTTTTCGATGCACAATGGGAAAATCCTCTATCTAACATAATAGCCAACAAACTATGTTAGTTAGGTAAATCACACTGGACAAGTTATATGTGACAAGATCGTCTGAGAAAGTATTGATAGAGAAATTGAACTTCTGACCAATCACTTACCTACTCCATCAATTTGGACACTCCAAAAGCTGAACTCAACATTGTTTTGGTACGTGATGTGGTTATAAAAAAACTTTAATCATGATAATCTCGATATTTTTATGCTTCTAGAAATTTAAAAAAGTATGTATTTATTTCTATATTTATATATTATTTTATGGATTTGGTTCTATGATATAATTTAAATAATATGAAAAATAAAAACACTTTTAATATTGCTTGGGCTCGAAGTTTTATATAATGTTTTGCACTTTTTGAAACCGTAATTGCAGCCAGCTAAGATTAATATAAGTAGCGTACAATCCTATTGTTACTTATAAGACGTATAAATAGATGGAAAACATCATTACTTATTAGCAGATCTATTGAAAATTAATATGTGAGCAAGCTGATAATTAGTAATAAGCCGATCTTTACAATTATTCATTCATTAACCATTGCCAGTTAGGTATTATATAGAAAATTAATGTTTTATATTACTAACTTTTTTAAAATTTTAATAATGTAATTTGGTATGTTTTGAATTTTTGTTATATAGCTTTTCAAAATTTGGTTTTAATTCAGTAACTCTGATTTTTTTGTTTTGGTCATTTTCATTTTGTAAGTCATTAAACATATCGAATATTTCTTATTTGACATTAATATTCTCGTATGTGGTTAATGTGACAAGAACTAAGTCTGTGTTACACATATTTAAATCAACCTGAGTAAAAAATAAATAAAAAACAACAAGCAATTTTCCTCATATTTGAAATATTGTGTGCCGTTTTTATTTATTTTTCTATTTTTTATGTTTACATGAATTTTATTGTGTGTATACAAAAAAAAACTCTTACAAAAGCGGTTTTTTCTATTTTAAAAGCGGTTTTTAACCGCTCCAGCACGTGTACCACCGGTTGCAAAATCGCTGCTCTTATTGATGATGCCCTTATATCTTATAGAAGCGGATTTTTCAACCGGTGGTAAAAGTTGAAGAACAGCTTCTATTGTTTATTTTAGGTGCGGTTTGATAATGTTCGTACCCATCACGCATATTTACAACAATTTCGAACTGTTTTTATAATTGTGTATTTAGGAACCGTTTCAAAGTGTTCTAAAAGACGTGAAATATAAGAACGGTCTTACACCGCTCTTACATGCCATGGATATAAGAGTGATTTGCAACAGCTATTGATGTTGTCAATTAAAGAGCGGTTTGAAACCAATTGTACATATTTTGAATATTACAACAGTTTCGGACCGCTCCCGTAGCTGTGCATTTAGGAGCCGCTTCAAAGCATTCTAAAAAGAGATAGGTGTAAGAACGGTCATTCACCGATCCTACACGTCATCAATATAAGAGTGCTTTGCAACCGCCATTGATGGTAGCGACTGAAGAGTAGTTTGACATCGATCATACACGTCGTGCTTATCAAAACTTTAAGAGCGGTTGCAAATCACTCCTATATGTCATCAATATAGGAGCAAGAAATATAAGACCGGTGTCAAACCGCTTTGGAAACAGTTGGCAATAAGAATGGTTTTTCTCTGTTCCTATATGTTGTCGATATGAGAGTAGTTTTCAACCATTTCTAAATATATGAATTTAGGAGCAGTTGTAAACCACTTTTGAAAATATTCTGGATGTAGGAACTTCTTGGAACCGTTGTTCAAGCCAAGAATATTAGAACGGTTTCCAATCATTCTTGAAATTAATAATTTTAAAAACACTTAGAAACCAATCATGTGGCGGTAAATTTGGAGCAATTTAGGACTGTTTTCAACCAGTGATTTCAAGATTTGTTTCAAATCGTTGGTAAAACAAAAGATATAGAAGCAATGCTTGAGCCGATAATTTAAAATGATTTTAATAAAATTATTTGGAATTGCTTCTAAATCTAATTTAGCAATAATTTACTCTTTTACTGTATTTTATTTAAAACAAATATACATTATTTCGCAAACAATTCATCAACCAATAAAATAGATAAATAAGTATTCATCAAATAAACACTAAAAAACTTCATATTTAATATTTCAATCCACAAAATGAATGTTACCATTAATTAATAAAGCACTATTATCCACACAAAATATAAATAATACTCCAACTTCTAATATAAAATAACCCAAAATATTTCAAATTCAATGGATAAAATAAAAATGTCTTTCAAATTTCTTCTAATCACTGTCTGACTCTGACATTGATGGAGATCTTCGACTTTCATGTACATTTTGTAGAGTTTTTGTTTGTTGCTGCATAATATCTGCCATGGTAACTGCCATCTAGAAAAAAAATTAATTTAATACTATGCATTTATACAAGTACTTTATAATCAATTCATTATTATTCAATATGTGGCTACCTGTGTTGGTAATAATTCTGGCTCACGAGATCCTCCAGCACTTCCAGTTATCATACTTTGAATGACTCTTGTAAAATTTTGGAGTTGATGTTCATGTATCTTTCTTCAATATGAGCAATTTCCGGAATGCTCTTATAGTTATATCAATAAGAGCAATGTATGGAAACGGTTTATACGACCAATACTAAATGTATTTAATAGGTATAATTTTCAAATCAATCCTAAAAAAACAGAGCCATAAGAGCGATCTACAACACCGATTTTGTGAAACCGCTGTTAAAAATATTCAATTAGAGTAGTTTCCAGAATGATCATAATAGCTAAATCAATAGGAACAATTTATAGCAGCGGTTGATACAAATCGATACTAAAAATTGGGCAACTAAAGCGATTGTGCAACCACTCCTAAAAGTAAAGAAATATAAACTGTTTAAGTAAAACCGATTTTGTTGTCCAGTTTGCACGAGCGTTTTTAAAAGTGTTCCTCAAAAACCGCTTCTAGAAACACTTTTTTTGTAGTGAATTACAAGCAATGCTTTAACATCTTGATAGATGAATGAAAAAGTGAAAAGGGCTGTTTTATTATAAATTTTCTAAATGTTTTTCGACAGAAAATTGTATTTGTGACCATTGTTAAAATAGAGTGAGATACCAACAAAATTATTCCTCACACCAATTTTTAATCAAATGAATTAACATATAAACAAGTCGAACCAAGCCGAACAGTATCAGGCTCGAGATCGTATCGAGCTGGAATCAGGCTTTTATCATGAGGTTCGAGCTCAATACTTCTTGAAATTACTAAGGACGCGGATAGATCAGTCCGTTAATAATTCGTTTATCATATTTAACGAGTCTGGATCGAGGTCAGCCTGTTAAACAAGCTCCTTTTCGAGCTTGTTAAAAAAGATCGTTTTTGAGCTTAAACAAACTAGTGTTGGATTTTATCAAGCACTCTTAACTAGAGGACAAACTAAGATATGAGAATTTTAGAGGGTATAATTCTCGTTTTATAGCTCTTTCAATCCCTTTTCTTTCACTCAGATATCGATATGGGATAATGTAAGTTGTCTTCCGATGCTTGAGATATTATACACCAACGGAACAAATCGGGCCACGTAAACGAGCCAAACTGGAGCTCGTGAACATGCTCGTGAGCTTACGAGCCAAATATCCTTAAATTTGAGCTCGACTCAATAAAATTTTCGAACTCGCTCTAAATCGAGCTCGAGCTCAACTCAATAAGTTTAAAGAACGATCTCGAAAAAGTTTTTTACCGAGTCGAAATCTGAATAGCTCATGAGCGGCTTATTTTATTTACATCCGTAAATGAACTCAATTTTTTTACAAAGCTTGTGCCATTTTTCTAAACTAATCAAGAAACCACATGATTCAATTTTAGTAAAATAACCAAATTCATCCTTTAAACATGACTATTTTGGCTTTTGATTATTTAAGTAGTCAAAGTTAGATCTTAGTCATATAAGATCTTCTTTTTCACTTTTGTCATATTTTGTAGAGCTAACTTAGAACCTAAAATTGCCGATGTGTGCTAGTACCACATCAGCATTCCGATATATTAGAACCAAAAGCCAAAAAGTTCAACTTGCTGTATCAAAACCTAACACTGAATACGTAGAGCATCAAAACTCAAAATAGGTGGGACCGTTTTGACAATAATTCCTTGATTTAACATCATATATCTAAATTTAGTCAAAATACATATTAAATACATATGAATATACAATTGAAAGAGCAACTGGTCTTTTAAATTTGTTTATGAGACAATTAATTGTGAGTATATATAATAGTTCATTAATTGATTGAGTTTTGGATTCTAAGTGCTATATATCGTCATACGTGCCTCCATAAGTTTTCTAAAGTATTAATCAGCGAAAAGAGGTTCGTGACAATTTTTCTTTTAACGAACATCGTGGCCTTAATCGTGCATTACTTGAAGTCTTGAACTTATATTAATTAATCTATTCAGATTCAAATAATAAGATACTCCGAGTATTTCTTCTTAGTTAATGCTTAAGACTCTTGGATTATGTGGGGTCAATTACATATGTTTGTTGACAAAAACTTGTGTGAGACGGTCTCACGAGTCGTATTTTGTTAGACGAATCTCTTATTTAGGTCATCTATGAAAAAATATTATTTTTTATACTAAGAGTATTACTTTTTATTGTGAATATCGGTAGGATTGACCCGTCTCACAGATAAAAATTCGTGAAACCGTCTCACAAGAGACCTACTCATGTTTGTTATACCATTTGGCCTCGAATCATTTTGGTCCCTCTTATACGTAATGTATGATAGGGTCACATATACGTATTTTTTTGATTTGTTTTTAATATATTTTGAATGAGTTTGTGTGTGTCGAGTCTGTTTCATTCATTTATGTATTAGATTATGCTTATGATCACTCATAATAGGTGTTAGTGGTATTTTAACTTAAAAAAGATGTACTTTGCATGAAGTTGAAGATGCTAGATGTTAGAGTAGATGTCATGTAAGCCAACTGTTGGCTGGAAAATTTATTGACTCAAGTGTAATAAACAATCTTTATTTTAATATAATTTACCTTTTAATGGTTTTGTTATACTTTATCTGTATACCCATGCAAGCAGCTAGATAAAGTCTTTGATTATACTTTAATACAAATGAATCGTAATTCGATGTTGAAACTCATTTGTAAACACTGCATATTCTAAATTCGTTCCTAGTCAATTCAGCCGCCTAAAACATGGATAAAGGTCGCTTGAGCTCGAGACTAGCATCTGTGATGTTGTGTACTGCGTTTCTTGGTAAGGGCATAGAGATGTCCAAACATGCAGATGGATAGTCATATGATGATTATACATAACAACCCTCCCTCGGACTTTCCAAGTGGTTATCATTCATCGAGAGGATAAGTCCGTGGTTATGATTGTACAACATTAGTCCTTATGACCCGGGACAACACTGAGGCTCTATATGCTAGGGCTGTGCTTTGACTCGTTTACCGGCTCCAGGAGAGTCATCAGGTGGCGAGATTGGGTACAGTTGCGACACATATAGGAGCCAGTGCATTGTAGTCAGGGATTCACCGCTCACCTACGGGTGTGGATATCCTATGTGATCTGATGAAATAATAGTGCGTGGAATCTCTGGCCAGAGTATGAAATGTACGTTGGAGAAAGAGTTCTCCAATAGTACATGCGATGTCACTATTATATATTTCACATAGTTATCGAATTGATATGCAACCCTCGATGAACCAATGGTTGCAGATTCGATCGGGATATATGAGATGAAGGGACCGTACTATACGCTAATTATAATCGACTGGTTCTTGCAGGCACTATCAGTGATACCTAGTGGATCATGGGGCGATGCTACTAGACGCTCTTACCATGATCCGATGGGTGAAATCAGAAATGAGTTCTAACATTCTTGATCAAGGTGTTGATGAAAAGAATAGGGCTAACTTGGGTAAGCTCGAATAAAAGAAATTGTTCTTAATCACAAAGAGTTGTGAACCCACGGCTAGTTGTATCCCTGAACCATTGAGGGTCACACAAGCACTGATTTACTTGTTCCCGTTGAAATAATAAATTCAAGGAGTTGAATTTATAGAAAATGTTGAGATAATAAATTCAATGAGTTGAATTTATAAGAATTAAGTTTGACATGATCGATCGATAAGCTTATAAATAAAGTTTATAAAAGTTTATTGAAATTTTGAGAGCATGACTGCTAAAACAGTCAAAGCAGTACACCTGCCTTATTTAGACATTGGTGATCTCGAAATTAAAGTGTGCATCACAATAACAAAAAAGTTGAAATTGTCACATCGATGATATTAGATCGTCGATCGGGATTATGATGATATTAATGTAATGGGAGCATGAATCATGGACTTGTATCAAATCTTTAGCAACAAAATTTGAATGATTTTTCTACTACTACAATGGTTAAATAAAAACTCAATGAAAAAGTTCAAGAATCAAATGATGGAATATATAAGCTAGAATGGTTAATTAAAGTTCAATGAAAAATGAATTTGTTGGGAATCTCGGTTCACCTACCCCTTGTTATTTAATTAATTCGTTCGACAGTTATCTACGCTTCCGACGGGATTTCCTATTCAATTGAACACGCCCTCTCGAGCTATGCCAAACTAATTCTACTCAGTGAAGTAATTAAATTTCTTTAATTATTTATCAAAAGTGAATCGTATGTCGATCTATGAAATACCCTAGCTTTCAACCCTTAGGACTATAACTATCGACGTGTATCCAATTTCATATTTAGGTGTAAATTGTAGATCCACGGACTATACTACTCGTTCCTATCACAAGCTATTCTCTTGAACTCATTCGCAATATGAGATTATTATTAAAGTTATCTACGCTTTAATAATGCAATGAAAATAATAGCATACTCAAGAATAAATCAAAAGATGAAACATAAATAAATTAAATCAAAGTTCGAGGTAGGATCCCCTTAATCCTAACAATTATGGAAGTTTAGCTACTAGAATTCATAGTAAAAATAAGCAAAGGAAAGTTTAAGCAATAAATTCTAAATTAAAATTACTAGATTTGAAGAAAAAAGCGAAGAACGATGTTTGGTATCTCGATAATCTTCAACTCCAAGCTCCTCTCTCCTTCTCCTTGGCTGCTTGGTGGCTGAATCTGTCTGAATGCCCCAAAGATCATCCAAAATCCCTTTCCATATCATCTCCCACTCAGAAATAAGGGAAGAAATAAGCCAATAATCTTTTCAAAAATCAAATGCGCCCGGGCGGATGTCCCTCGTAAATCTGCTTTTATTTTTCCCATCGATGCGCCCGGACGCATATAATTTTATGTCCGGGCGGATATCTTTCTGCATTCTTCTCCAATCCACATCTTGCAGGGGCCGGGACGCACATAAGTTTCCGCCTGGGCATATATCATTCGCATTTTGATCATTTCTCTTCTTTTTATTCACGAATTGCCTGCATTTTCAACCACGAGACATATGAGCAACTAAAAACATAACATATGACAAAACACCATAAAATACATGCAATCTAAACGATATGTGCAACACAATGAGACATCACATAACATGAAAAACATGTAAAATCCACATATATCAAAAAGCCTTTAAATAGCCGAGAAGATCAACTGAGGAAATGAGACCAAGCTACCAATCTTTTATGAAGTTATTCATTTTACTGGAATCTCAAGAATTCTTTCAAAGCTCAGTGTTTACAGAAGCTCACTTTTATCATACATATCAATGGAATTCAGGCTATACATTGAGCTCAAACACAAACACTCACTGTAATTATATTCGATTTTTTAAAGATCAGTTGTGCTTTGAATTTGTATCAGTCGAGTACGTATAAAATTGTATTGATACTAAGAGTTTCAATCTTGGCAGTGTTAAGTCCAAACTGAAGTGGGTTTTACAAATCATTGTGTAGATCAAAGTCTTTTAGTGAATATCCTATCTTCGAGATAGAAGGGGTGACGTGGGAGTATTTGAAATCTCCGAACATCCACAAATCGTGTGTTCCCTCTTATCAATTTTATTCTATCTGTCATTCAATTTATTTTCGCACTTATATCAGTTAACTGATTGACATTGACAACAAGATTCACGAATTCAGTTTATCACTAAACTGATTCATTCATCGAAGAAGTTTTGAAAATTGTAAGTGTTTATTCAACTCCCCCTTCTAAACACTTTATCACACCCAAACGATCCTAACAAGTGGTATCAGAGCGGTTGAATCTTGTTTCTGAATACTTACTATCTATTCGTCTGATTAATATGTCTTCTTTCAATAAAATCCCAATGTTCTCAAGAGAAGAGTTTGATGACTGGAAGATTAGAATGCAAGCTCATCTAGATGCACAAGATGATGACATGTGGTACGTTATCACTGAAGGACACATGAAAATAATGAAAGCAAATACTGCAGTGGCAATAACTGATTGTGCACTCCATCGTATTGAAAAGTCCAGAGAAGAATGGACTGCAGAAGATAAGAGGAAAGCAAACCTAGACAATGTGGCTAAAGATAGCAAAGGACATTTGTATAAAACCTTTGATAAGGTGACATCCAGTAAGATCAAGCTCTGCAAGACAGCAAAGGAAATTTGGGAGAAATTAATCCAGCTGTGCGAGGGCAATGAACAGACTAAAGAAAACATACTTTCTGTTGTTGTTCAGAAGTTTGATAACATCAAAATGAAGACTATAGAGTCTATGAACGAATATTATTAAAGAATCAGCGGCATCATAAACGAACTGAATGCACATGGAAAAGTGTATTCAAATAAAGAAGTAGCGTTGAAAGTGGTTCGAGGTCTTCCCAAGGAATGAGATGTTAAGACCATGGCCATAAGAGAATCAAAGGACCTGAATAAGGTCGAACTACATGATTTATTTGCTGATCTGAAAGCCTATGAGTTCGAGCTACAAACAAGAGAAGGAGAGCCTTCCACACCAGTAGTCACAAAAGCTCTTAGTGATCACAAACTGGAACCAACTGGTTCAGTTGAGAAATCTTCTGATCAGCTGCGTAATGAAGCAATTTCATTATTTGTAAAGAAATTTTGAAAATTCATGAGGAGAAATCAAGGTTCTTACCAACGAAACTATAAGAAAAGTAATTCAAAGGAAGAACCAAACTCTTGATTCAACTGTGGGAAGCAAGGTCATTTTATTGATGACTGTCCAGAACCAAAGAAGAACAGCAGACATTCAACTGATAAAAGCAAGAAATCAATTGAATACAAGAGAAGAGACAGGAATGATAAGAGATCATTCAAAAAGAAGCATGAAGTTCTGCTTGCTGAAGAGAGCAAATCTAAATGGACGGAGACTGACAGTGAAAAGTCAGATTCAGAAAGCTCGGTCAGCTCTTGTGATGACGAAGAAGAAGTTAAATGCTTGATGGCAAATGAGGCAGAACTTGAGTCAACAAGCGAATATGTATTTGACTTCAGCTCTACTGATTTTACACGAGAAGAACTCATTAACACTTTGCATGACATGGTAAATGAGTATCACAAACTTGCTCGCTCTTTTGAAAAAAACCAAAGCTGAGCAAACTGATCCCATAGACAACAAAACTAAAACTGATGAATCAGTTGAAATATTGAGTCTAAAAAGGGAGATTGCAAAGCAGAAGGCTGAAATGAGCAAGAGCCAATCTTTGATTCATTAGTTGAAAAAAGAAATTTCAAAGTAAAATGATTTGATTCAAACTTGGAATAAATAATCAGTCATACTGACTGAAATACAGAGTTTGAAAAAATCAGTTACTGATAGAACTGGTTTAGGATTCAATAGCATTGAAGAAACATCTGTAAGTAATACAATTCCCAAGTTGAATGAGCACAAAGGTAAATACATTAACTTTGTGAAATCAACATAGGTACGAGAAATCTTTGAATCAAGTAAACCTACTGTCCAACCGATAGAACCAAAGAACAAAGCTAAACAGTTTGGAATTGTGTATAGCCTGAAGAGTTATGATGATTAAAAAAGTTGGACGCCTAAAAGGTTCAGTTAAAAAAATCAAAACTCTAAGGATGGCTATTACAATTACTATAACTGGAAGCCAGCTCAAAGGAGATATCGGATGAACAAACAGTTGAAAAAGGTTCACAAACATACTGTTTCATCCACACACCACACACCTAACACACATAAATACGGAAGATTTATTTGGAACACAACAACTTGAAAGTCAGTTAGACTGATCCAAGTCTGGGTTCCTAAAAGACTAATCAGTTCAGGACCCAAATAAATGTGAGCACCAAGATTATATATTGCATGCGATTGCAGGTAACAGGTACAACAAAATAATCAATCTGGTACCTGGATAGTGGTTGCTCGCGACACATGACAGAGGATGCAAATTTTCTATCTCAACTGATCAAATACACTGGTCCAAACATCAGTTTTGGAGACAACTCTAAAGGTAGAACTGTGGGTAAGGGTAAGCTTATCCACAGTAACATCAATATTAAAGATGTCTTACTGGTTGATAATTTGAAGTATAACTTGATTAGCATCAGTCAGTTATGCGACAATAATTTCTCAGTTCAGTTCAACAGACACACGTGTACAGTTAGGAGATCAACTGATGAAATAATTATAACTGGTGATCGTTGTGTAAACACTTATAAAGTCAGTTGTACTTACCAACCTTATGCACCAGTATGTTTTGTAGCCTCAAAATCTTCCAAAAACTGGTTGTGGCATAAAAGGTTGAACCATTTGAACTTCAAGTCTATTGCTCATCTGAGTAACCATGATCTTGTAACTAGTCTGCCTAAGATAGATTTTTCAAAAGACAAAATTTTTTCAGCTTGTCAGTTTGGCAAACAAGTAAGGTCTTCATTTAAAAACAAGGGTAGTAAATCTTCCTCCTGATGCTTAAAATTGTATGGATCTTTTTGGTCCAATACCGTCATGAGTTTAGGGGGAATGAAATACACTTTAGTAATCGTTGTTGATTTTTCAAGATTTACTTGGGTTATCTTTCTTAAATCAAAAGACCAAACTGCTGCACAGCTGATTAAGCGTTTCAAAAGATTATTAAATGAAAAATTAGTTGGAATTGACATAATAAGGTCTGATCGAGGGACTGAATTTGTCAATCAAAATCTTCATCAATTTTTAGAAAATACTGGAATTAAGCATGAGTTCTCAGCATCTAGAACACCTCAGCAAAATGGTGTAGCTGAGAGAAGAAATAGAACTCTTAAAGAAGCTGCTAGAACAATGCTTGTTGATTCTAGTATATCTCAAAGATTTTGGACAAAAGCAGTAAACACTACATGTTACACTCAGAACAGATCAATTATTAATAAAAATCATTTGAAAACGTCATATGAGATCTAGCATGGACATAAAAGCGTGGTGTCCTATTTAAGAATATTCGGCTGCAGATGTTTTATTCATGATAATGGCAAAAATTATTTAAAAGCATTTGATGTAAAATCTGTAAAAAGAATATTTCTCGGTTATTCATCAGTTAGTAAAGCCTATAGAATCTTTAATAAATTCTATTTGAATGTAGAAGAATGGATTTATGTTGTATTTGATGAATTGACACTAACTAATAAGAAAACTGATCCAGTTGGGCTAGTTGATCGATTTACCGATATATGTTTGGAGGATGATAGTGAAGAAGAAGCTCATATCAATCAAAATCTCTTTCAAACAACTGAACCAGAAGTGCTTCATCAATCAATTGAACAAGAAATTGTTCCTGATAATCAGTTGATAGAGCAAAATGATGATATTCAAATACCAACTAAAGCAGCAGCAACTGAAACTGAAAAGAACATTAAGTTACCAACTGAAACAGTTACTGAAATCGACCCAACCAATGCTGAATACAGATGGAAGAAATCACATCCACCAGAATTGGTGATAGATAATCCATATGATCTAGTAAGAACTCGGAATCAAATGATTAATTTATTTATTCATTCAGCCTTTGTTTCCCAACTGGAACCAAAGAAAACTGATGAAGCTCTTGCTGATCCTAACCGGATAAATGCTATGCAAGAAGAGCTAAATCAGTTTACTCATAACAATGTCTGAAATTTAGTTCCAAGACCAGTTTCAAAAACCATTATAGGTACAAAGTGGGTCTACAGAAATAAAGTGAACGAAGATGGTTTAGTTGTGCGCAATAAAGCAAGGCTTGTAGCACAAGGATATAGGCAAGAAGAAGGAATTGATTACGACGAGACATATGCACCAGTTGTAAGACTGGAAGCAAACAGAATGTTCCTTGCCTATGCCTCACACAAAGACTTCAAAGTTTATCAAATGGATGTCAAGAGTGCATTTCTAAATGGTAAATTGCAGGAAGAAGTGTATGTTGAATAACCACCAGGTTTTATTAATCACTCACTTTCTGATTATTTTTATCATTTGAATAAAGCTTTGTATGGTCTTAAACAAGCTTCTCGAGCTTAGTATGAGACTTTGTCAAAATACGTAACTGATCACGATTTTCAGTTGGAACAGTTGACAAAACTTTGTTCAAATCTTCAAAGAATAAACATATTTTACTTGTGCAAATATACGTTGATGATATTATTTTTGTGTCAACTAACCCGAAATTATGTGAGAAATTTTCCAAGTTAATGCAGGAAAAGTTCGAGATGAGTATGATGGGTGAACTGACATTTTTTCTTGGACTGCAAGTGAAGAAACTGGATGCTGGTACTTTTATCAGTCAGACGAAATGCACGAAGGAACTGCTTAAGAAATTTGGCGTTGATACATGTTCATCTGCAAATACTCCCATGAGCTCATCGATTAAATTAGACAAAGATGAAGGGAGAATATCAGTTGAGATGGCACTCTAAAGAGGTTTAATAGGTTCTTTATTATACCTAACTACTAGTCTTCCTGATATTATATTTGATGTTTGCATGTGTGCTAGATTTCAAGCTGATCCTAAGCAATCGCATTATACAGCTGCCAAACGCATATTGAAATATCTTAAAGGCGCACAAAATGTGGGCTTATGGTATGCTAATGACTCATCTTTTAATTTAGTTGGCTATTCAGATTCAGATTATGTAGGATGTTATCTTGATCGTAAAAGCACCAGTGGATCATGTCAGTTTCTAGGAGACTGACTGATCTCATGGTTCAGCAAAAAACAAACATCTATAGCAACTTCCACAACTGAAGCAGAGTATTTAGCTGCTGGAAGCTGCTGCGCTCAACTGCTTTGGATTCAACAACAACTGAAAGACTATGCAGTCATTGCAGAAGAATCACAAATCTTCTGTGATAATTCAAGCACAATTGCAATAACATACCATCCAGTTCTTCACTCCAGAACAAAACATATCGATGTCAGACATCACTTCATTAGAGATCATGCTCTGAAAAAGGCAATAAGGCTGGAGTACATCTCAACTGAATTGTAACGGTCATGAGCCATGGCATAGCATGGGCCGTGACCCATACCCATGCACCATTACGCATAGGACTTATCCAGCCCAGGCACTGGAGTTTTTACCTTCCCCGGATTAGAACCCAAGATCTCCTGGACTTATATAGATCTTCGCAGCAATCTTGGTATCAATTGGCTCAGGTTTGGCTCAAGGTGGCTCGGGCATGGCTCGAGTAAATTAGGAGATGGCTCGGTGTGTTCGATAAGGTATCAAAAAACGAAAATAATAAAGCTAAAATGGAATCCATGGATCCACGGGTGTGGCTCATGATTTTGAAGGGTATAATAAATAATAAAAATGCTATGTTTAAAGTATGGGATCAAAATAACGAGTTTTCGATTTATTCGGGATTTAATCGCCGCACGGAACGTTAAATTAACGAATTAATTGAAACGCCTAGATTTATGCTTAATAAAATTATAAAAAATTATATTTAAGCTCAAATAATTATTAGAAGTCTAAGTTTTGAATTTTGAAATTTTATATTAAGGTTTGGTTTAATTCGGGATTAAAACGCAGTAATATGTTGTATTTAAAGAATAATTTAAAAGTCCTCGATTTAAAAAAATAAAAATATGATAAAATTTATGTAAGCTTAAATAATTATTTGAAACATGTTAGAGTCAATGGAATTAAGAAAATATCAAAAACGTAAAATTTTACGTCCAGGGTAAAAGGGTCATTTTACACCTAAAAATTAGTTAAAGTCATGGCAGTGTCTTGAATACTGTTTTATATGCTAATATGATTATTTTCAATGCTTATGGATGTTTATGAAATTTTATATGTCAATTTTAAATATTTATGGAATTTTTATGTTTATGGAATTTTTATGTTAAAATGTTTATTTTAAACGTTTATGATTTAAATGTTTATTTTAAACTTTTATGATGTTAAAATGTTTATTTTAAAACGTTTATGTCTTTTTATGATTTTTTTATATGTTAAAACGTTTATTTTAAATGTTTATGGATTTTTATGATTTAACATTGGCATTTAAAAGATATGTTGCATGCTTAATTTAAAAGAAAAACGATATTATATGCATGTTTTTATTAAGTGATGGAAATACGAAATATGTTGGAGATATCGTAAGGGTTATGGTCCAAGTGGGAGCCCGAAGATCGTGTTTCCGTTGATACGAATACGAATACGAATATGAATATGTTAACACGTAAGGCCAAGGCACAGTTGACCGGTGAGAGTGTTGCTGTGTCCCCGTCGCCCAGTAATGTGGTTACATGTAGATGGATCCATCGTCCAATACGTTTAAAAATACGAGTCACAATCACGATATAAATTCAACAAACATGATTATGAATATGATGAGATGAATATGTTGATATGAATATGGATACGGATATAAATATTTTTATGTTTAAAGTTGATGCATCATTATGAAATTTTTTTCATTTAAAGTTTATGCATCATGAAAAGTTTATGAAAATTGTTTTTGTTTAAAGTTTATGCATCACGATGAAAATGATATTTTAAGTACAAGTATTTTTACGATGCATGTGATCTGAATATGTAGTACTTATTATCAAGAATATGATGTGTTGAGTCTTTAGACTCACTAGGTGTGATTGATGCAGGTGATTATGATAATAATGTTTATGGAGGTCTTGATGGTTGACTTTACTGGACTTAAGGTGCACATAACCCGAGGACCGACGCTAATTTTCCGCACTAGTTATGATTTATGATTTTAAGTAATGTTGAAGATATTTTTAAGACTTTTATTTATGTTATGAGAGATTTTTTAGAGGTTATAGTATGGGCTATACTTTTCAAATAATGTTTTTAGGTTGGTAAAACGTTTGACGATTTTATGCTTTAAAATATTTTCTTTTAATTTTTAAATGTTAGTTGGATGTTTATTTTTAAAATGGTGACAAGATATTTTAAAGTATTTATATATATGTAAATTTTTAATTATGAAGATTAAGGAGAAAAAAAAAATTCTAGCACGATTTAAAAAAACGAGTAGCAGACGTTTCAGTTGGTATCAGAGCCGACCTCTCCTAGTACGGTGTGCTTCGGGGACGAACCAAGCGGAAGCTGGTGGGCATGTGAGGCCCGGGGCCGAAGAGGACGGGGGTTGATCGCCGGTACCATGAGGTTACACGGACGATGAGCGGCTCCTGGCAGGCTTCTAGGCGGAGGGAACATGAATGAACCGATCTCACACCGAAAGGAAAGGGATTCCGAAACTGTTCAATGTAATGAATTGTACAGTTGAAGAGGGCTTAAAAGATTTGATATGTACTACTCATACTAATAAGATTCATCTTTTTTTCGGTAGCTCATCACATAAGAACTCCAAAGTTAAGCGTGCTTGACTTGGGACAATTCTGGGATGGGTGACCTCCTGAGAAGTTTCTTAGGGTGCGTGTGAGTGATGACATAAGCACGCTTGAAAGACAAGTCTTGGTACAGTGAGAACAGTCGTCGAATCTGGGACGTTACACTCGGCCTGCCCGTGGGCTTGAGGATCCTTCTTGAAATTGCCTCCCATTATCCGACACTAACCTCCTCGGCACCCCAGGCTGACATACTATATTCTTTTGCAAGAATCTCAACACATCTTATGTGATTTTGTAACGTACCATACTTTTTAAACATACTTAAAATTTACAAAAAAATAAAAAATTTCTTAAATAGGTAATCAACATTCAAAATGCATTACAAATAAAATGTTTGACAAAATATTTGGAATCTAACGAGCTTGAAAAAGTGCTTATTTTAAACAACATGAAATAATTCGTTAAAATCAGAGTAAACAATTTTAACATGCATAAAATAAAATCCTTGAAAACTAGTCGGTCATTGGGTTAGTCCATCGCACAATCCGAGCCAGCTCACTGATCCCCGCCCCTCGTCTCCTCAAACTCGTCCTCAACTGCATCGATCAAGTCTAGTAAGTCTAAAGACTCAACATGTATAAACTTGGAATAACAAGTAACGTATAATAAAACCACATGCATTTTAAAGTAGCTCATACATAACTTAAAATTTTGAACATACTTACATAAACATAGACGTGACATCGATTCACAAAAATTTTCATAAACGTAATTGCTTCATACATATTTAAACATGTGTCATCGTCATCATTTTGCGTAGAGATATGTTTCAAAAAAAGTGACCCATACATATTGCGTCTTATCAGACTAAACCACAGTACTGGGCTGGCAGGGATTTCCACTACCACATACATAAGATCCCCGATCATACTTTACCGAGTGGACTGGTCCCTTGTCATACTTTATCGCTTTCCAATCCTGATCAAAACCATGTCATACTTTATCGAGGTGGAGAGGTCCTCGAACACGTTCTCCGGCTTCCAAACCCGTTCATATTTGGTAACAAGACAATTAGTATACCTCAAAAACATAAATATTTTCTTTTGCACATCGAACATACTTACATAGCGTTGAAGGATTCGTTGGACCTCGCTTGGGCTGTCGCCGCACATACTAACACGTTTTCAAGCAACTCAAATTCCATAACTTAAGCATACCAATCAAACTCACCACCAAAATGATTAAATAACTTATGACTTTCTAGACCCCTCGGGACTTGACCATGTTCAATCCTCATACTAAACTGTAACATTGATCCCTAAGAAAAATCCCAATGTGAAGTATGAACATTCCCCAAACAATGGAAGACACGGACCAAGACTGTCCAAAATAGTAACACAAACAACCCCGAACTAGCACCTAGGCGCCGAGACATGTAGCTCTGCGGCGCTGCTAAGCGCCTAGGCGTTGCGTGCCAGTGCTACAAGCACCGAAGTGCTAGCGCTGCGGCGCCACATGAGAACCGCCGTCGCGCTTTACACGCCGAAACTCTGGCGCTGCGGCACCACAAGGGCAGCGCCGCAGCGCCCGACCTGCGAACATTTTCTCAAAAAAAACAAATTTTGATCCAAACTCTGAGCCATGCCCAACGAACTCAAACCAACCCATTGAGACTCATCCTAGGATGCTAAGGCATTGACTCAAACCCATACAAATGCCACAAACATCCCCAAACAACAACACACAACCACAACACGACAAGATATCATAAACCCGGTATTTGGCATACTTCGCTTCCCTACGACTTCTATTGAATCCAAAACCTTACCGACTCAAAACGAAGCACCAACTAGCAACTGATCACAACACATGACACACCTAAACGCAGCAAACACCACTCGGCGATCCCCAACAAATCCTGCAACACACAATTCTCAAGAACACATAAAGAACACAATTTGAGCAGTCCCACAAAAATAATCATAACTCACTCGTTTCTTGTCCAAAAATTACAAATTTACGGTCAAATCGAAGGTATCAAAAAGTTTATATGTTGAAAGTTTTTCCAGAAAGTCGACCAAAAATTCACAGTACTCGAAATGACAGCAGACTCATTTTTGGGATCTAAATTTTTGATACAAAATCTTTTAAAACATTTTTGCTCAAACTTTTGCACAACATACATGGATTTTTCATACAATAACATTGATAGGATCGGTTGGAGTAAGAGGAGTGTTTAGAAGAGGGGGTTGAATAAACACTCACTGTTTTTGACTCTTTTTCGAAGGTTTGAATCAGTTTGGTGATAAACTAATTCACAAGATCTTGTCAGTCGATCACAATCAGTTAACAGTTAAGTGCGAGATAAAACTGACTGAAAGATAGAATATAGTAACTGAAAAGCGTAAAAGATGCACAAGGTTTGTTTCGGAATGTTCGGAGATTTCAATTACTCCTACGTCACCCCTTCTATCACGAAGATAGGATTTCCACTAAAAGACTTTGATCAATACAAGACTTGTAAAGAACCACTTCAGTTTGAAATTAACAATGACAAAATTGAAACTCTTAGTATACAACTGAATTTACATGATTAACAAAACTTAGCACAACTGATCTCTAGGATCAAGTTTTACAATAATCACAATGTGCTAAAGTGCTCGAAAGATAGTCTGACAGCTATGAATGTATATGATAAGCGTTAGCTTGAATTTCAGCAGAGTAACAGTGAGAAAGATTGCTCGTTCACTCTTCACAACTGATTGTCAATGTATATTGTTCGTTGGTTCTTCAGCTACTTCTCTCTGCTATTTATAGGCTTCCCTCCAACGGTAATATTAAATGCGATTTAAACTTTCTATCCGTTGATATGCCACGTCAAAAATTCCTCTGCCAATAGTACAGTGCACCTTTATCTGAAAATGCGGCGTTCCCACTAACAGTTGCAAATTGTTGTACTATTTTTCGGTTGTCATTTTCAATTGGTGACGTGTTCAGTTGAGGGGTCAACTGAACGGTAGAAGCTGATAAAGCTCATAACTGCAGTCAGTTGACTGCGCGTCCAGTCACGTAGATCAGTTGGCTTGTTAATTCAGTTGCTAGATTCAGTTGAGATGATCGATTCAGTTTATATGATCAGTTAGTTCGATCTTTTGGCCCTTTAGTTTGTCAAACATCTGAAATTCAATTTCCAACAAATAGCAAAACATAAACTATGACAAGATCGATGCAAAAACGAAAGTATATATATGTCTTTAATCTTTAAAACTCACGATACAGCGAATAACGACGCGAGGGAATGCGAGACTCGATCCGGGACGACTTGCGGCAAGATTTTTGCTCGAAAAACCAACAAAATTCTTCAAGAATTATGCAACAGAAGGATGGCTGCTGAATAACATAAGAACCCTAGATTTTCTCTCAAAAAAAAAAAATCATTTTCAAGACTTCAAATTCCCCACAACTAAACTAGGAAATTTTGAAAAACTTAAAATCCTAAAATCTCCTAATAAATTAAATTACACTTTAAAATTCTTAAAATTTTATAAATCATTTAAAATACTAGCTTCTTGACTTTAAATAAAATACCACATTTTCTCAAAATCGTCTAAATCGTCGTCGGTCTCTTTTCTCGATCCCGCATCGAATATTCGCTTAAAACATAAAACTCAAGAAAACATTTTAACGTGCATCAATTTAACACATTATAATTTAAAGTCATGCACAACAATCAATCATGCCTTGCTAAAATCATTTTAAAATTAAATAAATAATTTAGCAATTTAAATAAATGCAAGGGTTTACGAGTTTTGATTTTTGGGCTCTACAATTCCTCCCTCACTTAAATAAATTTCGTCTTCGAAATGAAATCTTACCAGAAAACTCCGGGTAGCGACTTCTCATATCTGCTTTGGTCTCCCAAGTGGTCTCCTCCACTGATTGATTCAGCCACTGAACTTTGACCAGCTTGGTCACTTTGTTCCGAAGTCTCCGCTCCTGTCTGTCTAGAACTCGGACATGTCTTTCTTCATATGAAAGATCTAAAGCAAGCTGTAACGGCTCATAACTCAAGACATGCGAAGTGTTTGCCATATACTTCCTCAGCATCAAGACGGAGAATACATTGTGTACTTCGGCCAAATTCGGTGGTAGAGCTACAAGATAAGCAAATGTCCCCACTCTATCACGAATTTTGAATGGCCCAATGAATCTTGGACTCAGCTTGCCTCTCTTCCCAAACATCATAACACCCTTCATAGGTGCCATCTTCACGAATACGTGATCTCCTATTGCAAATTCGAGATCCGTTCTTCTCTTGTCAGCATAAATCTTTTGGTAACTCTGGGCGGTCTTCATCCGGTCTCGGATCTTAACCACCACATCTGCAATCTGCTGAACAATATCTTGACAAGTTCTGATTTCTCATCGAATTCATCTCAATGAATCGGTGATCTGCATTTCCTTCCATACAGTGCTTCGTAGGAAGCCATACCTATGGATAATTGAAAAATGTTGTTGTAGGTAATTCCACTAGAGGTAGTTTCGATTCCCAATTCTCATGGAAATCGATCACACAAGCTCGCAGCAAATCTTCCAATATCTAAATCGCTCTTTAGACTGGCCATCTGTCTGAAGGTGAAAAGCCGTACTGAATTGCAACTTCGTCCCCATGGCTGAATATAAACTCTTTCAAAAGGACGATGTGAACCTCGGGCCTCTATCAGACACAATAGAAACTGGGATCCCGTGCAATCGGACTATCTTCTGGATATAGAGCTCTGCATACTGAGTCATGGAGAAAGTCGTCTTCATCAGTAAGAAGTGTGCCGATTTAGTAAGTCGATCCACTATAACCTAAATGCCATTAGATCCTCTGACTGACCTCGACAATCCAACAACAAAATCCAAGCTGATATTCTCCCATTTCCACTCGGGAATAGGGAGTGGATTAAGCATACATGCAAGCCTCTGATACTCTGCTTTCATTTGCTGGCAAGTGAGACACTCGGATACAAATCGACGAATGTCCCGCTTCATCCCTGTCCACCAATACAATATCTGTAAGTCCTTGTACATTTCGGTACCTCTTGGGTGGATGGAATATGGAGATATATGTGCCTCTGTCAAAATATCCTCTCAGATCGAATCTACACTAGGCACTCACATCCTTCCTCTGCACTTCACAATACCATTAGACACTGCGTACAGTACGCTACCATTGGCTTCATCCTTCAGTCTCCATTTCTGTAACTGTTCATCAAAAGGCTGACCCCTACGGATTCGGTCTAGCAAAGAAGACTGGACTTTCAAATTAGACAGTTTGAGAGCTCTGCCATTAGGATAAACTTCTAGGCCAAACCTCTTAATATCTTACTGAAGAGATCTCTGCGCTGATAGTTGTGCTATGACTGCTACTTTCCTGCTCAAAGCATCTGCCACAACATTAGCTTTCCCAGGATGGTAGCTAATTTCACAATGATAGTCTTTTACCAACTCCAACCACCGTCTTTGTCTCATATTCAGCTCTTTCTTTGTGAAGAAATACTTGAGACTCTTGGGATCAATAAATATCTGGCATTTCTCGTCGTATAAATAATGTCTCCATATCTTTAACGCAAAGACACGGCAGCTAACTCGAGATCATGAGTCGGGTAGTTCTTCTCATGCACTTTTAACTGTCTGGAGGCATAAGCTATAACCCGACTGTGCTGCATCAATACTGGGCCTAAACCGAGCTTAGATGCATCGGTGTACAACACAAAATTTCCTTGCCATGACGGCATGGATAAAACAAGTGTTGTAATAAGAGCTTGCTTCAAAGTATCGAAGCTCTTCTGACAATCATCACCCCATACAAATTTAGCATTTTTTCTTAGTCAATGAAGTGAGTGGCACTGCAATAGAAGAAAACCCATGAATAAATTTCCTGTTGTAGTCTGCCAAGCCTATGAAAACACGGATCTCTGACGCGTTCTTCGGCTCAACCCGTTCTCTCACTGCTGCAACTTTAGCTCGATTCACCTCAATGTCACTGCTAGAAATTATATGCCCCAAAAATTCTACTTTCTCTAACCAGAATTTACACTTACTGAATTTTACAAACAACTTGCGACTCTGCAAGACTTTCAAAATTGTACCCAAATGCTGGCTGTGCTCCTCATGGCTCTTCGAGTATATAAGAATGTCGTCAATGAATACTATGAAGAACTGATCTAGGTAGGGGTGAAATACTCGATTCATTAGGTCCATAAAAATTTCTGGAGCATTCGTAAGTCCGAATGGCATCACTAAGAACTCGTAATGCCCATATCTAGTTCTGAAGGTTGTCTTATGAACATCTGCAGTTTTTACCTTCAGCTGATGGTACCTAGAACGTAGATCTATCTTAGAGAACTCTGTAGATCCATGCAACTGATCGAATAAGTCCTCGATCCTTGGTAATATGCGTTTGTTCTTGATCGTTACCTTGTTCGATTCTCGGTAATCGATGCACAACTTCATGCTCCCATCTTTCTTTTTTATGAAGAGCACTGGTGCGCCCCATGGTGAGAAACTAGGGCGGATGAATTCTTTGTCTAGGAGCTCCTTAATTTGCTGCTTGAGCTCTAACATCTCTGCTGGGGCCAAACGATACGGTGCCTTAGATATTGGCACAGTGCCTGGAACAAGGTCAATGGCAAACTCCAACTCTCTCTCCAGTGGAAGGCCTGTGACGTCATCTAAAAAAAATTCAGGAAAATCTCTGACAACTGGTACATCAGATATCGATGGGGTGGGTGCATCAGGTATTGAAATAACACTGGCCAAGAATGTCTGACACCCCTTATGCATAAGTTTTCGTGCCTGCATGCAAGAGATCATGCGAGGGAAACTTTTCCACCTGTTCGACTCAAAAAGAAATTTCTCCATTCCCAACGATCTTACTAACACTGATCTTTTCTGAAAGTCAATCAGAACATTGTTCTTCATCAGCTAGTCCATCCCAAAGATGATATCAAACTCTGGCATTGGCAACACAATCAGATTGGTGTAAACTAGGTGGCCCTCTAGTTCAATATCAATATCTCTGACCATGCTAGTAGCTGATAACTCATCCCCTGATGGGACTGTCATGAAGTAGTTTACGTCGAGTCCAAAGGACTTGACGCCCAAATAATTGGCGAACGTCTCTGAGATAAAAGAGTGAGTGGCTTCGGAATCTAACAAAGCCTTCGTGACCACTTTCTTTATGAAAATGTTTCCCGAAGGACGTTAGCACACACATAAACTTATACCTCAAAATACTAATATTAACCTCAACCATAGTTGGAAATCCTTAACCAAAGTCTCAAAATACGAAAGCAGCATACTAATATTCTCAAGTAAAATTCGAAGCATGCATGACCAAAATAAATAATATGCTGAATTAAATAGGTTACAAGTCAGAAGAGTCGTGTCTGGGTTCGCCTACTCAGCATGCATGGCGAACACTCTCCCCTGGGCTGGCTGTCTCCACTACGGGCAGTTCCTCAGCATGTGGTCACTAGCTTCGCACTTGAAGCATTTTCCAGAACCCCATAAACACTAGTCCATGTGTTGACGGTTGCACTTCGGGCACACTGGGTACTCAGGCTTCTGAGGAACCTTCTTTTGTGGCATAGGACCTTTGCCTTTCGGCGGTCCCTGAAATGGCTTCTTCCCCTGCTGACCCTGGAAATGCCTTTTGAACTGCTGCTAAGGCGTCTGGAAGGGCCTCTTGCCCTGCCTATCATTCTCGATGTCTCTCTGGCAAACATCACGGCTCAAGATTGCTCGTAAACCATTAATAAACTTCATCAGCTTCTCTCGGACATCATTTGCAATCAGGGGCACGTAGTGACACCCCCTCTCAAACTTCCTCACAAATTCGGCTACACTACTGTCTCCCTGCCGCAAGATCATAAACTCTCTAGTCAGACGGGAGCGTACTTCCTCAGTGAAGTACTTGGAGTATAAGACTTCCTTAAAATCATCCCAAGATAGAGTCTGCAAGTTCACTGACACAGACGCACTCTCCTACCACAATCTGGCGTCCCCTGTCAACAGAAAAGTTGCACATCTGACCCTGTCCGCATCTTGAAGTTCCATGAAAGCGAATATCACCTCGATGGACTTGATCCATCTCTCAGCTATCATCGGGTCAGTAGTCCCCGAGAACTCTTTTGGGTCCATCCTCCTGAACTTCTCATGTACTGCCTCTGGCCTGTGCCTCGCCCTTGTATCAACTCCATAATTATTCCCCGCAAACTGTGCGAAGAACTAAGTCATACCTGCAAGAATATATGCCTGCATATCTGGCGGTGGGTGAGGAGGAGTGGCCCTCCTCTCATCCCGGGCCTCTCTGTTCTCTTCACCTGCTCTTTGAGCAATCATACGTCTAGTAGGCATACTGTTCCAGAATTTACTCAACACGTAAACCAACATGCAATAACATAATATTCATAATATAAGATGCACGTAAATCGATTTTAAATATGTACATGCTGAAATTATGACTTAGATGCTTACTACATGAATGAATTTTAAAACTTTAAAACTTACAGACTTGAGGCGTGACTTCGTGAGCATCTCACAATGATACGATTAAGATAGCAATGCAACATTGCTGCATTTTCAAATTGACCAAGATGTTCCTCAGGATAGGTACTTCCATCATTCTCCTGGATCTGAAATGATTTATAGTTCAATGTCAAGATCTCTTCGACAACATCTATCTAGAAGGGGTTGCCCTAGCTTCTTTGAAGGTAGGGGTCGCCCCACCTCCTCTTTCATTCATTTGATCTGCTCCCTTATTTCTTTCATCTTCTTCCTCACATCAAGATCCATCGATTTCATCACCCAGTAAGCTTCTTCCTCTTCATGCTCCTCCTCATATCTCTCTCATATTCTCTCCTTCGGCTTCTCCTTCACCACTTCCTCTTCGAGGTAGAAATGTTACTTCTCTTGTTGAATTTTTTCATCGACAACATGTCACATCTATGTCTTGACCAGCTGAGTGAGTTGATCCAAAGTTAAATTTCCAAGGTCGGATTCTCCTCCCCTCCGTTCCTCTGCATCTTACTTCTCCTCTTGGTGGTTGTCGTTAACTATTTTGTGAGTGATAACCATATTTATGTCTTAGATATGCTTCTCAGATATTGCGGCAATGATGCAACTCGCAAAAATGTGGTAGAGGTTAGCGTCTGATTCACGAGTTGGGAACCTTTATCTTCGTGGGTAGTGCCTGAGGTAGATAGTGACCGAGCTCCCACAGATGAAATTTGCCAGTCGAAATCATGCAAACACTCAAATAACAAACTCGTGAATAGTAAGCCGAAAGAGTTTTTTGATGTAGATAATTTGACGCTCAAGTCACTATTGAGCTCACAAAATGAGGAAACTCACAATATATATTTGCACATAAATTTCAATTCTTTACATAATGAATTTGAACCTGCAAAGAGGTGACCTCGGTCAATACTTTGATCAAATGGGTTTGAGTTCCTAGTTCTAAGTCCTAGTAGGATCTGGGCAATACCCGAGCCATCATCCCCCATTATTAATAGTTATCTTATAATTAAATCTTTTCGTCCGATTTCGGACCTTCCATTAGTTTTTAACAATTAACTAAAAACTGGAATCAGTCACATCTACTATTTATGACTCGATAGGCCTTTTGACATATTACAAATAATAGGGGAGAACAAAAATCGAGCGTGAACAAAAAAAAGTGAACACCCGGGATTATGCAATATATAGTATGAGTAAGTCTCTTGTTGGACGATTTTACGAATATTTATTTGTGAGACGGATCAACTCTACGGATATTCACAATAAAAAATAATACTCTTTAAATGAAAAGTAATATTTTTTAATAGATGACCCAAATAAGATATCTGTCTCACAAAATACGATCCGTAAGATCGTCTCACACAAGGTTTTGTCATATATTACATCCATATTGAATCCTCGTAAATTTAATAAAAGTAGCTTGTAATCAAATTATTGTTTTATACAATTTATTTCATCGAGCATAATATATAATAAATTAAGAAATACGTAGATCGAGCCAAGCGATTCAAGAAGGGCTAGAACATAATTATTTATTATAATAATTCATTCTAAAGCCGATCTATTGAAAATTAATATATAAAGTAGCTAGCTGACTTATATTAGTAATAATCCGATCTAAATTTATTAAACCTTAACAATTATTCATTCATTAAATCTAGCTAGGTAAATAATTAACATTCCACATTACAAACAATGCTTTAACCTTTTGACAGATGAATGAACCAGTGAAAAAAATAATAATAGGACTATTTATATAGCTATTGTATTTACGATCGCGCGCTAGTTAATGTATTTTCGGAGGTTTTAGTCAGGTTCCTTCTCGTCTTTGTATTTCGTTTAATTTCATATATATCGGTGTTCTTGACATTTATTAAAAATATAAAATAAAAAGGTTTTTCAGTATAAATATTCTAAACATCATACACACTATATTCGTAGTTTTGAGTCATTTGGGTCGTATTTTGTGAAACAGATCTCTTATTTATGTAATCCATGAAAAATTATTACTTTTTATGCTAAAAGTATTACTTTTTATTGTGAATATCGGTAGGGTTGACCCGTCTCACATATAAAGATTCGTGAGACTATCTCACAAGGAATCTACTCCATTTATATAACGTAATTTCATTTCGATATAGACATATTTTTCTCTCTACAACATAGGAGCAAACATAAATATTTTGAATCCCATCTTTTTCCAATTATCTTGAGAGCAAATCACCGTAAAGATATCATATTGCAGTAAGGACAAGAAGTCGATATTGCTTTTGAAACGAAAGAAAAATGATGTCAGCTTTTAAACTGAGAGTGGGCACAGGCATGCCATGATAATATGTCCGCTTGTATATGTTTTAGGCATGGGCTTCAGCCTGCGTTATATTATAAAAATAGAAAATAATATGTCATTAAGTTAAATAAAATTAAATAATTATCGAAAAAACATATATATTTTAGTAAATATTTGTTATTTTAAAAAATAGAGTAGATATACGCATCCCCAAGTCCGACATGAAACATCAAATAAATGCAATTGGTTGGTCATTAATGGCTAGTTCTTGCTTAGTTTTATGATTGAAATTTAGTCATTGTTTTTTTTATCTTTATTCAAATTTTTGAATTTTTAAATTTTAAATGATTATATTATTTTTAATTTTAAAAAATTATTTTAAGAAAAAATGAAATTAAAAATGACACAAAATTTAATACAAAAGACATCACATATGTGCAGGCAACTCATCACAAGTAAACCAACAAGTAGGGATGGCAATAGGGTGGAGCGGGAACGGGTTTGCCATCTCCATTCTCGTCCCTGAATTCCATCTCTACCCCCATACTCGTCCCGATCTCCGCTTTTTCGAAACTTCGGGAAACAACTTCACATCTCCGCCCCTATCCCCGCTTCAAAGATATTAATATGACAAGGCGATGACGGATTCGAAGATTTTCTCAAACCAAAACATATTATTATCTATTATTATTAGTGATAATATTAATATCAATATTATTATTAATATTTTAAAAAATAATATTATTATTATATTATTAATATCAAAAATATTATTATTTTATTATTGATATTATTTTCAGGGCGGTTCGGGGATGAGGATAATAATCTCATACCCGTCCTGCACTACATCTAGGATTTAAAAAAATCTCCGAACCCGAACTCAAACACAAAAAATCGGGGATCCCCATCTCCATTTCGAGTTTTCCCCGTGGGACACCAACGCTGTCATCCCTATCAACAAGAAGGAAACTTCGTCGGAAATAGGTTCACTGAATTCGTTTGAACAATAAAATCGGTATTCATTTTTCGACGTCATATCGATATTAAATGAATAAAAATGAAACTTCGCCGGAAATAGGTTCATTGAACATTTGTACTTAAATG
Organism: Primulina huaijiensis; assembly: GCF_012295235.1. NCBI lineage: Eukaryota > Viridiplantae > Streptophyta > Magnoliopsida > Lamiales > Gesneriaceae > Primulina > Primulina huaijiensis. The sequence continues at coordinate 16,564,038 of NC_133307.1, forward strand.
TTCATACTAAGTCAGCATTTTTTGTTAAATCACCGAAATTTAATTAATCAAACAATAAGATTATTTGATAAATATATATAATATATGAATAATAAATTAAAATATATGGACTGTATAATTATTTTTAGTTCAATTTATTCTTCATCCAATGGTGGATGAAATATGTATGTTAGATACTTCTTCTTTTACACCAAACAATATTGTTAAAAGTCTTTCTCCATGTTACTATTGTTCGATCATGGAAGACATCATCAAAAAGGAAAGTAAGATCTCGTCTTTCTTAATAAAAAAATAAATTAAAAAAAAAAACAGGTTAATACACTTTTATATCTTATTTGTTACAATTTTGTATCTTGAACTTTTCACAATATTCTTTTTATAGGCAAGTTGAAATTATATCCCAAAAAAAAGTAAGTATCTTGTAAGACAGTCTCACGAATATTTATCTGTGAGATCGGTCAACCCTACCGATATTCACAATAAAAACTAATACTTTTAGCATAAAAAGTAATATTTTTTAATAGATGACCCAAATAAAAGATCTGTCTCACAAAATATGATCTGTGAGATCGTCTCACACAAGTTTTTGTCTCCAAAAAAATAAGCTTTTATTTGCTTAGATATTTTATTTTAAAAAAACTAAAATATTTATGCCCCACATCAGAATAGATGGAATGAAACATCTGCTCTCATTTGTTTGTACATCATTTTAAACTACAAAAGAATAAAATTATATTCTCCACTTTGTCCTACATTTCATGTTACTTCATTTTAAATCAATCCTAAAAATTAAAACCAATTATATCAAATATATTTGTGTAATAGCAAATATCATACGTACAAAACATTACATTATGACAAAAATTTGTGTAAGACAATCTCACTGGTCGTATTTTATAAGACGGATCTCTTATTTGATTTATCAATGAAAAAGTATTACTTTTAATTATGTTAAGAGTATTACTTTTTATTCTGAATATCGATAATGTTGACCCATCTCATAGATAAAAATTCGTGAGACCGTCTCTCAAGAGACCTACTCTTACATTATATAATCACGATACAACCAAAAATTATAGAATACCTTATTTCATCTTTAAATTAAAAGCACATGATATATAATACAATTCCAAATTCACTGATTTACACTTTTCCTTTCGTTTCTTCTTATTTTTTTTCTTTTCTGTGTAAAAATCTATTACCTATTACAATAATTAATGACATTAATTGGTCCAAATAGACAGACACATAAAAAAAAATTAATATGTGGAAAGTAAAATAAAAATTTAAGCATGGTCTAACTTCCCATGTGATGATTGAGACTTATGCTTCCTCATTGGTTGAGGCGTCAATTTACTTTTTTACCCTCGATTCGATCCCATAATAACTAACGTACCACTTCACGAACTTCCTCAATCCGGTGGCTAAGTCGGTTGTCGGTTTGTACCCGAAGTCACTGTACGCCAAGCTCACGTTAGCATGCGTGAACGGCACGTCTCCGTTTCGAGGCATTTTGATCACGTGCTTCTTCGCCTTCACACTCAGCAAACTCTCCAGAATCCCGACCAGTTTCCCCACCGACACCGGGGAGGTGTTCCCCAGGTTGTACACCCTCAGCTGCGCCGTCCCTCGCTTCTTTCCGCCGCTTCCGGTGCTCTTCTCCGCCGTGTCGAGCGCACCGACACAGCCCTTCACGATGTCGTCTATGTACGTGAAGTCACGCGCCACCTCCTTGTCTTCCTGGGTCACGTAGACATTGATCGACTTGCTCTGGAGGATGTCCTTCGTGAAGAAGAAGTACGCCATGTCGGGCCTTCCCCACGGCCCATAGACGGTGAAAAACCTCAGCCCAGTTATGGATAGCCCGTATATATGGTTGTAAGTGTGGGCGATTTCTTCGCCGGCCTTTTTCGTGGCGGCGTATAAGCTAGCCGGTTGATCCGTTCGATCCGTTTCAGAGAAAGGAACCTCCGAATTCAACCCGTAAACGGAGCTCGATGAAGCCCAAACGATAGCCGGCTGAGGATCGGCGGCTTTAGCGACCTCCAGTAGATTAACAAATCCGGCTACATTGGAGTTGACGTAGGAGAGTGGATTTTGCATAGCGTATCGTACACCGGCCTGAGCTGCCAAGTGTAAAATGTGCGAAAACGGAACGATGTCGAACAATTTGTTCAGCAATTCAGCGTCGTTAATGTCCCCTTCGACGGTGAAGATTTCGTGCTTTTTAAGCAGCTTCTGCCGGGCCCGTTTCAGTGACGGATCGTAGTACGAGTTGAAATTATCAATCCCCAGCACACCGTCCCCGCGTTTCTTAAGAGCTAAGGAGCAATGCGACCCGACAAATCCGGCGGCTCCGGTGACCAAGACGGAGAACCCGTTTGGCCGTCTGGGAGTGGAGGAGTGGCGGACCTGTTTCTCCCAAGCGGCGCCGCTTCCGTAGAAAGCGGAAGAGAAGAAGTTGTTGGTGGCGTGAATGTGGTGGTTGTCGCCGGAGAGTGGCGGGTAGTTGAGCGTGAAGAAGAAGATCAAGACCAAGGCAACGAAGAGAGTCACACGGAAAAGGAGCTTGGAGGAAGCTTGGAGGAGTTTGGTGCTGTTTACGCGGCGGATGTAGCTGTTGTAGCGCTCGAGCTTGGTGGTCTTGCTGGTATCCGGCGGATATGAGGAGCCTCCGATCATCGTATTGTACTGCATTTTCTTGATTTGCAGTGTGACGTTGGCGGAGTTGTGTTTTGAGGGATTGTATCGGAAATTCGAGGACCCTAAGGAGAAAGGGTGGGCGTTGGATGAATGGATTATAAAGAAACAAGCTTTACAGGGTGGGGTGGGGTGGGGTGGGATTGGGTTTGTTTCTCAGCAAATATTAATCAGATCAACCTCACCCTAAAAAAATTTAAATTGAAAGTTTGAAATAAGCTTTTTTTATTAATTGTTTTTAGACGGTTTATAAAATATATATATAAGCTCTTATTTCAACATGGTCGTATTTTATTATTATAACTATAAAAATCGAAAAATATTACAAAAAATAATACAAATAAATATTTTTTTTCACACTTTTAGAATCGATCGGTATCATTAGATTTTAGCAATGATGTGTTTGGAATATAATAAAAATTGGTGGGTTATTTTGATATTTTAAAATGTCGAAAAATTATTTTAGCTAGAATAAGTAAGGAAGACAATTTTTTTAAAAAAAAGAACTTTGAAAACTAATAAACAGCTAAATCTTAAGCATCTTTCTTATAAGCTCTTGTTAATTTATTGTCAAATACCTTTTTCAAATTTATAAGCTCTTTAAAATCATTTCACTTTAGTAAAAAAAAGAAATTTATTTTGGTCAAACATCGTTTAAGAACAAACAATGGAATATATTCTTTAATTTTTATAAACATTTTTATGTGGGGTTTGTTAAATTATAGATTAAGGAATGAGCTAGTTTTCTTTTGCGAAATATGTGGAAAATTAACCTTTACATATTTATATAGTATTTCATGTTAATAAAAATATATTTAAAGTTTACTCATTAATGATGTCATTTGAAATTCATTATACTTTGTATTATCAATTTTAAAATAAGTAAAGTATAGATTTAAAATTTAATATATTATTTCATTCTAAACAATAAAACTAATCAAAATCCATTAATTTCAAATACATGACACAATATTATATCATATATATCTCAACCGAAATATAATTGTATCTAGGTCGGACCATATCAAGGTAACCACGACTTAGTGGACCGTGCTTCAGACGTGGCCCAGTCTCGAAGCCAGCAACTACCTAAGCTGGACCGAATCAAGGTAGCCAAATATCTCCATGTCAAAATATCATATCATATATATAATGAATCTCAATCGAAATATAACTGTATTTCCATAAAATACATGCGCAATATGATATATTCAGTTGTATTGATGTGTCTAACTAAAATAAAAATGTGTGTGGACAAAATAAATATTTTATTTTATTTCGCACATCAATTACCAACTGATAATAATCGAGTCAGCATATAATATCACATAAATCGACAAATATCAAGTAAATCATACACAGAATCATCAAATGCATCTGTCAGACATCATGAAAAATAATCGATCTTTACGTAACCTCAACCAATTTAACAGTAATTTAAATCCTCAAGAAAATCCTGGAAATGAAACTCAGATAAATCACCTCAATATTAATTTAAATAGTCTTATTATCATATAAAGATTCCACAACCATTTACATTCACTAAAAATTCAATTTCAACTATTTAAGCATTTTAAATTTCGGAAATTCCAATATTCGAATTTCATTATTTTATTAACTCCAATTATTGCAATAAATTCTACTAATTATCACACTATCATTATTTTTATTGAATTATCGCATTATTAGTTCAAAGATAAATTTTAGGTTCACTGAATTATACCTCTAACTCGCACAATTCCGAAACCTACAACAATAACCAAATAATTAATCAGTATTAATGCGATATTTGGACCAAAATTGCATAAAATTCAAAAGACTAAATTCTACCCTCAGGCAGCCTTCAAACTTGTCAAAACAATGATGAAAATCGAGCTTAAATACTAAGCTCATCGTCAACAGACGACGAACTCGTCGGAGAAGAAGACAGCAAAATTTTGGTATCAAAACAAAGCTTACGTACGACAAGGAACATATCACCTCAATAAATTTTGAGTTTGAGCGGCAGAAGACGGCGATTTTGGGCGGCGAAGTTGCGGCGGTATTGACAGGGTCACGATAAAAGTGGGCAAAATCGTATTTATTGATGGTAAAAGTGACCTTGTTTGATTTATTTCAACTCCCGTGTGCTATAAAATTCAAATATGCATTTTAATATCGTCTATAAACGATATTTTCTAATACATATTTTAAACACATAATTTTATTATTTGGCTTAATTATTTTAATTCATCATTATAAAATAATAAATATAAATTATTACCAAATAAGATATAATTAGCACGGGTCCTTACCTTTAGTATATTTCCTTGAGAAATATTTGTAATTGATAGTAACAGTTTTACTTGTTATTTTGTTTAAATTGTGAGATATCTGGGAGTTTCAATAGGCCAAAGATAAGCTCTGCTGAAATTGGTTGTTGAAAACTGCTTGTAATACCAAAGTCTTTTAGTTGAATCATTCTTGAGTGGAAGAAGGGGCGACGTTGGAGTTATTCATGTTTCCATACATCCATAAACATTTTATGTGCTCTTATTTACATTCAATTTGATAGATTAACTGTTAATTCAACCTTTCCATTTTGTTGTCCAAATTATTCAGTGAGCTTATTTCCGCGCAGTATCCAACTGTTGACATATTGATACGTAAAGAATAACAATTTAGTGTTGTTAACAAAACCAAATTATTTTGCAAATTTGTTGAGATTTTTTATTTACCCACCTCAAAACAATTTTTCAATCCTAACAAGTGGTATCAGCAAAGGTTAATTATTGTGTTTGGACACTATACATAAAATGACCTCTTTCAGAAAGATCTCAATGTTATCTAAATATGATTTTGGCGATTGGAAGATTAGAATATATGTTCATTTAGCTGCACAAGATGATGATATGTGGTACATTATTATAGACAAATCAATGAAGATTTTAAAGCCAAACACAACTATTGTTATTTCAGATGGTGCACCACATATGGTTGAGAAACCACGAATGGAGTTGACTGGTGAAGATAAAAAAAGTCAATTTAGATAATTTGGCCAATGATATTTTATACAAGACTTTGTATAAGAATACTTTCATTAAATTGGGTTGTTATAAAGAGGTGTATTAATCAAAGTTTTTTTAGTAAATTTCTTCTTAAGAAGAATAAAGGGAGACATATAAGTATTTATTTCCGAACATTCATAAATACTTGTCTTCTTTACATTACGTTTTTTTATTTAATCGCTCTTATCTAACCATTTCTTGTCGGCGACCAATAGCAAAATATATGCTTTATCACCAGCCAAGCCAGACCATTTTCGCACTCACTCATTTTTCTGTGGTTTAGCGAAGCTAGATTTCCAAAGATATTTCTTAACAGCCTAATGAACACTCAGTAGCTCAAGATGATGACATGTGTTAATTAATCACTGACGGTCAAATGAATATTTTAAAAGTCAATACAACATTTGAAATATCTGATGGAGTTAGGCAAATGGTAGAAAAAAACAGATCGAAGTAGATGACTGAAGATAAGAAGAAGGCAATATAGATAATGTGGCCAATGATATCTTATATACAACTCTTGACAAGAACATGTTTAGCAAGATTAAGACGTGTTCAACCGCAAAAGAGATCTGGAAGAAGCTGCCAACTCTGTGAGGCCAATGAAAAAAAAAACAAGATAACCATTACAATATAGAAGTTTGACAATGCCAAAATGAAGCATGACGCGACTCTCAATGAATTTGATGAATGGTTTAGCAGTATTATTAATAAACTTGAATCATTTTGTAAAGAATAATCTGGACGTGAAATTTCATTGAATGTTATGAGAGTACTGCTTAGAGAATTGGACGTAAAGACAACCATGAAGATGTCCAAGGACCTCAACAAATGTAGGACCGAGTGCTTGTCACTTTATCAAAAGCTATAGCTAGTGGTAATGGTGCAACTCAAATCTTTTAAACTACACAGCAGCTCAAGTACCACGGTTCGATCGCTCTACCAAATAGGGATAATTATTGTATCCAACTTTCTCCCTCCCAATAATTGCACTCCTTGCAATCAATGGAAATCGAACCTGTGACCTTGGCTCTGATACCAAGTGTAGGACCGAGCACTTGCCACTTTACCAAAAGCTATTGATGGTGGTAATGGTGTAACTCAAATCTTTTAAACCGCACAGCAGCTCAAGCACCACTGTTTGATCGCTCTACCAAGTAAGGAAAATTATTGCACCTGACAAAAAACTCTATTTTACGATCTTTTTACTGATCTAAAAGCCTACGAGTTTGAGTTGGGGATACGGACCGAAAAAGAACCATCCACTCCTCAACGTACCAAAGCTCTAGCCGCCACAATTTCAACTCTGGCATAAAGCGAAAAACCTTCCAGCATAAAAAGATAAGCAATGAAGTAATGTTTTTATTTGTTAAAAGGTTTGGTAAATTTATGAGAAAGAACCAACCCATATATAATTATTATCGTAAAAAAGATCAAACTGATGACAATCTGGATAGCTTTAACTGTGGAAAGAAAAGTCATTTTATTGCAGATTATAACATCAAAGAACGATGATAAAAATCCATTTGAAAAGAGACGATCCAAAGATGACAATACATCTTTCGAGGAAAAGAGAGATAAAAAATTACTTGTTACCGTGTAAAGAAAAAATTTGGTTGACCCAGATTTAGACCGATCTAGTTCAAAGACCTCCACAAGTGAAAGTGATGATGAGATGGTCCAATGTCTCATGGCAGATGTTGAACTGGGGACAATAGATGCTGAACTGAAAACTGCCAACGATGATCCGGTATTTGATTTTGACTGTAATGAATTTACAAAAACAGAACTTTTCACGACATTTCATACCATGTAAATGAGTACAAAATAATTTTACAATCATTCGAGGAAGTCAAACCAGAGAACAAAATCTTAACTGATAGGTCAAGAAACTCTAGTTGCTCGCAGCAAATGGACCTTGACAGTCAGAGGGTAAAACTTAATATGCTAGAGGGTGAAAATGATGATATGCAAATAGTTTTCCAAGCAAATATCAATGAGAATAAACGGTTTACACTTCTAGCCAACTATTGGAACAAGGCATCTACTTCCATTGAGAATATGCATGAGTTGTAAAAATTGGCAGGAGACAGAAATGGCTTAGGGTTTGACAACAATGAATGCAGTACTTCTAAAATAAGTACTAAATCATGTTTGGATGAAGGCAAATCTAAAATGATAAATTTTGTTCGATCCAGCACAATATATGAACATGATCATCCTGAAATCTAGTACAACTGGAATGTAAATTATGAGAAGAGGACTAAGCATGGAGGTTTAGGCTATGTTGAAATAGAGAGTTCTAAGTGTCAAACAGACATGACTTAAATACAGACAAAGTCAAGATGGTTCCATCGATACAAATCACTACAACAAAATCGCAAAACGACAACAGATATTATCCGTTGTCGTAGCTGTCAGAAAACCGTTGTAACTAAAAGTGTTGTTGAAAGTTTGTTTCACGACAACGGTTTAACTATCATTTGCAACAGTTTTTAAAAACCGTCGCTACTTCGCGACATTTTATGATATACCGTCGCTAATTTTAGCGACGGATTTTGAATAAGCCGTCGATGATTTTGTCTAAACCGTCGCTAACATTAGCGACAGTTTCTGACTAAGCCGTCGCTAATTAGCGACGGTTTAGAAAAAATTCGTCGCTAATGTTTTATGTAAAATAAAAAAAATATTTTTATAATTTAATAAATCTACCAAAAACACTTATAGCGACGGCTTAGTCAGAATTCGTCGCTAATGTTTTATGTAAAATAAAAAAAATTATTTTTATAATTTAATAAATCTACCAAAAACACTTATAATCTGACAAAGCTAATAATGGTCATGATCTTAACTAACAGTTAAATTTACTAAAATTGAAGCGAAAAAACTTACCCTAAATCGAAACTAAAATCAAGTAAGAGAGAAACATTTATCGTAGATGTGAAGCGGTGTGAGGAAAATGGACTGAAAACACGAGTATTTATAGACAGTTTGCGACAGATTTTGGTAAAATCGTCGCTATTTGCTATGATTGTTTATTAAATTGTCGCTAATAGCGACGGTTGTTTATTAAACCAACGACCGTTAAGCAAAAACTGTAACGTACCATATCTTTAAACTAATTTAAAATTTGCGAAAAAATAAAAATTTTCTTAAATAGATAATAAACCTTCAAAATGCGATAAAGATAAACCGTTCGTCCAAAATATTTGCAACAAAAAGATTACAAATAGAGTTTGCGAAAAGTAAACGTTTAAAACATCATAAGCAATGACATGAAAATCAGAGTATTTGAAACAGCATTCATAAAATTCTTAAAACATGGGCGGTCCTCGGGTTTAGCCTCCTGCGCAGTCCAAGCCAGCTCATTGGTCCCCACCCCTTATCTCCTCATCCTCATTTGCATCAATCAAGTCTAGTGAGTCTAAAGACTCAACACGTAATAACAAGTAATACATAATAAAACCACATGCATTTTTAAAGTAGAGCGTACATACTAGAAACTTGAACGTACTTACATAAACATAAACGTGCCATAATAACGTAAAATTTTTCATAAACATGCTTCCATCATACATACTTGGACATACATAACATCATCATTTTGCGTAGAGAAATGTTTCAAAGCAAATGACCCATACATAAATATGCCTGATCAGACTAAACCACAATACTGGACTGGAAGGGAAAATCCACTACCACATACATGAGATCTCCGGTCATGCTTTACCGGGTGGATTGGTCCATGGTCATGCTTTACCGCTTTCCAATCCTGATCTTAACCGGGTCATGCTTTACCGGGATGGAGAGGTCCTCGGCCACGTTCACCGACTTCCAAACCCGTTCATATTTGGTCACAAGACATTTAGCACACCTAAAAAACTTAAGCATTTTCTTTTGCATGTCGAACATACTTACATGGCGTTGAGGGATTCGTTGGATCTCGCTTGGGGTGACTGCTGCACATACTAACACATTATCAAGTGCTTAGTTTTAATAACTTAGACGTACTACTCGTACTCAACCCCGAAGTAAATAAGTGGCTTATGACGTTCTAGAGCACTCGGGACCTCGTTTAATCATACTAACCATGACATCAAACCCCGAAACAAACTCTAAAATGATGTGTGAGCATTTCTCAAACAATAAAAGACATGGACCCACTATTGAAACTTAAAACTAAATGAAAACCAAACCTTCCTCCAACTGGCCCCGCACTTGGGCGGTAATATCTTACCGCTCGAGCGCCAAGTCTTCTGGCCTTGAACAAAAAGAGTGGCGATTGGGCGGAAAGAAGTTACCGCTCGGGCGCCAAGTGCACTGGACTCCGCGATTAGAAGCTTAATAATCCTAACTAAATCATACGAATCGTGAACCAATCCTAGGACGCTATGACACTGACTCGACTCCATAAAAATGCTCCAAACGTCCCCAAAGAAACGACGCACCACACGCAACGCAATAACCCCACGAACTCAAACTTTTGACACCAAATTTGTCCTACGACTTCTAATGCAACCAAGGACTATCGACACGAAACGAAGCATCAAAACTCATCCCAACATCATACTCCATATACCTAAACACAGCAGTGATCACCCGACGGTTCCAAACGAAGCCTGCAATAAATAAACTTCAAGAACACGTCAAGAACACACTTTCAGAAATTTACAGTTTGAGCAGTCCTACAAAAACGATCATAACTCACTCGTTTCTAATCCAAAAATTGCGAATTTACTGTCAAATCGAAGGTATCAAAGAGTACTACGTTTTATAAATTGAAAAATTTTCCAAAAAATCGACCAAATTTACACAGGAATCACAGCAGGCACATTTTAGATCTAAAAATTTTGATCCAAAATTCAACCCAAACGTTTTTGCTCAAAATTTTCACAACATACATGGACTTTTACGCATAATAAACATCACAACACATAATATGACGAGATCAATGCGGAAACAGAAGATTATACATGCATTTTGATATTTAAAACTCACGATACGGCGATACGGAAGCGAAAATGGTGCGAGGGTTGATCCGGGACGAATTGTGGCGCGATTTCTATGCTAAAAATCAACGAAGGATTGCTGGAAAATTGGAGAGGGAGGGGGCGGCTGCTCTTGCACTAAGTATGTCAGACCCTATTTCTATACTTGACATGATTACCATAATCAAAATCTATATTATGAAGCAATTCAAACAATGGGCACCAATTTGATGGTTTTAAAAATTTTGGCATGATCTCCCTACATTGTGTCTAAGACAAAGCTCAAACAACAACATCTATACACACATATAAACATATTTTCATATATAAACATACATTGTATCATCCTACATATCGCGGAACTTGTTTCAAACCCTGGTATAAAATTTACTATAGTACATATGCGGAAGTTATACAATAAGACGTCCAGTTTCTTGTTGAGGTAAGGTATGTCACAAGCATCCATTAGCGAACCGGCATCTTATATATCTTCATTACCTGATCTTGTAATACATGAGTTACATGAGTTTATAAAACTCAATAAGTTGGAACTTATACGTCGTATCAATATGCATCGAAGGAACATACATATCAAGTCATGATCAACAATGAATCTTTAAAACATGTCATACCATAGCATATATTCATGTTCATTTTTGTACTCGAGCCTCATTAGTTGACCTGTACTACTGTGCTTGCTTTATTATATAGCTACTACTATGTTGGACGTCAGGGAGCACCTTAGGCAACCCCACGCCCCATGAACATATATTGGCCAATAGGTTTGGTGGACTTAAAACTATTCATGATGTCAACAAGCTCTATATCATATAAAAAAAATCAGTCTTTTTTCATTTCATGTTCATGTTCATTTCATGAAATAGGACCTATCTTCAATATTCATTAGTTTCTTTCATATTTAATACATAACAATGGACTATGGTGCTATGTTTTCATCAATAAATATACTAACAATGTACATATAGCAATACTCAATGGCAAGCATTTGAAATTCATAATATTACTCATGTATTACTTCAAGAACATGCCAACTTACAGTGCAAGTGTACGAATACTAGGTTGAAGCGATGTTTCTCGTTCCTATACTGTCAAATATATCAATAATTCAGTCACTATTGTTTATACTAGGTGAAAGTCACTCCTTTATTGTCCTCTACTTGTATAAGAATAAAAAAAAATGAAAACTTAAACCCTTAGGAAGTTCTTGTATTTCCTACTGAACCAAGGATTATTAAACATCTAGAACTTGTTGAAATATATACTAAGTGTTCAACTTATGCAATGATAAGTCCTAGTTGAAGTGGGTTGTTACAAAGATTTGTACCAATCATAATCTTTTAGTGAATTTCACACTAAATGGAAGAAAAAGATAACATATGAGAATTTATCTGCGAAAATGTATAAATATTTGTGCTGAACAGAGACATAACAATGATTCACATTACTCAACCGCCTTTGATGACATAGTTTCTATTAATCAACTTGTTATGGATCTTATATATCTATAGATGAAAGTCAAGGCAAGGGAAGAAGACAACAGACTAGTGTTTCCTTCTACAACAAAATCAGAGAAGAAGAGTATTAAAAATTTAGATCAGCAAGCTTCCGAGAACTTATCAGATACTATTGTTGAGCAGTCATGATCTCACTCTCAGCCTTTAGTTCTAGGAACATCAGTTCAACAACCCTCATTATAATAGACCGAAGATGCCTTATGGAGCCTCATGTTGAACCGTCAGCAACACGTCTTCTCCTTCGCCTCCTAAAACCATAATGGTTCCTGTCCTCAACAAGAAGTTGTTGCATCTCCAACAGTTAGGGAAATATTTCTAGAAAATGTTGATGAAAATGAGCACTCCATTTCACAACACAATTTCGAAAAAATTAATTAGCAATCCTCTCTTTATCCTATCTGAGAACATCATTATATTCCATAGATTTTACTTGAAGTTGGTATGACAGAAGTAGAAGTACAAGAAGACGAGACCATGGCTAAGCCAATCAGTCAGCCTGAGTAAATTTTGATGATCGATCAAGTCGGCCCTTCTTCTTCTATTCAAGATCTAGATATCATTTTTGTTTTAATGTTCTTCGACTATATCCAAGGAAATACTAATGATAATGAATTCTCCTGAGCTAGACATTCCATAAGATCATACGCTTGATAACATCAATGCTAGGATGAATTCTATCACCTCCATTCTGACAGTTTTGCAACAAGGCTAACTGAATACCTCTGCTGTTGAGAACTTCAAAGATAAGATGCTCAGAAAGTATCCACACTTTCTGAGTACGTGCTGAAAATATTTATGAAATTGGAACATCTCAAGAAAGCACAAGCTGCGTTTACAACCACTATTGCTGGACAAACACGGAGCAATAATTTTCAATTGTCAACTAATATAGATGATTTCAATGTTTATCTCTCTTTAAAGATTGATGGTGTCCAACTGACTGTTGTATTGAATCTTTTTAATGCCCCAGGTGGTGTTGACAAAAAGGGAAAAGTGGGTGTGAGTCAGAAGAAAACTGAATCCAGCAGTCACTCTGCTCAGATAAAAGACCAGAAGATCCAAATAAGCGCTCAGAATCCTCAGGCAATCCAACCAATTCTAGCAAGAACTCGAGCAGTTACAAAGAACGTCACAAGAAATAGTGCTTAGATCAGTTTCAATATCATTTTTTCAGTTTATGAGTTCAACATATTCATTTTGTATTTACTTCATTCTTAAAGATACATTTATGAATTATGTTATTCTCATATACACATGTTTTCTCAATCACAAAAAAAAAAGAAGATATTTTTAGATTATTAAATCTCGATGAATTAATAAGGCTACTGAATTAAAGGAAACATTTTAAAGATCCTAGCCTAACAAAATGCATAAAGGAAACTAAACATTCATGCGTAACTGATTTCTCGAGCATAACTGATTTTCTATCCCAACCGATTTAAGTTCAATTATTTGAGGATAATTGATTAAGGCCACTGATTCAAGGGTCACTGATCAATCCATCTAACTAAATCAGTCAATAATTTCAACAAACATTCTCTGAAAATTTCTAGATAATTCTATTTTAAGTATCAGAGATCTGCTGACATATCAAATAAAATATTTATAATAGTTTTTTGGATCACTTAGAATTTCAGAGTCTATGTGTACTACAAAAATTATACTATTTGTCAGAAAGAATGATGACATGAGATGGCACGACACAACGACATCTATATTTGGAAATGACTATCAGATCGAAAAAGTCTATCTTTGGAATCAAAGTCTATAAATAGATCAATTGACTGGACTCCCAAATGATTCCTACAATTTCTGAATCGCGAGTATTATTCTTAGTACCAAGTTCTTGATAATCTAACTGATCAATCATTTTTCAGCACTTCCTTCAGTTAATCTATCTTGATGGATCGTGTGTTGGGCACCTTGAGGTGCTTCAAACACAATATTTTCAATGAGATGCAATAGCTCGTGTTCTAAGAATGTAAGCACCGATGAATTAAATCGAGTTTGGTTATAAACCAAGCGGAAAACACTCGAAATAATCATTCCTTAAGAAAGACTGATATATTTTAAATCTTGTGCAACTAAATAACTGAAATACAGGGGATCAGTTCTAGCTTGTATCAGTTCAGTTATGGTGAGAACTGAACTGATATCAGCTGAACTGATCCATTTGAATAAGCATGTCTTGATCTGTAACTCATTGGTTTCTAACTAATGTCTGAACTGATCTTCAGTTGGACTGGTGAAATCAGTTGAACTGATAGTTGAACTGGTCAGCTGGGCTCTTCATCAGTTGAACTCTACATCAGCTCGCAGGGCTTCTGAAGATCTCCTGCTGAACCACCTATCAGGTGGACAATCAGTGGAACTGTTTGTTTACATTTCAATTCGACTGGTTCAGTTTGTGCGATCAGTTGGACGTCTTCAGTTTGTGATTTCTGATAGCTCGTAACTGATCTCAGCTCTGCGCACTTAGGTAAATTTATCAGTAAAAAAATAACAAGTTTTGTTAACATCAAAATCAAGCAAGATTGCGAATATGAAATGTTCCAACATATCTGATCTTAGAGAATCATTTTGTGTTAGTATATTTCCTTGAGAAATATTTGTAATTACCAATAAGAGTCTTACTGGTCATTTTGTTTAAGTTGTGAGATACCTAAGAGTTTCACTAGGCCAGAGATAAGCCCTGTTGATTTGGTTGCTGCAAATACTTGTAATTATCGAAGTTTTTTAGTGAAATCTTTCTTAAATAAATGAATGAGTGATGTTAAAGTTATTAAAGTCTCTGAACATCCATAAAAATTTAATGTGCACTTGCTATTTCAATTACTTTTATTTACGTTCAATTTGATAGCATAACTGTTAATTCAGCCATGTTATTTTGTCGTTCAAACTGTTCAGTGAGCTTATTTCCATGCAGTATCTAACTGCTAGCTTATTGATACCCAACTAACAAAAATTATAATTCAGCGTTGCTAACCTATCTAAGTTAATTTACGATGTTGTTTACATTATTTATTCACTCCTCAAAGAAGATGACGTGTAGCTCATATCAGAGTGAGATAAAGAAAAATTAATGATATATTTGGATTTTTTTTAAAAAAATAATTCATATTCAAATAATTTCTAAAAATATAGTAATATTATATTTGTATTTTATTTATTTGACAATATATTTGTATTTTATTTATTTGACAATATATTTGTTAAAGTCTAATAATTCTGACAAATCTTGATATCTGGATTGAACATACAGAGCGGATTCCATAAAAACAGACTTACATGATCTAGTACTGTTTGAGTTACGTAGTAAATACAATCGAATATAATATGATATTTTTCATAAAATGGAGCAATTGTTTGTTCCCTAATCTCGAAGAACTTTTCTGATCCACAAATTTTATGATAATTTAAAACGCCATTAAATTTTTAGTAACATATAGCATTTATTTATTTTAAAAAATGTTATCATATTGCAAAAAAAAAAAAAAAAACTCCTTATTCTTTTGTTAAATTTTTTTTAAAAAAATCCAATAAAACATAAATAATTCGGTGCCTAACCGTTAATCACCGGCAAAAGGATTAGTCAGCCATAAATGTTAGCAGAATTTATTGCAGAATCCTAAGCCCCCTTCGATTGGAGGTACAAAGAGCCGAATGGATAGGGAATTATTTCACGTGTTTAATCCAATTGTTGTAAAAAAAAAAAAAAAAAACTATATTGTAGAATAATTCCCTGTTCATTTGGCTCTTTTGTATTGATTTTTTTAAATGCTTGTTGTTCAATAAACGTTGTTTTTCTTGTAGTAATTGGATGAAGTGTTAGAACACTACACATAGGCAGGATCCAACTAACCCATAAAAAATAAAGAATTTTTTGATAAATGACTAAAATTATTTTATTTTTCAAATTTATGATAATAATAATAAAAAATATTAAGTGTTTGACATGGGTTTGGTGAAACTATACATAATTTTTATTGTAAATAAAAAAAAAATTTATCATTATATTTTTTTGAATATTTCATTTATCTTAAGTTTTGGTGATTGACAAAATAACAACGTCGAGCTGCTACAAGAAATCAGTCACTACATTGTTTTGAAATTTCAGGCTTCCGAGCACTGATGAAAAAGTTAGAATGCTCAAGTTATTTAATTTTTTCTAGCTTCATATCACTCAAAATTCTTACCGGAACAAGCTTTTAAATAAACATTCAATGTAGACTGTTCTATTTAACCTCTAGTCATAAATGTGCAAAGCGAAATAGAAATTTGTTTCCAACCCTTCTGAAACTACCTATTTTGGTATAAGACCACAACATCCCACCAATTCCTAATGTGACAGAAAGTTTTCTAATATGCCTTAATTCAAGTTACTTTTCATACACTATTCAAGCTAAAGACGAAAAAACAAAAAGAATATTAAATAACATTTACTATTATTTACATTCCTTTGCCAAAAAACTTTATATGTTTTCCATGCGTGTTGGATTGATAAAGACCTTGAATATAAGACGAGGTCGTACATATGATGACTACCTCTAAACATGTTTCTAATCAATTGGGCCACCTAAAAGAAGGATTAAGGTCGTTAGAATTTGAGAATAACATATGTGATGTGTACCATGTTTCATTGATAAGAATAAAGAGATGCTCAAACATGTAGATAAGTGCTCATATAATGAGTTCATCTAACTAACCTCTCTATTACTTTCCACATGGTTACCATTTATCGAGCGAATTAGTTTATGGTTATGTTTGTATATCAGTAGTCCCTATGATCTGAGACAACACATGCTAGTATTATTCTTTGACTTGTTTACTGACTCCTTTGGGGTCATCAAGTGGCGAGATTTGATATAGTCACGAGCCAGTATATTGTATTAGGGGTATCAATGATCACCTACATGCATGAATATCCAATGTGATCTAATGAGATAATAATACATGTAATGTCTGGCCAGAGTATATCTATATAAGTGTGCTTTGGAAAAAAAAATTTCCCTGGTTGCATACATGATGCCAGTACGATTTATCAAAGAGGCTTCACATGGTTATCGAATTCACATACAACTATCGATGTACCAATTATTGTAGATTTGTTTGAGATATATGCGCATATGAATTTAATTATAAGCTAACCATAATCGAATTTTTTTTTTTGCAAAAATTATTAGTGATGCTTATGGAATCATGTAACAATACTACTAGGATCTCGTACCATGATTATATAGATCCATTAAAAGTTTTCTAACATTCATATGATCAAAAAATAGATGCGGCATAAAATGAGGCTAATTATGGTGAACTCGCATAAGAGACAAACATTTTCCTAAATGAAAAAGAGTTGTGAACTCGTACTACCTGTATTTTTGAACCATTTATGGTAATAAAAAAAGTATTGATTTTTTTCTCGGTTGAGATAATAAAATTCAAAAAGTTAAATTTGGTGATAGAAATTTGATATGATTAAACATTTAAACTTGTAAAAGAGTTTGTGAGCAAATTTGAATTTTTGAATTGCTATCTCTGATTGATATATAATGTCTTAACGCTAACATAATTCAAATAGCAGGATCATGTAAAATACACAATCACACTAGTTCCAAAACATATTGTGCTCATCCTCTTCAAGTTATATTTCGTTCTTATTTGAGGACGGGAGGTAAGTGGTGAGTGCTTGGAGAAACATTCAGCAAATGGGGCCTATAGAACATGATATAACATATATAATTTTCGGATAATAGAAACATATCTTTATTATTAAATATTTCAAAAACGAAACATAAATGTATAAGCAATTAAATTCATCTAATTTCTCAATAGATACTGATATAAATACCTTATATATTATTTCAGATTGACCTTTATAGTTGTAAGAAATTGGAGGTTACCATTCTCACTAACTCTTCAATTACACCCCTTTAAGGTTTTAATTCAGCCCTTAAGAAATGTGTTCAAATATGAGATCATGTGACTAACAAAAGTAAAATATTCGTTAACAATAACTAAAGATAACATGTGACTCAACCACCACTGGTAAAGGCAGAAACACTACCAAAAAAAGATAGAGTCACCTACGAGGCAATGTTTTCATAATTAAACCGATAATCGAACCAGTTGGACTGGTTCAAGCAAACCAGTTGGACTGATTCAAGCAAATGGTTCGACCGGTTCCATGTGAAGGTCGGACCTAAAAACTGTTATATCAAATAATATATTTAAAATTCTAAGATCTTGGATGTGTATGATAAAATAAAAAAAATATTTATTAAAGTTTAAAAAATAAACAACATACATATAATCAAATATAATTATATCCATATTTTCTAGACACAAAATAATCTTTAATACTACTAAAATAATAATTTTAACAAAGTTTAAAATCAAAATAATTATATATAACTCAAAATAAAATATAATAAATAATTTTTTTAAAAGATATAAGGAAATAATCAAATTTTAAACAAAAAATTAATTTTTTTTAAAAAAGTGAACCAGTCGAACTGATTTTTAACTGGTTCATCGGTTCATGACCGATCTGATCAGTTCTTGATCGGTTTTAACCGGTTCTGACTGGCTTGACCGAAAAATGGTTATCAAACTTGGTTGTTGAAACTTGAATAGGTGTTGTTGAATAGATCCCAAACAAAACCATCAATTACGATTGAGTGGTTAGATTGGGAAGAGCAATTTGTAAAAATATGATGACATGATCCGAAGACATTGTGGTAAGAAAGTGAGATTTAAAATACTTTATGGAAGCACGATGGACTATAAAAAGGGTAAAATTGGTATTTATTAAATTTTGGACAAAAATATTTACAAACTAAGACCCAAAATAATATTTTGGAGAGACAACATTGGGAAGAACCGTAAACTATGCAGCAATTTTATTAATTATCACATAATATTGGTTTTGTCAACAATTGATTTTATTAATATTTTGCGAAGATAGTTATTTTCTGAATAAGTTTATTGTGAGATAGCTTCACGAATATTTATCTGTGAGACATGTCAACCCTACCAATATTCACAATAAAAAGTAATATTCTTAGCATAAAAAGTATTACTTTTTCATGGATGATCTAAATAAGAGATCCGTCTTATAAAATACGACCCGTGAGACCGCATCACACAAGTTTTTGTCTTATTTTTTTAATAAGAAAATATCACGAGGGGAATACGTTGCGGGTCCCAAATAACATGGGGACCAAATTAAAAAGTCTTGCAAATTAAATGTGGACATCTGTCAGGAAAACGAAAATAAATGAAGCTTCCGTCATCAGCATGCATTGCTAAAACGTCGGCCTCTATCTTATTAAACATACGGGGGAAATTGGCCGTCTTCGATACTCATCCGTCGATTTTTTTTTGTGTTCAATTTTTAGGTATTTTTTTAATACCACATTTCCACATGAAGTGTACCACATTTATACATGACATAGTACCACAATTTTGTGGGTAGAGAGTTAAACCAAAGAAATATTTTGATTGAGGATTTTTCACCAACTTCCCCTTAAACATATATGCATGAATACATGAAATGTATGTATATATGTGTGTGGTTTTTTGTTTTTTTATTATAAGATCTACCTTATTAAATCTTGTATAATTTCCTCGAAATTTCAAAGGGACTCAATTTTCAAGTTTACTATTGGAGTTAATTTGAGCATATTTGACTGAGCTTTTAAAAAGCTTATAATTTTGTTCGAGGATTTAAGATTTAAAAATAAATTTCTTAGGACATTGTTCGTTATTTATTGTATTTTGTTTTCTAAAACTGGTTGATATTTTGATATTTCTATACTTCGAGAATTCGTATTTTTTTAAAAATTAATTTCATACATTTTCAAAAACATTAGAATTTCGTGATATGGATTTTAGACAAGACAAATGGTTAAGTACGCTAACGAACTAGAGATTACAACTGTTATACCTACTCATTGTACCACCAATAAGCGATATCGACCATACGTTGGAGAGGGGTGTACCTCAATCACATGAAACGACACTTCGTCAATAGCTTGACATACGAGAGATTCCCAAAGAGACCACCCACACCAACACTTATTTCACCAATTCACACCTAACTCAACAATCTTTCCAAGTCGTATAATATGTTTTACTCGAAAAATTTCCGAGCATTGGTGTCCGGTCTCCTGAGCTTGATAAAATGTGAAGCCTCGTGTGAGCCTTTTGTTTTTGGTTCTGGTGTTGTATTGAAGAATTATAGCTCCGGAATATCTCATCTGGACAAATAATCATTATTTTTTTTATGTTCCATGTCAAACTTCTTGGATCCATTTTAGTAATAGAGATATCTTCGGGAGACTTGGTGATATGATATAAACAAAGGAGAGAGCCCCAAAATCATACCATAGTTTGACATCTTTAGGATGGGCATTAAGTTTCATCCGGATCCTATGAAATTTTCCTATTATATCAACTCGACCCATAGCCAAATTAATTATTGCTCTTGTTTTTAATTTATTTCAATTCTGCTGTTATTATTAAATCTCAAAATAATATTTTTGCATGTTTTCTAACAAGAGATGTACATCGCTAATATTGATGTCATCATGAAAATGCAAAGACATTTAAGGAATACTTTGAAATACCTCTAAACGAATTTAACAAGCTTGACCTAAATACATAAATTTAAAGTAAGCTACAATAAGTTTATAAGATCACAGTCTCTGATTGAATCATAGGACGTTAAAATGCTTATACTTAAGTTGTGTTTTGTAATGCAACATCGTATCCTTCAGGCTATCGAGAAACCATTGGCTCTTCAAACTGAGAGTTTTTTAGTATATGGCTCTACACATAGAGTAGAGGATTCGATTCATGCTAGCACAAGTGCTAACTCGGGATCATTTTCAGAAAAGTCGGCCTAATAAAAAGTTGAGGCTCCGGATTTTTATACCAAATCATCAAATCAACCCATCATCTCTAGGATTGAAGAGGAAGATATCAGTCTTTGACCTCAACCTGAAAATGATAAATCTAAGGTTGATACTAACGAGTCTATAATTTTTCTTTTTTAGGTATATGACAAAAAGCCTGCCATCTTGATAATATATACCCTTCTCTAGTTAGTTTCAAATTTTTTTTAAGAAAGCTTTAATTTTGTATTATCAACTTTTAATATGAATTTATTAGCAAGTAAGAACAATGAATATTTTTCAAAAGCTCTTTTTACTACATATAATTATTTTCATTGATGTACCACCATCTTATGGCCTCGAAGTCGGAGAATAGTCCGATGCAATATGCACAATTTTTTTCTCCTTCTGTGTGATTTTTGTAAAAATTGCTTCTCACCAATGGTCACTGTAATTTGGTATTATCCATCTGTATATAATATCATATCGTCTCCATCTTGAGGGAAAAACATTTTTGGAAGGCTTTTACAAATTTCTTTAGTTGGCTAAGGCCTCTAATATGTTCTTCTGTCCATATGAACCTTTCATATTTTTTTTAAAAAATAGACCGAAAACTTTCCTGTACAGCTAGATTTTTAATAAAAATTTCAGCAAAATTAATAACTTCTAAGAACTTTGGAGTTATCCTTTGTCCTCGATTTTTTCTGAAAATTTTTGTACTTTTTCCGCAATGATTTCTTGCATAAATATTCCTGAGTCATCGATTTCTATTACTAGGAATTCAATATTCCTTGTGGAGATGATTCTTTTCATATAAGACTTGTCCTTCCTGTTTACAAAATTTAGAAAAATATTTCTAATATTTAACATGTCCATCCATATTTTTAGATTCAATTAAAATATCATCAATTAGACAAAATATAAATTCATGATAGTCTTTAAATAAATTATCAATTTTTCTTTGAAATATTTGAACTGTGTTAGCCAATCTTATTGGTAAGACCTCCTAATATAATGATCTTGAGGTGTAGAGAAATTTGTAAATTTCTTATTTTCTTCCTCCATTTGGATCTGATAGAATCCGGACTTGCAATCAAGCTTAAAGAACATTTTATCATTGCGCATACAACTGATTAAATGATTTTCACTAGGTATAAAGTATCCATCCAGTTCCTGGATTTTATTAATTTCTTTGTAATTATTTACTATCCTAGGTTTTTTTTTTAATTCATTGTTATTTCTTACCAGAAAACCCAGGCTGGTATATGGTGATATCCTTGATTTAATTAAACCAAGGTCCAAGTGTTCCTCAATAAAAGCCGGCATATCCTTCCGATCAACGAACTCATACAATTTGCCTTCCTTTATTTTAAGATTTGCTTTGAGGTGGTTTCTTTCTCACCATGCAAAAAGTTTCTCATTTAGCTTTATTTATGCTTTTTCTTGATATTTTTAGGGATACATTAGATTCAACCTCTACATATTTGTATTGTAAAACAATCTTTAGAAATTTCATCTCATTTGGTTAGAAGTTTTGCTCAGTATTTATTTGGAATATTGTTTTTTTAAATCTTCTAGAATCTTTCATTTGTGGGTGTAGAATTTTTCCTTCGTCACTAAGCTTGCTGCAAAATTGGATCGGAATTTTTCGATATAAAGTTTCTCTTAGCATTAGACTATGATTTTGTGATTACATAGTGTTGTGAACACTAATATCCTAGTATCGTTTTCTTCGTGTAGCTTTTAAAAATTTATATGAAATAATTTTTTAAAAAAATATCTGCTCATGTATCATGAAATTAAATTTGTTATTTTTTTACCTTACACCAAGATGTTTGTCTGGCACCTCCAATTATGATTTTTAATTTCTTAATCCTTTTGCAAAAGATTAACATATGTTTGAGAAACTCGTCCAGCTATTTGAGGTAATTCTTCTTGAAATTGTAGGAAAAACACTTTCTTTTTGTTATACAAATTCCATCTTCTGAATCAACATACACAACAAAATATTCTGATTTATATCAATCATATAACATTCTAAATGAATGTATATTGAGAATGTACTTTAGGTCATTAGATTCTCCAAACCCCGTCTTCGACCAAGAATTATATTTCCTTCTCAAGTCATTTCAAGGTTTATATTCCTCGAGAAAATCTAATCCAAGAACCAGTTGGTTAGGTTCTTTTCATAAAATTCTTTCAATCTGAACTTCCAAGTCACCAATATTTATTATAACTTAGTAAGTTCCTCTTATAAGTTGTTCCAAATAGTATATGGTTTGCAAGGGATTTGATTCCTCCGACTCATAATATCAAATACTATTTCAAATTCTCTCCATCATTTCGGAAATCTAAGTTTTCTTATTGTTGAAATTTTTTTTGTACCAGTTGTGTTTCCTGGACAAATGGTTTTTCCTATCTGTGACTTGTGATTCTATCTCTTTGGTAAGATATTC
Source organism: Primulina huaijiensis (assembly GCF_012295235.1). Taxonomy (NCBI): domain Eukaryota; kingdom Viridiplantae; phylum Streptophyta; class Magnoliopsida; order Lamiales; family Gesneriaceae; genus Primulina; species Primulina huaijiensis. The sequence goes on from NC_133307.1 coordinate 16,587,658, forward strand.
TTTTTGGCTCGAGCCTAAGACTTTGATTTCTTTCATAATTGGTTTATTTTGGATCTGTATATATGTTTCCTATATTAAAGAAAACTCGATTATTTCTGGATAAATTTCTTTAGAAACTTTCCCAAAATTTTTTTGTATTTCAATAAACTCATTTCTAATAAATTTTTTTAAATGATGTGTATTATACAAAGTATATGAAACCTGATATGTAATTAATATGACATATTACCTTCTTTCATCGATATTTTTTCCTTGAAGTTTTGACGTAATCTCAATGCTCAACTGAAATCTCGATAGGCTAGATTGTAGGAAATTCTTGGATAAATAACTCTAATAATTTTTCTTCGACAAAGATTTAATTTCTTAGAAAGTTTCTAGTATTGAATCTTTTAGATAACCCAATCGTTTATCACATACTACAATATCTATGGATGAATCTATTTCTTCTTTGAAAGTAGCCATTATCATGATATGGAATGCTCCAATACGAATACAGTACATAGTTTGTTACTTCGAGCTTAAGCTTCTGTAATTCCTATTTTATGTCTTCAAAAATATTTAGCTACATTTCCATCCAGTTCCTGTAAGTTCCAATTGAATTTTTATTTCTCTTATAGAAAAATTATAGATTTAGTGATGCTTTCTGTTTCTTAGGCCAATGTTTCCTAAAAACTTTTCTACTTATCCTACATAGAATATTTGATATTTCTCTATAGGCTAGGATTTTCTCTCAAGATATTTTGCACCATACTATGAGATATAGTTGTCAGGATGAATAAATCAGACAAGTCTTCATGTGTTTCATATCGAAATGATTCTTCTTCAGTCGAAATGTCTGAACGCCTAACTGACTTGAACGCTTAAATGACTTGTCAACATTCAAAGGTGTTATAACTCATACCATATTGATATTAACACCATATTGGTGTTCAACACCAATGTGGATGGCTTTAAGCTGTCATATGAAAATATTTAATATATATAATTAATTTAATATGAATACGTAGTTCAGTATTTTAAATTCATTGATTTTAATTTAAAAATTTCTATAAATAAAAGGATGATTGATTTGAAAATATTGAAATAAGTGACTCATTTTAATAAAATTAAAATCCAAATCCACCAAATCTTTCTAACAAATGTAACCTTAATTTGTTTTATTAATATTAAATTGATTATATTAATATTAAATTGTAATCTATTTGATTTTAATTCAATGATTTGAAGTTTATAAGATCACGGAGTGTGAACACTATCTCAAATTTTTAGTATTAATTTATTTAAGCAATAGCACCAATTATTTAATCGTTGATTTAAAACGGGGTCAAGGTCCGCAAATGTCGTTTTCAAGTGGAATGGGCTGCAAAACGACACCCTAAATAATATCTCACATACGCGTACAAAAAAGTCGGCAGACTGGAAACACGTCTCCAACATGAATCTAGGCTTCTCATCAAACAAATAAAATCGAACCAAAATTAAAACACAAAAACTTTTGTGAGTCGGTTTTACGAATCAATTTTGTGAGACAAATATTTTATATGGGTTATCCACGAAAAAGTATTACTTTTTATGTCAAATACATTAATTTTTATTATAAATATGGACATTATTGATCTGTCTCACGAATAAAGATCCGTGAGATCATCTCATAAAAGACTACTCAAATTAAAAAAGTGTGTGTGTTTTTTTTTTAATATGAATTTTAGCTCAAACATGAACTTTTTAATCCGTGCCAAACTCCTAAAATAAACTATTTTTGCTCGAGTTCAACAGAAATTAAAGTTGGAATTAAACTTGATTCATTTTGGCATGAACTAAAATATAGAGTTTTATTAAACAAATGGAGGGGTATTCATTGGACATATATTTTAGTGACTTTTTTTTTTTTAAAAAAAAGACTTTAAAGTAGTTGACATATTTCGATTGACTTCTACAAAATTACACAAAGTTATAACAGATTTTTATAAACTCTTGTTAATTTATTTTAGAAGATTTCTATGGACATTACAATTTTTATATAGAATTCAATTGATTTTGTCTATGAAAAATAACGTTGTTAAAGAACTTGATGCTTGGGGACCACAGATGGCCTAAAATAACAAGAAAGAGAGTAAGAGGGGCGCCATAAGCTTTTTCCTACTTATTCTATCCGATGCTCAAGTCCAGTCCGAGAATTGGGAAAATATAAGTGTTGTATATAAAAAATATGACTGAATGTGTTGGGGATCAACTTAGAGTTTAGAGAGGGGGTTGAATAAACTCGTTCTTTTATTTGACGTTTTTGCAAAGGTGCTAGAATCTTGTTAGAGATTACAGCTTATCTTGTTCGAATATATTTCCAGCAGATCACAATAACTTGTGCGGAAACGATCTTATGGTTTGAGGTGAAAACAATAAAACAGTAGGCAGTAGACAGTAGTTTGTTTCTGGAAGTTTGAAGATGAAATCTTCTACGTCTCCCCTTCTTCTGTTTTCAGAATGTATCACTAAAAGATTTTGGTTTTTAAAGTACAACTCTTGTACACACCCACTTCAGTAGGACTTACCCATAGCCTACTGAAACGCTTAGTTTCACAACACAATGTAATGAATACAACAACGTTCTGTAAAGATTCTTTTCAGATTACAGATTCTTCTCAATAAGATGTAATAATGTGAATAGTTTGTGAAGAGATAAAGAAACAACAGCACAAAACGATCTCAGAAGATCATATATCTGCTATAAAGAGTGTGCTGCTTTTCTGTATATTGAGCTTGAAGATAAAGAATAGTTCTTGATTGCTCAAAACAACGTTGGAATGATTGACATAGAATGTGTTCTTTGTTGAATAATGATCGGGTGTTTTCAATAGTAGATTGATCCTTTAATATATGGAAACATTGAATCCAACGTCTATAAACAAAACGACTTCTTTGACTCTCAGTGAATCAACTTTATCACCGAAAAGGGTCCTGCAGAAAGTTTCAGAATAATCAGTCTTTGTTTTATACCAAAACTAGTAAGGTGTGTTAAATGTCTTCGTACAACATTAAATGGTACAATTAATACTAGTACTATGTAAGGTAACGGTAACATTTAAGACTTGTAACGATCAAACAAAAAAATTTAAGTTATGCTTCTGCTTCTGCTTCTGTTAACCGTTAAGTTTAGCGAAGAAATACTCGATAAGTACTTCTTTTATTTTAGCGATACGAGAGCTTCTGCTATTTATATTTTCCTATGATTTTACTATCACCACCTATTGGTTTTGACTCTCATCACCACAATTAACTTAAATCTAACAATTTCTCCTTTTGTGGTGATGCCAAAACCTAGATGTTAGTAAAGATAAAGATCATCAGTTATAATGAAAATCAGATAGAGTTTGTAACAAGAAAATGATAAGCAAATAAACAATAATAAATTTGAAAGAGTTTAATCAGCATGTCCGAGCAAAATGTTACTCTGATTTGTGAACATAGAATTCCTGAAGATGCTGGTTTCAACATTCAGTTTGGCCAAAGAATTTGCTGTGCGAGTGACTTATTTGGAGATGCGGTCACGGAAGAATTTAGTGGCACTTACTTCACCAGCATGTTCATGAAATAACTGTTTTACTATCTGTGAAAGATTGTTAAGATTTCTTTGCAGAACATCTATTTCAAATTCAAGAGCGAATTCTTCTTCTGGAGATGGAGATTTCTCTAGAAGACGCTGTTTGATGTTTGCAATATGAGCAATGTGAGCAGCTGAACCTGAGAGAGGGACAATCAAAGCAGTAGAGGGGACAACTTCTGTTTGAGCAGTAGGTGGAGCTGATGCTGGTTCTGCAGAAGGTCCTTCAGAAGCCGTAGGTTGTTCAGGTACTGCACTGTCTTCTGGTTTTTGCAAATCAGCAGCTGTGTTGGTGGTTTCCAGGGGCTCAACAGCTGGATTTGGTTCATTTGGAACATTCAATAGTTTTTCCATTTCTACTCGATGTTCATCAGAAAATTTGTCCAAGTCTAGTAGTGAAGAGGATGGAGCATCATTTGATTCTTTCATTGATTGTTCTGCTGGTTGTGCTTCTGGTGCAGTAAGAGGTGTAACAATCAATTGAATAACTTCATCAACAGACGCCAGGTCATGATCGGAAATCAATGATGCAGATTTAATAGGCATTGTCGTATATGCAGGAGTACTGGAATTTTAGCTTCAGATGGAGCTTTAGTCTTTTCCTCAACTGGCTTTGTCTTGAGAATATCTGAGACATAACCTACTCTGTATTGCAGAGGCTGTGCAAAAGCCTGTTCCTGATCAAGAACTTGCTCATTCAGGAGTCTCATTTGGTCAGTCAAAAGTTTGATGATATCTTGATCCTGAGCAACAGTAGGATTCATGGAATCAAAATTGGACTTAAGAGTCTTCAGAACAGAATCCAGCTTGCGAAGCTTCAGCTAAACAAGAATGTAGTTTCTTCTGTTTATGGCTTCAATAACATTTCTGGTCTTAACAGAAGCAAAGACTTGTTTCTCATCCTTCACCATGTTGGCATAAGAACCTGGAGTTCTCAAATATGTGATGGGGTGGAAGACTCGAACCTTGAGCCAGTCATCGAAGAAAGTCATATCCTCACTCGCATATTTGTCAATTTCCTCCAGGTGAAGATCATAACCTGTTTGAACAGATGATTTGGCACCAAGGTCTTTTGGTTCTTCAATGAGTTTACCTTTGTCTTTGTCTAAGGAGGCAGGTAGTATGGGTCGAAAAGCAGAAGACCCTGCAAGAGACTCTCTAATTATAACTCCAGTAGAGGGTCTGAGGGTTTGTAATGAGGTTGAAGTAGTTGCAGTAGGAATGGTTGCGGGGTTAGAAGATGGTATAGAGACTAGTTTGGATGAGGTAACGGTTGGGAAAACTTGTCTTAAATGAATAATATCAAGATCATTAAGGGCTGCTATCTTCTTGATACGAATTGTGGTTTGTTGTTTCTTTTTGGTTGGAGTGGCTGGGAGTGAGGCTTTGGTGGGGGCAACAGATTCTCCAGATATGGTTTTATTGGAGTCAGTCAAGGCAACAACTCTTTTCCGCTTGACTTTCTTCCGAGGTTCTTGAGCCTCAGCTTGAGTATCACCAATTTCCTTTTTGGGGCAACAAATTCTGCCACGGTTGGTTTTGGCATTAATGCAATCACGTTGTAAGCGTTGGCCATGGTGACATACGATCTATCCTTTTCCGACGTAAGCGGAAAACCAGCATCCTTCAACAATTTGCTGATTTGGACAGCAAAACCAGTACCCTTCCTTAGAATCATGTCCTTCATGACTTTGAACAAGAAGCGACTCCCATCGACTTTTGCTTCAGAAGTGATGGACATCATCACTTGGACCTTTTCCTTGGTCAATCTATCGAAAATGCCAACTTTTACCAGTAATGCCTTTGCAACAATATCAACAAGTACTTGGTACTCCATTTGCAGAAGCTTCTTAAAATAGGAGGGAGAAAGGTCCTCTCCAGGAGCTGAGAAGGTGGTAAGAGCAGTAGACATTTCCTCCTTAGTAATAACAGAGCATTAAAAATTACTTGAGAATGGGAGAAAGAATATTAATCCCAGAAGGGCAGCATCGATGGTTATTGACGCATTTCCCCTCAAAGTATACGATTTTTCCATCCTCAATGGTTGTTTTTGCATAGAAATCTAGGAGGGTGGTCTTGTAAATGATTGCAGGTGATTCCAGAAATTTTCTAAGACCATATTTATCAATGGCCTTGAACATCTTAACGAGATTCTCATCCTTGATGGTGAGTACTGATGCGAAGTTGACTTGATAAGCATTGAGTGTATAAGCTCCAGCCATTTTCCTGTAGGTGAGAAGGATTTGAAGTAGATTTGTAGTAGAAGGAAATTAGAGAGAAAACGTAGCAAGTATGCAATAATCTGTAATCATAAAAGTTAAATGAGAGAGAGAAGAGGAGTTAAACTTCAAAATGTACAGCCGTCAGTGAAAATATATGGACACATGTCAATATGTTTACGGTGAGATTCGAAAAGTTAAAAAATGAGTGTCAGTTGACACAATGATTTTAAAATTTTAAGAAGTCAATAAAAGGCGGGCTGTCCAAAGCGGTTACTAAAAATTCAGAAGAGAATATGTCGTTTCATGATAATATCTGCTGGAAGTGATAAAGTACTGAAATATATCCAGTACTTTTGACAAAGTCCAGTAGACACATTGTTTTATCGAAAAGAAAAATCTCCTTATGTTTATGACTTGAAACGGAAATATCAGTAACAATTAAACCATGTTCCCCCTAAATTAATGCAGATAAAAAAAATATTATATGCGAAGATTAAAGATCGGACGAAATAACAAATGACTCTGATATTCTTCCAATAGGAACACGCAGGAAGTGAATAGTCAAGTGACTCTTCAACTAGCCCGAGGATAATTATAAATACCTGCAAGGACACAAACTAAGTCATTTTAAACATTTAATCAAATGGATAATGCAAGCAGTTCATCAGAGTCTGTTCCGGAGTCAGATAAGGCAAGGGAGTTCCAAAGACAACTTGCGGCATCTCATAAGAAGATGTTTGAAAACATCGTTCTTAATAGGATGAAGACTTGGAATAAACTCCTGGATCTGTAGTCTGAATAATCAGTTAGATTATTCTATATAATTAGATTACAGCTGCGGAATCATCCCTTTCACAAACCACAATCATGAGAAGAGAGAGGGATGATTTCAGTAGGTTCTAGTTAGGATTCATACTGTAAGACTCGATACTGCTGATATCAACAATTGTAATGCTTATCAAGTGTAACGCATCTGATTTTATGAATGAAACAGTTCATTTTGTTATACTTCTTGTACTACTTAATGCATAAAAATCAGAAGATAGTAATAAGTAGTTATGATAGATCAATTAAACCAAGAACATTTCAAAAATAAGAAAACTTAGTCTCAGGAAGAGGTTTTGTAAAGATATCTGCTGCTTGTTGATCAATAGGGACATATTCCAGAAGAATGTCCTTCTTCTGCACATGATCTATAATATAATGGTGCCTGATGTCAATGTGCTTCGTTCTGGAATGAAGTACTGGATTGTGTGTAATTGCTATAGCACTGGTATTGTCACAGAATATAGGTGATTCAGAGGCTTGAACTCCATAGTCCTTAAGTTGTTGCATCCAAAGTAATTGAGAGCAGCAACTTTCAGCATCAAGATATTCTGCTTCTGCAGTAGACGTACTATCCAGTTCCAGATGAATTTTGTCTAATCTGTTACTTAGATTTGACATGTTAGAAATTTCTAGAGCACTGCTATCTTCATCAAAGATGACATGAATAGATTCTTCAACATTAAGAGTTCTATTATTGAAAATTCTATATGCTTTGCTTACTGCTGAATATCCAAGAAAAAGTCCAACATCTGATTTTGAATCAAATGCTGATCAATAATTTTTACCATTATTATGTACAAAACATCTACAGCCAAACACATGAAAATATGATACATTAAGCTTACTCCCTTTCCACATCTCATATGGAGTCTGATTATGCCTCTTGTTGATCATGGTTCTGTTTTGTGTATAACATGCTATGTGTATTGCTTCTGCCCTGAAGCGCTGAGAGATGTCTGTTTCTGCTAGCATTGTTCTAGCAGCTTTTTTAAGCGTTCTGTTTCTCCTCTCAGCTACTCCATTTTGTTGAGGCGTTCTGGCAGCTAAATATTCATGATGAATGCTCTGTTAATCAAAGTATAACTCAAGAATCTTGTTAGTAAATTCAGTGCCCCGATCACTTCTGATTTTAATGATAGAAACTGATTTTTTATTTTGACTCTTTTTCAAAAGCTTGATCAGGAGGCCACTGGTTTGATTTTTTCCAGCAAGAAAGATTACCCAAGTAAATTTAGAAAAGTTATCAACAACAACAAGATTATATTTCATTCCTCCTAAGCTCATGATAGGGATTGGACCAAACAAATCCATATGCAATAATTCCAAACATCTTGATGTTGATTTACTACCTTTATTCTTAAAGTTAGATCTTACTTGTTTGTCAAGTTGATATGCAGAACATACATGATTCTTAACGAAACTAATATCAGGTAAACAATCAACTATATTCTGCTTCTTGAGATTATTGATTGACTTGAAGTTAAGATGATTCAATCTCTTGTGCCATAACCAATGTTTATCACTTAGGGAGGCAACTAAACATGTAGGAACATTAACATGATCTTTGTTCCATGATACTTTGTAAGTGTTGCCTTCTCTCTTTCCGGTTAAGACTATAGACTCGTTAGCATCTTTAACTGTGCATGTGTGCTTCTGAAAAGCTACTGAGTATCCATTATCGCATAGTTGACTAATACTAATTAAATTGTAACAGAGATTTTCAACCAAGAGCACATCATTTATAGTGATATTACCATGGATAATCTTACCCTTACCCACGGTTTTACCTTTTGAGTTGTCCCCAAAAGTTATCTTTGGCCCATAATAACTCGTTATTTTTGAAAGTAGACTCTTTTGCCCAGTCATATGTCTGGAACATCCATTGTCCAGATATCATGTAAAGCTGCTTATCTTTGCTTTCCTCTCATGTTCATGCAAACACAAGTTTTAGTAATTGGTACCCAATCTATTTGGGTCCAAGCCTTATCAGTCCTTTATGAACCCACATTTATACAATTTTAAGTGATCTTGTACTTCGGGTATCCCCAGAGATACGTGCAACAGAAGGTCTATTAATGTTATCTCTAACAAAATGCATTTTAGGATGTTGTTCTTCCCTTCTGTTTTTATCGTCTGGTCTGTATCTCTTCTAAACTAGTCTACAATTATAGTACTGGTAGTTTCTAACCTGAACAGAGGGTTGTCCTCCTGAGTTGAATCATCTACTGGATCCAGCACTCTGATGGACTTTACTCTTAGGTTCAACGTAACCCAGACCATAATGTTTACTTCTATTCGTCTGGTCTCCAAACTTTTCAATTTGAACAGTTGGTATTTCTGGTTTATGTACCACACTGGATTTAACAAAGTGAATGTAATTCCTTTTGCACATATGCAGTTTTGGCTTTGTACTTGTTTCAGAAGTTCTTTCATCATTACTGAATCCAAGACCACTTCTGTCTCCAAATTGCTTATGTAATTCTTGCATCTTTTCTAATGAAATAGAAGACTTATTCTATGCATTCTCCAGTACCGATAGTTTATGATTTTCAGACATCATCGTCTGGTAATCTGCATTTACTCTTTTATTCTCAGTTCTCAATTTACTTATCTCAACTTTTAGATCACTACAGCTGTTTTCTTGCAAGCAAGTGAACTTACTTATTTGATATTTCAAGTTTTGATTTTCAATTTTAACTTCCTCGAATGACTGAGAAAGTCTTGAGTACTCTTCTACCATAACATGCAATGCTTTAACTCAATCATTTCATGTAAATTCATCAGAACCAAAATCAAATACCTCTCCAGATGTCGAGGCTGATTCAGCGTTCTCCATGAGACACTTCACTTCTTCTTCATCACTTTTGCTGGAATGGCTATCTGAGTCAGAAGACTCAGAGCTAGAATATGCCCATTTGGATTGCTTTGCGGTCTCTTCTAGATTTCTTATCATTGCCCTTGAACCCCTTCTTCTTTTGATCCACCTTCTTAGGTTTCAGGCAGTCAGCAATGAAATGTCCAATTTTTCCACAGTTGAAGCATGCCATATCACCAGGTGGTGAATCTTTTTTGAAGTTTCGTTTTGGACTTTGGTATGCTCGGTGATTATTTTTCATGAATCTTGAGAATTTCTTCACGAATAGGGACATTGCATCATTGTTGAATGGTTCAGCAGTCTTGTCAGATGTACTTTCAATAGCAGCAGCAGGTGATACACTTGAAACAACTGCAGTAGTAGCAGTAGCAGTAGCTGCAAGAGCCTTGGTAGGTGGATCCGACAAGGGCTCTTCTCCACTCCTTACTTATTGTTCAAAATCATAAGATTTCAAATATGCAAATAAGTCATGTAGCTCCAACTTTTTTTGATCTTTTGAGACTCTCATAGCCATTGTCTTAACATCCCATTCCCTGGGTAGAGCTCTCATCACTTTGAGTGCCACTTCTCTATTGCCAAGTTCCTTTCCTAAAGATGCTAGTTCATTTACTAAGCTGCTGAATCGCTCATCAAATTCGCTTAGAGTTTCTCCAGCTTTCATCTTAAGATTTTCAAACTTTTGCATTGCTACAGACAGCTTGTTTTCCTTTGTCTGTTCATTCCATTCACAAATTTGGACGAGTTTCTCCCAGATCTCTTTTACTGTAGAACACATTTTGATTTTGCTGAAGGTATTCTTGTCAAGTGTTTTGTAAAGAATATCCTTAGCAACATTGTCTAGATTTGTTTTCTTCTTGTCCTTGCTTGTCCATTTACTTCTTTGATTTTCAAGCATTTGTGGTGCACCTTCAGTAACATCAATAACTGTATTAGACTTTAGAATTTTCAAGGGACCATTTGTGATGAAAAACCACATATCATCGTCTTGGGGTGCAAGATGGGCTTGCATCCTAATTTTCCAATTATCCAAATCCTCCTTTGAGAACATAGGGACTTTGCTGAAATGTGCCCATTTCTATTGTAGATTTTTCAGAACAAGAATAGCCCGCTCTGATACCACTTGTTGGGGATCGACTTAAAGTTTAGAGGAGGGGATGTGAATAAACTCGTTCCTTTGTTTGACGTTTTTTGCAAGAGTTCTAGAATCCTGTTAGAGATTATAGCTTATCTTGTTCGAATATATTTCCAGCAGATCACAATAACCTGTGCGGAAACGATCTGATGGTTTGAGGTGAAAACAATAAAATAGTAGGCAGTAGACAGTAGTTTGTTTCTGGAAGTTCGATTTCATCTACGTTTCCACTTCTTCTGTTTCCAGAAAGTATCAATAAAAGACTTTGATTTTTACAGTACAACTCTTGTACACACCCACTTCAGTAGGACTTACCCTTAGCCTACTGAAACTTTTCGTTTCAAAACACAATGTAATGAATACAACAACGTTCTGAAAAATTCTTTTCAGAGACTCTTCTCAATAAGATGTAATATGGTGAATAGCTTGTGAAGAGATAAAGAAACAGCATAACAAAACGATCTCAGAAGATCATATATTTGCTATAAAGAGTGTGCTGCTATTCTGTATATTGAGCTTGAATATAAATAGTAGTTCTTGATTGCTTAAAACAACGTTGGAATGATAGACAAAGAATGTATTCCTTGTTGAATAACGATCGGGTGTTTTCTATATTAGATTGATCCTTTAATTTATAGAAACCTTGAATCAAACGTCTATAAACAAAACGACTTCTTTGACTCTGAGTGAATCAGCTTTATCATCGAAAAAGGTCCTGCAGAAAGCTTTCGAATTATCAGTCTTTGTTTTATACCAAAACTAGTAAGTTGTGTTAAATGTCTTCATACAAAATTAAATGGTGCAATTAATACTAGTACTATGTAAGGTAACAGTAATATTTAAGACTTGTAACGATGAAACAAAAGACGTTAAGTTCTTCTTTTGCTTGGTTACATTATGCTTCTGCTTCTGTTAACCGTTAAGTTTAGCTAAGAAATACTTGATAAGTACTGCTTCTGTTTTAGCTATACGAGAGCTTCTGCTATTTATATTTTTCTCTAATTTTTCTATCACCACCTACTGGTTTTGACTCTCATAACCACAATTAAATTAAGTCTAACAGAATGAATAAATAATGTAATAAAATCTGATATTTATAGGAGAATAATTTCTTAAGTGTTTAATTCTCTCCATATTAGAGCACCTTGTACGAGCTCTACCCCTCTAGGTTGGATGCTTCAGAGGAAGATCGGATTATGTTAATGCCCCTCCCAATTATGACTTCGTTTTGCCCCATGCTGAGGACCGAGCTCATCTCCCCATCACTACAAGAAAATACTGAATACACAAAACTTAGAAGACAACGGTTTTACAAAAAAACCGTTGTCTTTTACTTTTTAACAACGGTTTTAGTGAAAATCATTGTTATTGAGAATTTTTTTAAGCAAAGACAACAGTTTTTTTACCCCCAAAAAACGCTAAAAGACAACGGATTCTAAAAACCGTTGTCTTTTAGCGTTTTTTGGGGGTCAAAGACAACGGTTTTATAAACCATTCTCTATTACCGTGTTTTTTTGGACAAACGACAACGGTCTTAGAAAATAGTTGTGGATTAGCGTATTTTTTGGACAAAAAACAATGGGTTTGGTTAAACTGTTGCTATATTTAGCGACGATTTTAATATAGCCATGGTTTTAAGCAAAACCGTCGTAATTTTTAAAATAAAGACGGTTTTTTAGCGACGGTTTAATAAACATTAGCGACGGTGTAAAATCGTCGCAAAATGTCTATAAATACTCGCGTTTTCGGTTCATTTTCCTCCACACCGCTTCACATCTACGATAAATGTTTCTCTCTTAGACGATTTTAGTTTTGATTTAGGGTAAGTTTTTTCGCTTCCATTTTTTGGTAAATTTTTAAGTGTTAGTTAAGATCATGAATATTATTATCTTAGTCAGATTGTAAGTTTTTTTGGTAGATTTATTAAATTATGAAATTAATTTTTTTTATTTTACTTAAAAAATTAGCGACGAATTATGTCTAAATCGTCGCTAATTTTACCGACGGTATATCTTAAACTGTCGCTAATGAGCGACTATTTATTCAAAAACCATCGTTAAAATTAGCGACGATATATCGTAAACCGTCGCTAATTAGCGACGGTTAATTTGAAAAATCGTCGCAAATGATAGCTACGACAACGGTTTAAAACCGTTGTCGTTGAACGCACTTCCAACAACACTGTCACTTACGACGGTTTTCTGGCATCTATGAAAACGGATAATAACCGTTGTCGTTTTACGTTTTTGTTGTAGTACATAGGGATATTATTCCTTTTATTTAGACCAAGTAGAGGGAGACCTTTGCTTTCCCTTCCCGTTTTCTATCAGCAACTTAGTAGGTTTTATAGCTCAACTGTTGGAGCATCGTTTTCCATGCTCAAGACGCAAAAAAAGTTTTAATTTTTTATTTTAATCATACAAAATATCTTGGACACTCATACGATTTTAATCACAATCAATATGGTGTTTATTAGAATTATTAAATCCAATTGTAAACGTTTGTAAATGCATGCAAATATTTCGGGATTAGTGTATATAACTATTGATGTGTAGTCCACCGAAGAACGAGGGCCCCTACTTTGATTCTCGATCTCCTTGAAATCTTTCTTCAAGATCTCCTCTATCAAGTCTACAAAAGTTGACTTTGATCATCTTCTAGTTGGCAAAAACTTGTTTGAGACGGTCTCACGGGTCGTATTTTGTGAGACAGATCTCTTATTTGGGTCATCCATGAAAAATTATTACTTTTTATGCTAAGAGCATTACTTTTTATTGTGAATATTGGTAGGATTGACCCGTCTTACAGATAAAGATTCGTGAGACCGTCTCACAAGAGACCTACTCCTTCTAGTTTGCATTAACAAAGCTAGAAGAAGTTTTGGCATTGAGATGAACTACCAAGGACGACGGATTGTGATTCCCTATACACGAGAGGGAGGGAGCGACACCTTAGGGTTTTTTTGAGAGAAAAGAGAGAAATTTTCTCGTCTAACAAGTCTCTTGTGGAGGTCATCAAATTATGAAAAATGGAATGCAAGACTACGTCAACCCTTGGCCAATTTATAATTAGTTTGATTTTCTTTAGAATCCTTACAAGAGTCCAATAAGTTCTTTGATGAGGTTGGATACCAAGCCCATAAATTTATTCCATCATGGTGGATTCATTATAATCCCAATAGACGATCCAACATCACCGATGTGACGAGCATAACCAACTCGTTATTTTAATGCGAAGTCCTATTTTTTTCTTTTTGAAACCACTTTTATAATTATGAAAAAGTTAATTTTGGAACACTTCCACACAAATTAAGCATTATAAGTTGTAGTTTCGACATTTTTTTAGCAGGCGTACTCTTTCTTTCTATATTTCATTAATGAAATATTGAAACACCCCCACTCCCATGACAATAACAATTAAAAGAAATAACGTACGCGGAAGCCTTAATCGTGAAATGGAAAGAAACAACATACCATTACATCATAAGCATTTTCAAAACTAATCTACATGATCATTTACAAAATATAATTCCACACATAGCTAATAGAAGGTTTTTCCCATCATTCGTTTAACACAATGCATGATATATTTGAAACCTCACATGTTAACTCCACCCAAAATACAAAGATATGATGATAAAGAGTCTTTCCCATGGCGTTCTATATGACCTCTCCTGTCTCGAACAATCCGTGTCAATCTTTTTTATCACCTGCATCACATGATATTAACTGGAATGAGAATAAACTTAGTAAGCAGAAAACTGTACATAACAAATACATATACATGGGCTTGGCTTGAAACATGGCTATGACAATGGCGATGAAAATAGAACAATACCATCTTCAATGAACAATACATAATCAAGGCAATAAAGATGGTATAACATGACATGAATTTAAGGAAAGGAAATGATAATCTGTGACCTGTGGATAGTATCTCTTTGATGTATAAATATATCAAAACTGTGAGAGATACTCATAATCATGTGATTGGCCAATGACATGCATAAATTACTATCATTCCTTGGCTTTAATCATAGGAAATCTCATTGAGCCATTTATACAAACACTTGGTAGGCACAATGGTGTATTAGCTCCTTGATCAATGAATTCAATGGAAATGCTTGAACAATGAACATATAACAATGTATAGATCAACTATATACCAATGAAAGGAGCTAATTATATATAAACATGGCTTATATACATATATTCATCATGTGAGCACAAGGAGAAGTTTCTACTTACAACCCAACCAACCAAATGATTGTTTAAATGTTCTTGAAGGGAATCCTACAATAAAATACATAAATTCAACCATTGCTCCTTCCCAATAATCAAAGAACTCAATCAAACCATCAATTACCTTCGATTTCTTAAACCCTCTATCACCTCAAGAATAAAGAATTCTTACATTGAAGCTTGAAGATTTAGTGGAAGAAGCTAAGTACTTAACTAAATCCTTGACCTTGTAATGAAGAATTGGAGAAGAGAAGATTTATGAGGAAGAAGGTAAGAAACGATCCAAGAGAATGCAAGGAAGGAAAAATGAGTAGAAAGCCCTATCCAATGCAATATATAAATCCTTTAGTGCCTAAAATGTGTTTTTATTTTTTATACAGAATGCTGAGCGCATATGCGCGACTTTCCTGGCGCATATGCGCGCCCAGTTCTGCCCAACACGTGCAATGGCGCGATATCTGGCGCATATACGTGCCACATTCTGCCAAAAAACTCATTTTTAACTTCCGAATTAGCAAAGGTGGTCAACATCAAAGTTGTAGGCCTTTGTGTTTTCGTGCATCTCCAATTGGCTTCATGTCATTTGAAGTTTTCAGTAAAAATTTATGCTCATTCTACCAAAATATGTCAGTGCGAGAACGACGATACGCACGACACCATTCGGGCCACTTTTGGCACGTCTTCCCTAATGATTTGAACAAAACTCAAAACATGAAAGTTATAGCCTTATATCTTATCTTTATAATGGAATAGCCTCACATAAATTGGATCAATATACAAAACATTATACTAAAAATCACAACTACTGCCACATTTTTCATACTGTTTCTGCACTTCCGATTCCTATTTGGCTCAAGATAAACTTTCTATTCTACCCATTCATTTCCATAATCATCACCAACTATGAACATAATGCCAAAACAATAACCATAAACAATGACCATATAATAACCATTTCAATAAACATATTTCCTAAACACCCAACCAAAAATAATATGATAAACGATAAAATGCTAAAAGGTTGGGATATTACAATCTCCCCTCCTTATAAAAATTTCGTCCCTGAAATTTTCTTACTGTCGAATAAATTCGGATAACGATGTTTCATCTCTTCTTCTGGTTCCCATGTGGCCTCTTCAATCATTTGATTCCTCGAAAGGACTTTGTTGGAAACGAAATTCCGGCGTTTGACAAAATATGAACCAAAATCTAAATCCTGGAGTTTGACAGACAGATAAACCAACTGATACGCGCACTTATATTCAGCAACTGGACTAAACAACTGAAATCAGCAGAAATAATAAAAAAAACTGATCAGTTGGAAATGGATACGAAATTACGTTGATTGACATAATATGAACAAAACTCTAAATTCTGTAGTTTGACAAACTGATCAACCAACTGATACGCGCAATTATATTCAGCAACTGGACTTAACAACTGAAATCAGCAGATCTAATAAATAAATATGATCAGTTGGAAACCGATCAGTTGATATATTCAGCCGTATGCTTCCTTGAACTAAACATGCCTCGGGAAAGAACATTCAACCGACAAAGAGACATAGCAGATTGCAACTGAATATGAATCGCCGCACTTCAATCAATATAGCTTAGAACAACGCATTTCGGTTAAAGCAATTAAGACGCCGCATTACAATAAATGAAGCAAACAATGCCCAAGGAATGATGAAGTGGCAATCAACGGATACAAAGATTCAAACATATCTCAAGTTACCGTTGGAAGGGAAGCTTATAAATATGACAGAAGAACAGCTGAAAAAAAAAGACACAGATCACTCTATTCAAAGCTTGCTGTTACTCTGTCAAAATCTTAGCTCACCCTTACTTGATTTATTCGTAGCAGTCAAGGCTACAATTTGAGCTCACTAGCACTTTGTAATAATCGTTAAATTCGATAGTGCTAAGATCAGTTACGCACTGAGAACATTTTGTAATACTAAGAGTTTCAGTTTTTGGCAGTGATAAGTCCAAACTGAAGTGGGTCAGTACAAATCTTGTATTCGATCAAAGTCTTTTAGTGGAAATCCTATCCTTGAGATAGAAGGGGTGACGTAGGAGTAATTGAAATCTCCGAACATCCAGAAACAATCCTTGTGTATTTTATTTCAGTTTTGTATTCTATCTTTCAGTCAGTTAATTTCCGCAACTACTTTAGTTTAACTGATTGTCATTGACCAGCAAGATTCCGAGAATCAGTTTCTCACCAAACTGAACTCAAAACTCGAAAAGATCAGTTTTAATTGTGAGTGTTTATTCAACCCCCCCTTCTAAACACTCTTGTTACGTTAATCGATCCTATCAAGTGGTATCAGAGCGGTTGAATCTTGTTCTTGAATACTTTTGATCTATAAACTTGCTAGCATGACTTCATTCAACAAAATTCCTATGTTCTCCAGAGAAGAATTTGATGATTGGAAAATCAGAATGCAGGCTCATTTAGCTGCACAAGATGATGACATGTGGTATGTCATAACTGATGGACCCATGAAGATTCTAAAAACAAATACAGCAGTTGCCATAACAGAAGGGGCACCACAAAGAATAGAAAAGCCCAGAGATGAATGGACAACTGAAGATAAAAGAAAAGCAAATCTTGATAATGTGGCTAAAGACATTCTGTACAAAACGCTGGACAAAGTAACCTTCAGCAAAATAAAGATGTGTAAGTCAGCCAAAGAAATTTGGGAAAAGCTGATCCAGCTGTGTGAAGGAAATGATCAAACCAAAGAAAATAAACTTTCTGTTGCTGTTCAAAAGTTTGATAACATCAAAATGAAAGCAGGAGAATCAATGCACGAGTATGATGAAAGAGTAAGCAGTATCATCAATGAGTTAAATGCACTTGGAAAAGTGTATACCAACAAAGAGATTGCACTAAAGGTAATGAGAGGTCTTCCCAAGGAATGGGATGTCAAGACCATGGCAATGAGGGAGTCCAAAGATCTGAACCAGATTGAACTTCATGATCTGTTTGCTGATTTAAAGGCTTATGAATTTGAGCTGCAGACCAGAGAAGGAGAACCATCTACCCCTGCAGCCACAACTGCTCTAGCTGCTGTCAGAACAGAACCAATCAGTTCAGTCGAGAAATCTGCTGATCAGTTGAGCAGTGATGCTATGTCATTGTTCATCAAAAAATTTGGAAGGTTCATGAGAAAGAATCAAGGAAACTTCCAGAAGCCATACCAAAGGAACAGTTCCAAAGATGAATCAAATGCCTGCTACAACTGTGGCAAATCAGGTCACTTTATGGCTGATTGTCCTAAACCCAAGAAGGACAGTCAAGGCTCAACTGATAGAAGAAAGAAATCATATGAGCACAAAAGAAGACCCAAGGAAGATAAGAAGTCCTTCAGAAAGAAACATGAGGTACTCTTAGCTGAAGAAAACAAATCTAAATGGGCAGAAACTGACAGTGAGGAGTCAGAACCAGAAAGCTCATGCAGCTCTAGTGATGATGAGGAAGTCAAGTGCTTAATGGCTAATGATGCAGAAGAAGAATCATCTAGCCAACAGGTATTTGATTTCAGCTCAACTGATTTCACACGAGAAGAACTCATTCTAACACTACATGACATGGTAAATGAGTATCAAAAGCTTGCATCATCATTTGAAAAAATCAAAGCAAAGCAAACTGATCCCACAGACAATAAAACCAAAACTGATGAATCAGTTGATGGGTTGAGTCTAAAAAGGGAAATTGCTGAGTTAAAAGCAGAGAGAAACAAAAATCAGTCATTAATCCAGAAGTTGATTCTTGAAAACTCAAAACAGACTGAGCTCATTCAGTCTTGGAACAAGTCATCTACTGCACTGAATGAGATGCAGAATTCACAAAAATCAGTTTCTGATAAAACTGGTTTAGGGTTCAACACTCAAGGAGAAATATATCCAAATGATACTCAACCAAAGCCAAAAATAGACAAAGGGAAATACATTCATTTTGTCAAAACAGCAGTGATACAAGAACAAATTGAGCCCAGTAAACTGATTGAGCAACCTACTGAGAATATGAACAAGGCTAGAAGATATGGGATTGGTTATAGTCAAAAATTCTCAACTGATTCACAAAGTCAGTCATCAAAGAGGTCTCACAAGAACTATTTGAATAGCTATTTCAATTACTATAACTGCAAGCCAGTTCAGAAGAGATATAGACTGAACAATCAGTTGAATAAAGCTAAAACAAATATTGTATCATCTATACACTACACACCAAGCACACAAAAGCCGAGAAAACCCATTTGGAATACAGCTACTGGAAATTCTGTTAGACTAATCCAAGTGTGGATTCCTAAGGGACTAATCAGTTCAGGACCCAAATAGATATGGGTACCAAGTTATATTATATGTATGATTGCAGATAACAGGTACAAACAAGAACTCAATATGGTATTTGGACAGTGGATGCTCGCGACATATGACAGGAGATGCAAGTGCGTTATCCCAACTGATCAAATACACTGGTCCAAACATCAGTTTTGGGGACAATTCCAAAGGTAGAACTGTGGGTAAGGGTAAGCTTATCCATGGTAACTTTACTTTTAAAGATGTTCTATTAGTAGAAAACCTGAAGTATAACTTGATTAGCATCAGTCAGTTATGCGACAGTGGATTCTCAGTACAATTTGACAAAAACTCATGTTTAGTCAAAACTTCAACTGATGAAATCATACTAACTAGCAAACGTTGTGGAAACACATATAAAGTCAGTTAGAATTATCAAACTTATGCACCAGTTTGTTTTATTGCTTCCAAATCATCTAAAATCTGGTTGTGGCATAAAAGACTAAATCATTTAAACTTTAAATCCATGGCCTATCTTAGTAAACATGAACTTGTAACTGGTTTGCCCAAAATAGACTTTTCAAAAGAAAAACTTTGCTCAGCATGTCAGTATGGTAAACAAGTACGATCCTCTTTTTAAAACAAGGGATGTAAATCTTCATCCCGATGCTTAGAACTGTTGCACATGGATCTCTTTGGTCCTATACCAGTCATGAGCTTAGGAGGAATGAAATACACCTTGGTAGTCGTAGATGATTTTTCAAGATTTACTTGGGTTATTTTTCTCAAATCTAAAGACCATACTGCTTCGCAACTAATAAAGCTCTTCAAAAGACTTTTAAATGAAAAATCAGTTGGAATTGATCGAATCAGATCTGATCGAGGAACTGAATTCATCAATCAAACTCTTTCAAATTTCCTAGAAAATGCTGGAATTAAACATGAGCTCTCAGCATCCAGAACTCCTCAGCAAAATGGTGTAGCTGAGAGACGAAATCGGACTCTTAAAGAAGCTGCCAGAACAATGCTTGCTGATTATGGTATTTCTCAAAGATTTTGGGCAGAGGCAGTAAACACTGCGTGTTATACTCAGAGCAGATCAATGATTAATAAGAATCATATGAAAACACCATATGAGATCTGGCATGGAAGAAAAAGTATAATTACTTATTTAAAAATATTCGGCTTCAGATGTTTTATTCTTGATAATGGTAAAAATTATTTAAAAGCGTTTGATGCTAAATCTGCAGAAGGAATATTTCTTCGATACTCATCAGTCAGTATAGCCTATAGAGTCTGCAACAAGAAAACCCTAAATGTTGAAGAATCTGCTCATGTTGATTTCGATGAAACTGAACTAACTAATAAGCCAACTGATCAAGTTGATCGATTTACAAATATCAGTTTGGAAGATGATGACGAAAATGAAAGTCATGGCTATCAGCACATACTTCAAACACCTGAACCAGAAATACTGGACCAATCAGATGTGCAGGAAGTCGTTGCTGATGATCAGTTGACTGAGCATAATGATAACATTCAAATATCAGTTGACGAAGCACCAACTGAGACTGAAAACTGTGTTCAGTTACCAACTGAAAAAATTGTTGATACAACAAATACTGAGTACAGATGGAGAAAATCACATCCACCTGAACTGGTAATAGGAAATCCATCTGATGAAGTAAGAACTCACAATCAAATGCTAAATTTATTTATCTATTCAGCTTTTGTTTCACAACTAGAACCGAAGAAAACTGATGAAGCTCTTGCTGATCCTAACTGGGTAAATGAAATGCAAGAAGAGCTAAATCAGTTCATTTATAACAATGTCTGGAACTTAGTTCCAAGACCAATTTCAAAAACTATTATAGGTACAAAATGGGTATACAGAAATAAACTGAACGAGGATGGTTCAGTTGTACGCAACAAAACAAGATTAGTGGCACAAGGATATAGGCAAGAAGAAGGAATTGACTATGATGAGACGTATGCTCCAGTTGCAAGACTAGAAGCAATCAGAATTTTTCTTGCTTATGCATCACACAAGAAATTCAAGGTATATCAGATGGATGTAAAGAGTGCATTCCTGAACGGTCAACTACAAGAGGAAGTATATGTTGAACAACCCCCAGGTTTTGTAAATCACAACTTTCCTGATCATGTATATCATTTGAACAAAGCCTTATATGGCCTTAAACAAGCTCCCAGAGCTTGGTACGAAACTCTTTCAAAATTTCTAACTGATCATGATTTTTCTGTTGGATCAGTTGATAAGACCTTGTTCAAATTTGCTAAGAATGATCACATTTTATTAGTTCAAATTTATGTTGATGATATCATATTTAGGTCAACTAAACCCAAATTATGCGAAACGTTTGCTAAGCTAATGCAGGATAAGTTTGAAATGAGCAAGATGGGTGAACTGACATCCTTTCTTGGACTGCAAGTAAAGCAACTGGAGACTGGTATATTCATCAGTCAGACTAAATATACAAAGGAGCTGTTGAAGAAATTTGGCATGGAATCATGTTCAGCTGCAAATACTCCCATGATCTCATCAGTAAAATTGGACACTGATCAAGGGGGAATATCAGTTGAGGCGACATTATATCGATGTTTATTAGGTTCATTGTTGTACCTAACTGCCAGTCGTCATGATATTGTATTTGCTGTCTGTATGTGTGCTAGATTTCAAGCAAATCCTAAGCAATGACATTTCTCAGCTGCTAAAAGAATTTTGAAATATCTTAAAGGTACACAAAATGTTAGGTTATGGGATTCTAAAGACTCTACTTTCAATTTAGTTGGATATTCAGATGCAGATTATGCAGGGTGTAAGCTTGATCGCAAAAGTACAAGTGGATCTTGTTAGTTTCTAGCAAACAGACTGATCTCTTGGTTCAGCAAAAAGCAGACATCCATAGCTACCTCAACAACTGAAGCAGAATACCTTGCTGCTGGTAGTTGTTGTGCACAACTGATCTGGATCCAGCAACAACTGAAAGATTATGGAGTAATCACAAATGAATCACCCATATTTTGTGACAATACGAGCACAATTGCCATCACCTATAATCCAGTTCTTCACTCAAGGACCAAGCATATAGATGTCAAGCACCACTTCATTAGAGATCATGATTTGAAGAAGGACATCAGACTGGAGTATATTTCAACTGAGCAACAAGCAGCTGACATCTTCACCAAACCATTACCCGAGACTAAGTTTTCTTACTTTCTCAATATTCTTAGTTTAATTGACTTGTCTTAAAATTATTATTGATGCTGTTTTACTAATAAAATTATTTTCAGAAAATAAGAACACAACAACAAATTGGAAATGATACTTTATTAAGAATAAAATCGATTCCATATTACAGAGGATAACTTAAACCAACTGAATCTTGCCATTCTGTAATCAAATTATTCAACTCATAAATTCGGATTCTAGAAAATGATTCAGTTGTAGAAATCTTCTCAATTACATGCCATTCCTTCCATAGCATTGCATATAACAGAACATTGTCATCAACCAGGTCTGTAACATGCCTAACTTCAAAACGATCAATGTATTTTCTTACTGTTGCTGCTTGAGCACGAGAAGGAGCAGCACCACTACTACTTATCCTTTGAAAATCATGAATTTTGAACCATGTTGACATCACTTTCGTCAAGATATATTCCTCCATCGTTTTCTTCAACTCTTCTAAATAAGGACTTAATTGTTCAGTAACTTGAATATGCGTACTGCATGCATCAGAATTACTTGAATCCGACATATTGAACAGTTATTATCTCACATTTTATCTCTATCGTCTTTCTTATAGACAGATGACATTAAATGTTGAAGAAGCCAAAGAGTCTCGAGTCAACCGAAGCATTTTTCTCATTTACCCAGGCTTCTTATTTATCAATTGTTCATTATCAACTGATATCAATTTGTCATTTATTACTTAATGCTTAACTGATTTAAGTTCATAGTCAACTGTTATAAGTTAGTCTTTCATCAGTTCACCTGTTTAAAGTTCGCAATTCATATATATAACAACTGATGAAGTTTAGCATTTGCAGGAAAGAGAAAAACAAAGTTAAGCTCATATAAATACTTCATTCAACCATAAACATTTGCATGGATTACATCATCATATTTTTCCTCTACAACAATTATCCACATTTTCAACCAAGCGGATAAAGGTGCGGTAGATGTCTTGACAAAGCTCTGAGAAACAGCCATGCGCTTAAGGATTTTCAGTTCCTTTCGAAGCATTAGCTGATAGATATGACCATCCTTAAAGATGTCCACCCACACAGCTATGTTCAAGTGCTCCCGCAATTTTTTCATCTCTGCCACCAGTTCAGGAGTGGTAGCCTCCCCAGTATTATACAGGAACTCAAGCTTCTGTAACTTTTCCGAGTAGTGAAGACTCTTATAGAAGACTTCATCTTCTATAACAGCCTTCCTGGTCTCCAGAGCAAACGGCGAAGCACTCGAGCTACTCGTATCTGCCATTCTTTTTGTCTTGAATATTTTCACCAATATGATTGAAACTGACCGTGTTACTTTTATTTATAGCCGAAATTCATGGAAGCTGAAGGGCCGTCAACGTTTCAGCAAACGATAATCTTTCTGACCCTTAAATTTATTTTATATCGTCACTTTAATTATTCTATGCACCGATTAAGGGAGAATATTAGTTTTTGAAAATGTTAACTGAGAGGACAATTGTTTGTGAATTCTCAACTGAAATGAATCAGTTTCCCAACTGATTGTTCAGCTGGATATTTTACAAATCTTCTCACATAAGTTAACAAATTTATTATATTCCAAATCAACTGACGTGACTGCAGTTTCATAATGTGGCCTATTTTAAACCGCTCACTTTTTGCACACACGCTTACAGCACACGTACACATATTTTTATTCAAAATTTTTTTGGACTGACACGTGTCCCGAATTTGAACAGTCACGAACAAATGTACTATGCCCGCTTCAATTCAGTTTTCTTTCTTACGCATACAATCAGTTCCTAAGAGCATACTAATTCCAAAGCTTATCTTTTACGAATTTCAGATCATTTTATCTTTCGAAATGGCGAATCAAATCCCAGCTCACGTGTTGAACGCTATGGCCATTGATTTTGACTCAATTTTATCAGTTCAAGAAGCTGATGTTAACAACGTCTTTCTGAAGATTGAATCTGCTGGTCTCAGGATGTTTTTTTGACAATCTTCGCAGGAGATATACCCAAAGGAAGTAAATGAATTCTATGTGAAGGGTTTGTCACTACTGCTGGAAGTATCTCTGTAACTGTCAATGATCAGCTGTTGATCCTATCTGAAGAGACCTTCGGAGAAATTTTCTCTTTGCCAACTGATGGGTACGTCAGCTTCTCTGAAGTCAAAACCTCTGACATTGAAGAAATGAAATCTTTGCTGTCTGCTGATGGGAGGAAAATTAAAGTTTCCGATCCTAAGAAAGAACTGAAGCATGAGGTTCAGTTATTAGCCGACATTGTGGCGAAGGGCATACTGGCTAAGGCCGACTCTTATGCTGCCCTTACTCTTGAGAAATTCCAAGCGATGACCATCATCATGGGAGAGAAGAAAGCTAACTGGAGGCACATTATTTTCAAAATTCTAAGGAATATGCTTCAATCTACCAAACAATCAAGAGGCTTTGCCATTCCAATCAGTTTTCTTCTGAAACTAAAAGAATTGGTAGCTGACAATGCTGGAAAATCATTAAAGTTCAAGGTCTTCACTGCCAAGAACATCTTGCCGCCAAAGACCGAACTGGACATTTCTCCCAAACAGTTTTTGAAAACCAAACAGGAGGTTGGGACGCAACCACCTGCTCCAACACAAGTCAAGAAGGCCAAAACTTTGGCCCAACTGAAGACTGCAAAACAAAAACTGATTATCAGTAAATCAGATTCGGAGAAAAATCCTTCTCCTAAGCTTGTCAAGAGACCGAGGACGCAAAGAACTAAACCAACAACAGCGGTGAAATTCATTCCAACTGAGAGTTTGACTCAATCAGCTGCCCAACAACCTATTCAGGCTATACCTTTGCAGGTTGTTCCACCTGATGATTCAGTTACTGAAGAAAAGGCACCCGCTAAAGTAAGAGCTCCCTTGACTCATGTAAATCGTCCTACCATTTTGCCTCCGGCCAAATCTAAAGGCGTTATATTGAGGGAACCAGTGGACATCACTCACTCTGGTTTGGATATTCCTCACATTCTCACTACTGAAAAAGGAAAAGGCAAGCCAGTTGAATAGCCAAGGCCATCTAATGCCATCCAAACTCACATTGACCTGGTTTGGGAACAGGTCAATGCATTTGCCACATCTAAACTGAAATATTTTGATAGTTGGAAGAAGTTTAGGACTGAGATTTTTGCCAAAGAGCTGAAGCGCAAATCCTAAATGAAAAAGTTTATTAAACTTGAAGCGATTGTGTTGAAAATAGTCAAAGCTGCTACTATTGCCCAGGCATTGGAGAGGCAAAAATATTTCTTTGATCAAATTTGAGTCAAAAAGCTGACTAGAATGGTTGAAAAATTGAAATCCAACTACAATCCCGTAGGTCCAACTGCATATTATGATAGAGCTGTGTTCACCCAACTGGACACAGATCTTAGTGGACTACAAATGGAAATCATATTTTGGGAACATGATCAGGAATTGGTTCTCCCTGAAAAATCCTCCAGTTCAAAAACAAAAGAAGATACATTCTCCTCCCAGCAGAAAGAGCCATCTCCACAACCGGTTGCTGAAAAACCTGTTCAGGATGTGCCACAATCATCTGCTGTGGAACATCAGATGTACTCTGAAGCCGAGTTGACTTTTGCCAACATTGATGAAATTATTCAAGCAGTGGCGAAAGAATCTCTTATGAGTGAACCCATTTCTGAAGAAGTTGATCACTCAACTGATCAAATCGCTCAAGAGGTTCCTATCTCAACAGAAGTACCAGTTCAGTCTGTTGTTTCTGAAATAGAGGATCAAACAGTGGTGGCTAGCCCATCACCAACTGGTGAGCCAGCTCAAGTCTCAGCTGATTTTCAAGAAGATACATCAGCTCATGATCAATCAACTGAAGATCCTGCAGTCTCTCCTATTCAGCAGGAAAGTATCTTTGCTGATCATCATCAATCTTCACCTCCTATAGTCCAAGTGGCAGTAACTGAAACAGATGTTCCATCACAGACTGTTTATGAAACGATGATATCTGATAAGACCATGGTGGTCTTTGATCAAGTCTCAACGGAACCAGGAACGTCTTGTCAGTCTCCGCCTCATTTTTCTACAGATCTTGATAAAGTTCTTGAAGAAATTAAGGAAATTCAGCAGCATATGAATGAAATGATCAATCATGTATACAAGATTCAGCATACTCAATTAGAGCATTCTCTGAAATTGGAACATTCTGAAAAATTCAACTATCAGAAACTGAAGACAATTCAAGATGCTTTAACATCTCTCTCTCGAACAGTGGATGATATTCAGAAGAACAGAGGTTTGGTTAAGAGTCTCTCAGTGACTCAAGACTATATCAGCAAAAGAGTTGATGCTGTGGAGACACTCGTATCAAGAAAGATAGATGTACTTCAAATCGCTTTAACCTCTGCTGTTGAAAACGTATCCAACTCTGTCAATTTTCTATCAACAGATGTTCGAAAATTATCCTTGAAGATGGAGTTGTTTGACAAAAAGGGGGAAGAAATCAAAGAGATTCTAGAACTACAGCATAAATCTTCTCGTTGAAGAAAAATATCTACAAGTCGATCTTGTATTCGTGTGGATTATTATTCAGCTTTCAGATGATCAAAATCCACCTCTTATTTTATCTACAATGCGTTCAGACGATCAGTTATTATTTACTTAGTTTTGTAAAACACCATAAAGGGGGAAATTGTTGGAAACGAAATTCCGGCGTTTGACATAATATGAACCAAACTCTAAATTCTGGAGTTTGACAAACTGATCAACCAACTGATACGCGCAATTATATTCAGCAACTGGACTTAACAACTGAAATCAGCAGATCTAAATTTTATTTCTGATCAGTTGTTTTTGGAAACGAAATTCCGGCGTTTGACATAATATGAACCAAACTCTAAATTCTGGAGTTTGACAAACTGATCAACCAACTGATACGCGCAATTATATTCAGCAACTGGACTTAACAACTGAAATCAGCAGATCTAATAAAGA
This sequence comes from Primulina huaijiensis, assembly GCF_012295235.1. NCBI lineage: Eukaryota > Viridiplantae > Streptophyta > Magnoliopsida > Lamiales > Gesneriaceae > Primulina > Primulina huaijiensis. The sequence goes on from NC_133307.1 coordinate 16,615,084, forward strand.
AAACTGATCGGTTGGAAACCGATCAGTTGATATATTCAGCCGTATGCTTCCTTCAACTAAACATGTCTCGGGAAAGAACATTCAAC
>NC_133307.1:16616426-16625546 GCF_012295235.1 Primulina huaijiensis
AACGGATACAAAGATTCAAACATATCTCAAGTTACCGTTGGAAGGGAAGCTTATAAATATGACAGAAGAACAGCTGAAAAAAAGACACAGATCACTCTATTCAAAGCTTGCTGTTACTCTGTCAAAATCTTAGCTCACCCTTACTTGATTTATTCGTAGCAGTCAAGGCTACAATTTGAGCTCACTAGCACTTTGTAATAATCGTTAAATTCGATAGTGCTAAGATCAGTTACGCACTGAGAACATTTTGTAATACTAAGAGTTTCAGCTTTTGGCAGTGATAAGTCCAAACTGAAGTGATTCAGTACAAATCTTGTATTCGATCAAAGTCTTTTAGTGGGAATCCTATCCTTGAGATAGAAGGGGTGACATAGGAGTAATTGACATCTCCGAACATCCAGAAACAATCCTTGTGTATTTTATTTCAGTTTTGTATTGTATCTTTCAGTCAGTTAATTTCCGCAACTACTTTAGTTTAACTGATTGTCATTGACCAGCAAGATTCCGAGAATCAGTTTCTCACCAAACTGAACTCAAAACTCGAAAAGATCAGTTTTAATTGTGAGTGTGTATTCAACCCCCCTTCTAAACACTCTTGCTACGTTAATCGATACTATCAGACTTTGACAAGGCCAAATTCTTTATTCCTCAGTACTTTAACCTTGCGATCAAAAATTTGAACCGGTACTTCCTCGTAGCTCAAACTAGGCAAAAGGTCCAATGATTCGTACCGAAGAACATGAGATGGATTAGGAAGATACTTACGGAGCATAGAAATATGGAATACGTTGTGAACTCGATCCAAATCCAGTGGCAATGCAAGACGATAGGCTCGGTCTCCAATCTTGTCAAGAATTTCAAATGGCCCAATGTATCGAGGACTTAACTTACCTTTCTTGCCAAATCGTATAACTCCGTTGAGAGGAGCTATCTTAATAAATACATGATCACCAACCTCGAATGCTAAAGGTCATCGTCGAATATCGGCATAACTCTTCTGTCGAGATTGAGCGGTCCTCATTCTTTCTTGGATTAACGCCACAACATCTGCTGTTTGTTGAACCAATTCCGGTCCCAACATCTTCCTTTCACCTACCTCTTCCCAATACAAAGGAGATCGACACTTTCTTCCATATAAAGCTTCATAGGGTGCCATGCCAATGGTTGACTGATAGCTATTATTATACGTGAACTCCAACAAAGGCAACTTGGAATCCCAACTTTCCGAGAAATCAATCGTACAAGCCCTCAACATATCTTCAAGAATTTGGATAACTCTTTCTGATTGACCGTTGCTCTGAGGATGGTAGGCAGTGCTAAAAGCCAACTTGGTTCCCAAAGCTCTGTGCAAGCTCTTCCAGAATTCAGAAGTCAGCATATTGGTTCATTGTAAACGTCGTCTTGACTGGAAGAAAATGATCCGACTTGGTTAACCTGTCAACAATCACCCAGATAGAGTTGTAACCCTTTGATGTTCTTGGGAGTCCTGTTACGAAGTCCATGGTGATGTGCTCCCATTTCCACTGAGGTATTGGGAGATATAGCAAAGTTCCAACAGGTCTTTGATGTTCAATCTTAACCTGCTGACAGGTTAGACATTCAGAAATAAATGACATGATATCTTTCTTCATACCTGGCCACCAATAAAGACGTCGAAGATCTTGGTACATTTTAGTACTGCCAGGATGTACCGAATAAAGCGCTGAATGAGCTTCAATAAGAACATCTTTCCGAATGTCATACCCTACTGGAATACAAATTGTACCTCGAAAGGTCAACAATCCTGTACTATTCAAACCAAATTCAGAAACTCCTGTCAAATCACTTTTATTATTCAACTCTAATAACTGAAGATCAAGTTGTTGTTCTTTTAAAATTCGATCAATCAAAGTAGAGTGAAAACTAATGCAGATAACTGATTTACTGTACCTGGAGATACCAGAGTTATTTTGTTTCTTTGCAAATCAAGTAACAACGGTTTCTGAATCATGGAGCCCAATAAATAACTGGATTTACGGCTTAAAGCATCCGCAACCACATTAGCTTTTCCAAGATGATAGCTAATGGTGCAATCACAGTCTTTTACCAGTTCCAACCACCTCCGCTGCCTCATATTCAATTCTTTCTGCGAAAATAAATAACTCAAGCTTTAAGGCGAATACCACAGCCGGCAACTTCAAATCATGCATAGGGTAATTTTTTTCGTATTCTTCTAGTTGACGAGAAGCATAAGCGATTACTTTCCCACGTTGCATCAACACAGCACCTGACCCCTGCTTTGAAGCATCTGTATATACAACAAAATCTTCAATACCAAAATTAAGTACTAATACAGGGGCAGAAGTTAGCTTATCTTTCAAAGTTTGGAATGCTTGTTGGCATTCTATGGTCCATTCAAATTTGATAGCTTTTCGTGTCAAGCTCGTCAATGGCAAGGCTATTTTCGAGAAATCTGCTAGGATTCGTCTGTAATACCCTGCTAAACCAAGAAAACTCCATACCTCTGAAACTGTCGTTGGAATGGACCATTTCTTAATAGATTAAATCTTGGATGGATCGACTGCTATTCCCTCTTTTGACACGATATGCCCCAAAAACGCCACTTGCTCTAACCAGAATTCACATTTCTTTAATTTCGCATATAATTGCTTTCCCTCAATGTCTTTAGCACGATCCTTAAATGCTCACCATGAAGTTCTCGTGTCTTAGAATATATCAAAATGTCGTCAATAAACACAATCACAAAAGCATCCAAATATGGCTTAAAAACACAATTCACTGCTTTTAGAACGAGGTATGGCCTTTATGAATTTTTGGTGATGTCGTCAATAAACACAATCACAAAAGCATCCAAATATGGCTTAAAAACACGATTCATCAAATACTGAAGGAGCATTAGTTAATCCAAACGACATCACCAAAATTTAATAATGGCCATACCTCGTTCTAAAAGCAGTCTTGGGTATGTCTTCTGTTTTTACCTTTAATTGATGATATTTGGATCGAAGATCGATTTTCGAAAACACAGTGGCCCCTTGCAATTGGTCAAAAAGATCATCGATTCGAGGTAAAGGATATTTATTTTTAATAGTTATCTTGTAGAGTTCTCGATAATCAATGCATAACCTCAACGATCCATCTTTCTTTTCCACGAACAAAATCGGTGCTCCCCATGGCGACGAACTAGGACGGATAAAACCTTTTTCTAATAGCTCTTGCAATTGATTCTTCAATTCTTTCATCTCAGTTGGAGCCATTCTGTAAGGAGCTTTAGAAATTGGGGCTGTACCTGGACTCAATTCAATAACAAACTCTACCTCTCGATCAGGAGGCAAACCAGGCACTTCATCAGCAAACACGTCAGGATATTCCTGAACCACATCAATATTCTAAATTTGCTCATTACTGTCCCTATTCACATCCGATACTAAGGCAAGAAAACCAGTACACTCCTTATTCAATAATTTAATAGCTTGCAAGCAAGAAATAATGGGAATACTTATCGATGAGCCTAGACCAACAATTTCATTATTCTCATGATCATCAATGACAAACTTCACGGTCTTTCGCACACAATCAATCACAGCACGATAAGCAGATAACCAGTCCATATCCAATATAACATCAAAGACAACCATCGGAATCACAATAAAATCAACATATAACAATCTCGTACCCATCTGGACTGGACATGCCTTAAGGATACTTGTAGGACAAATCTCATCATCAGAGGAAAACATAATATTGAAATGTAAAGACATAACAGTAGGTTCATGAGATAAAGAGTGCATAAATACTTCAGACATAAAAGAATGAGTTGCTCCAGTGTCAATCAAGGTAAGGGCTTCCTTTCCAGATATGAGAATATTACCTGATATGACTGAAGAATCAGGATTGGCACCCTCTTTTGTCATTGTGAAAATCCTGCCTTGAACCTTTCCTTTGTCAGAGGAGAGATTACACTTTTGTGCTGTATGCCCCATTTCCTTGCATCGATAACATCGGCCCACTCCATGCTAAACACTCATCTTTGTGTGGCTTGCCACACTTAGGACATAATGGTCGCTCTATATCTGAAGAAGGCGCAGAAGGTTTATTGCGTTGCTCCATCTTGCATTTTACTTTGTAACCACCTCGAGTACTAGTGCTTGTCCCTTGCCCTCTAGCTTGAAAAGCTTGCCTTCTTAATTGCCGTTCTTTTTCAATCTCTTGTTCATCGTGCTCGGCAAGTCAGGCTCTTTCAACTATGTCTTGATAAGTGATCACCTTTGCCATATGAACATCCCGTCGAATTTCCGATTTCAACCCACAAAGGAAGTGTTCTCATTTGTCTTTATCATTCTCAGCAATAAAAGGAACAAAGACACATCCTTCAAATTTCAATATATACTCAACAATAGACAATGAATCTTGCCTCAGCTCAAGAAATTCTTTCACTTTCTTAGCTTTCCCTTCTCTTGAAAAATACTTGGCATAAAATAACTCCTTGAATTCCTCCCACTTTAACTCACGGACATTGACAATCACTTTCGTAGCTTCCCACTAGATGCGAGCAGCTTTCATTAACATAAACACAGTGCAGCTCACCCTATCTCGATCAGTGAACTTCAGATAGTCAAATATAGCCTCCAATGATTTGACCCATTCAAGAGCTACAAATGGATCGGCACCACCTACAAATTCCGGAGGGTTCATTCGCCTGAATAATTCATAAGAACCACCCTCGGTGCTTTCCACTCTACCTTGTCCTGTTTCTTGACCACGACCCCGAGTTGGTTTGTGAATGCTCAGTAGCTGTTGAATTTGTTCACTATGTACCTTCGCTTGTTCTTTCAATAGCCTGCTAAACTCATCTACAACTTTTACAGTCTACTCAATAGGAGGGGTCCTATCGTCCCCTTCAGTAGTCTTTCGTTTAGGAGGCATTTCCTACACATAAGCTAGATAGGAAGAAAGAATAAATCAATAACAATGAAATAGGATCAACTCTCAATGTAAAAATCAATAGATGCAGGATAAAAAAACATACCGGATTGTCGTAGGTAGAAGAAGTAATATATGGCCCGAGGAAATTGTGCTCTGATACCAAGTGAAACACCCCCTCTCCCATGACAATAACAATTAAAAGAAATAACGTACGCGGAAGCCTTAATCATGAAAAGGAAAGAAACAATATGCCATTACATCATAAGCATTTTCAAAACTAATCTACATGATCATTTACAAAATATCATTCAACACATAGCTAATAGCCAACTCTAAGGTTTTTCCCATCATTCGTTTAACACAATGCATGATATATTTGAAACCTCACATGTTCACTCCACCCCAAATAAAAAAGATATGATAAAGAGTCTTTCCCATGGCATTCTATATGACCTCTCCTGCCTCGAACAATCCGTGTCAATCCTTTTATCACCTGCATTACATGATATTAACTGAAATGAGAATAAACTCAGTAAGTAGAAATTTTTCCTTGTGCTCACATGATGAATATATGTATATAAGCCATGTTTATATATAATTAGCTCTTTTCATTGGTATATAGTTGATCTATACATTGTTCAAGCATTTCCATTGAATTCATTGATCAAGGAGCTAATACACCATTGTGCCTACCAAGTGTTTGTATAAATGGCTCAATGAGATTTCCTATGATTAAAGCCAAGGAATGATATTAATTCTTGCATGTCATTGGCCAATCACATGATTATGAGTATATCTCACAGTTTTGATATATTTATATATCAAAGAGATACTATCCACAGGTCACAGGTCGCAAGTCACAGACTATCTTTTCCTTTCCTTAAATTCATGCCATGTTATACCATCTTTATTGCCTTGATTATGTATTGTTAATTGAAGATGGTATTGTTCTATTTTCATTGACATTGCCATAGCCATGTTTCAAGTCAAACCTATGTACATGTATTTGTTATGTACAGTTTTATACTTACTAAGTTTATTCTCATTTCAGTTAATATCATGTGATGCATGTGATAAAAAAGATTGACACGGATTTTTCGGGGCAGGAGAGGTCATATAGAACGTCATGGGAAAGACTCTTTATCATATCATTCGTATTTGGGGTGGAGGGAACATGTGAGGTTTAAAATATATCATGCATTGTGTTAAACGAATGATGGGAAAAACCTTAGAGTTGGTTATTAGCTATGTGTTGAATGATATTTTGTAAATGATCATGTAAATTAGTTTCGAAAATGCTTATGATGTAATGGTATATTGTGTCTTTCCTTTTCACGATTAAGGCTTCCGCGTACGTTATTTCTTTTAATTGTTATTGTAGAGCCCAATTTCAGTACACGTAAAACCCATGCATTTATTTAATTGTTAATTCATTTATTTAAATTTAAAATGAGTTTAGCGATGCATGATTTATAAAAATACATTACTTTAAATTATTTATGTTTTGTGATGCACGTTATACTATTTTTCGACTTTCATGTTTCAGGCGATTACTCGATGCGGGATTGAGGAATAGAGACCGGTGACTATTTTGGAAATTTTAAATGTGGTAATTTATTTTAAGTTGGATTTGGGGCATTTTAAATAATTTATTAAGTTTTTAACATTTTTAAAGTCTAATTGATTTATTTAGTGAATTTAAGATTTTAAAATTTTTAGAGTTGAGCAATTATGCATTTTATTTAAATTAGGGGATTTCATTTGAGCGTGTAGTAATTTACTATTCACTTGTTAATTGAGTTAGTATTTTATATTAGCATTTTTAATTAGTTAAATAAGCAATAATTTTTCCCTAATTAAATCTACACACACAATCACATGCACACACACTTTTGCCCACAATAAAAATCGGCCAATTCACACACACTTCATTATTCAGATTTTTATGTTTTTGAAAGAGAAAAACTTAGTGTTCTAAGGGGAGTGCAGCTGCCCTTCTTATGATAATTTTTCAGCAAATTTTGTTGATTTTTTTCAAGAAAAATAGTGTCACGTTCGTCCCAGATCAACCTCGCATCTTTCCCCGCTTCGGTGTCGTCGTTCGGTAACGTTAAAAATTTAAAAGTACGTATATTATATTTTTTTTCCTACGTCGATCATGTCATAGTATGTGTTGCGTTGTTTTATGCATAAAAATCCATGTATGATGTGCAAGGTTTGGGCAGAAACATGTTGTATCGATTTTGAAATGTTTTTAGATCTAAAATCTCAAAATTTACCGTGCTTTTGAAAACTGCGATTTTTTGGTCATGAGTTTGAGAAATGTTTCAACATAAAAATTGTAGATCTTTTTGATAGCTTCGATTTGATATAAAATTCGCAATATTTGGATGAAAATTGAGTGAGTTATGATTGTTTTTGTGAGACTGCTCAAACTGCATTTTTTCTGGAATTATGTTATGGATGTGTTCTCGAGGTTTTATTGTTGTAGGCTTCGTTGGGATCGACGGGTGACCATTGCTGCGTTTAGGTATGCTTAGTATGATGTTGGGTTGGTATTTGGTATGCCGGTTAGTGTCGATAGGCAATTGACATCATTAGAAGTCGTAGGAAACGATTTGGTGTCAATTTCCGTGTTTTTGAGTTGTATTGTGGCGTAGGTTGGATGTCGTTGCTTCGAGGTGTTTGTACAGGTGGTGTCAATGTAGTAGCATCCTAGGATGGGTCTCGGGGTGCCAGTTCATAGCCCGTACAATCTAGTTTAGAATGTTAAGCAGCACATGTACAGAAATTTTCGTTGGTTTTCTTCTCCCGCAGGTACACGGACCCCTACACGGACCTAGGCACGGGGTCCATGCCTTCTTTTTTCTTCACACGCGTTTTACAGTACCTACACGGACCCATACACGGACCCGGGCACGGGGTCCTTGTACTTCAGTTTTGGGTAAAATTATATTGATTGCTTTGGGATTTATGTCATGGTTTAGTACGACGATTAAACGAGATCAAGTCCCGAGAGATTTAGAATGTCATAAGCTATTTATTTACTTCGGTGGTGAGCTCGAGTACCTTCGTCTAAGTTATGCAAGTTAAGTATTTAAACTCATGCTAGTATGTTGCAGCAGTGGCCCCAAGCGGGATCCAACAAATCCCTCAACGCCCAGTAAGTATGTTGACATGCAAAAAGAAATTATTTTTAAAAATTTTTGAGGTATGCTAATGATGAAACGTAAAATTAATAATTTATTATATGTTAAAACCTATATTTTAAAATTTAAGTTTCATTAAAATTATAAAATTATGTTATTTTAGTATTGTGTGTTTATATTTAAATGTCTTACTAAATATGTTTTATTTTCAGATTTTCTACGTGTTGCTAAAATAATGATAACTCAAGCTAGAAAATTCAAATGCAGGTGATTCAAACATGTTTGGAATTCTTGAGAAATTATCTACAACTTTGCAGAAGACATGATTGACTAAAAAGTTGTTTAAGATGATCAAATTATGAAAATATCAAAAGGAGGACAAATTTACTTTAACAATGATCAGCATATAGTAAAAAAATCATAACTATTTCAATATTTAACCAAATGAGGTGAACCAAGTAGCCAAATTCATCTACAGACAATTCCCCACATGTTTGCCTTTTGGAGCAGAGTCAAATTCGGTGATTAAAGTCGTGGAACAAAGCATTGAAAGAAGGGACATGAAATTGAAGTTGTAGGAGACAAAGACTACTATTACAACTACATGGCATTAATAAAATTTTTGACACTTTCACTCATTTGGCCTATAAATAGAGGCCTTGTGCTAGCTTGAGAATCATTCTATCTCAATGTAAAATATAGTGTGAGTGTGTATAAAAGATCTAAGTTCCAATATATTTTTCATTTTCCAAATTATGAGTGATGTTTTTAGTGCTGATCAAAGTAAGTTCATGGAAAGCTAAATCTATTATGTCAAGGTGAAGAGGATGAATTCTTGGTGAAGTAAGATTGTTTATATTTTGTATATTCTTTCTTTATTTCTTTTCATTTTGCTAATTTCTTTTTATTGTAGGTATAAAAATGAATTATTTGTTGTTATCAATTTACATCAAATTCTTGATACCATTGAAGTGGTTATCTTGATTTGTTGTTTAATTTTGATACAATAAATATTTCATCAATTATTATTGTTATATTATACATA
>NC_133307.1:16625702-16636237 GCF_012295235.1 Primulina huaijiensis
TAGTTGAACAATATTGGATAAACCAAGAATAAATCCTCGAGCCTTGACAAAAATTTATAATTTGTAAACTTCGTTCTTGCATTTGGTAATCTAAAAATTAATAAATTTAAACTTAAAATAACCTCTCTGTGGATCGATCTCGTACTTACGAAATATATTACTTGCAGACAACCTACACTTGAGTGAATTATAATTTAAGTAGTAGCAAGTTTTTGGTGCCGTTTCCGGGGAGGTATAAATTAATTTTATATTTGTTAATTATGTTTTATTTATAAGTATTGTGTTTTTTTTTTTGTATGAGTATTTGGAGTCGAGAAAAAAGTGGTAGACTTATTCGAGTATCTGAAAATAATTTAAACATGGATGATAAATCAAATAATCAAGATAATGATAACAATAATAACAATAATAATAATAATAATCAAGAACATGATCAATTAAAAACACTTAGGCACCATATGAACCCTATTAGAACTAGTGCCCCATCTTGTTTAGTTTTTCCTCCTGATGTATCTAATTTCAACTTTAAACCTCAAATTATTCAACTTTTACCAAATTTTCATGGCTTAGATTCAGAAAATCCATATTTACATCTAAGAGAATTTGAGGAAGTTTGTAACACTTATAATGATCAAAATTGGAGCATGAATATAGTTCGATTAAAGATTTTCCCTTTTTTTTTAAAAGATAAAGCTAAAACATGGCTACAAAATTAGAGATCAAGTTCAATAAGATCATAGGAAGAAATGTAACAACAATTTCTCAAAAACTTTTTTCCTTCCCATAGAACAAACTCTTTTAAAAGACAAATTACTTACTTTTTCTCAAAAACAAGGAGAAACATTTTATCAATGTTGGGATAGATATAAAGAATTACTTAATACATGCCCACATCATGCTTTTGAAACATGGAGAATAGTTTCTCACATTTATGCAGGTCTAATACCTAAAGATAGGCAAATGATAGAATTCATGTGTAATGGAACTTTTGAAGATAAAAACCCAAAGAAGCTATGGAGTATTTGGATTCATTAGCAGAAAATGCTCAAAATTGGGATAATATAGTCACAATAGAAACACCAACAACTAAAATCAATAATTCAACAAATGGTGGTGGTATCTATAATCTTAAAGATGATATAGATATTCAAGCTAAACTTGCATCTTTAGCAAGAAAAATTGAGTCAGTAGAAATGAAAAAGAGTGGTCAATTAAAAAGTATTCAAGAAATTGTTATCATATATGTGATACACATGATCATGCTACAAAAGATTGTCCAACATTACCTCCATTTAAAGAATGTTTCCATGAACAAGCAAATTATGTTAACAATTATAAAAAACCAATACTAGATCCTTTTTCAACATCATATAATCCTGGATGTAAAAATCATCGTAATTTTAGTTGGAGGAATGATAATAATACACAACCCTCACAACAATATTTTCAAAATAACCAAAATCATCAAGGTTATATTCTTTATGTTACACCTCCAAGAAAAAACTTTGAAGATGTAATTCATGCATTTATCCAAAAGCAAGAATCTATCAATATTCAAAACAGTCAATCTATGACTGATTTGAAAGAAACTCTTGCAAAATTTGGATCTGCACTTAATATTCATGAAAAAGAAAAATCTTCATCTCAACCTCAACCTAATCCTAAAAATCAAAATCAAGAATTAAAGAATGAAAAAATTGATCAAATAAAATCTGTTATTACCCTTAGAAGTGGTAAAATAGTTAATGATTCATATAGTAATGAAAACAAGGATCATTTAAAATCAAAGAGTCAGGATGATAATCCTGATACTTTTGAAAATGATGATACCTTAAATTCTAAAAATAATATGTTGAATGATAAATCATCTAAAATAGTAAATGAATCAAATAAACCTCCACCATTTCCTCATGCATTAACAAATCATAAAAAACAAAAAAATTATTCTGATATCTATGAAGTTTTTAAACAAGTAAAGATAAATATTCCATTATTAGATGCTATTAAACAAGTACCTTCATATGCAAAATTTATTAAAGACTTATGTACTGTGGAGAGAAAATTGCATGTGAAGAAGAAAGTATTCTTGGCTGAACAAGTAAGTTCTATTCTTCAAAATAATTCTAGTTTAAAATATAAAGATCCTGGTTGTCCAACAATTTCATGTATTATTGGAGAAAATAAAATTAAAAAAGCTTTGTTAGATTTGAGAGCAAGTGTGAATTTACTTCCTTATTCAGTTTATGAAAAACTTAATTTAGGAGAATTAAAACCCACTTCTGTTACTCTCTTACTGGCGGATAGGTCAATCAAAATACCTAGAGGTATTGTAGAAGATGTGTTGGTTCAAGTTGATAAATTCATATATCCTGTAGATTTTATTGTTTTGGATACACAACCAATAGAAGTACATAATGAAATTCCAGTAATATTGGGACGACCATTTCTAGCAACTTCAAATGCTTTAATTAATTGTCGAAATGGAATAATGAAATTGTCTTTTGGAAATATGACTCTAGAACTTAATGTGTTCAATTTATGTAAACAACCAAGTATTAATGAAAATGAATATGATAATGAAATTGAAACAATTATGGAAGAAAATATACAAGAAGAAAACTTAAATCAACAATCTGAAGTTTTTTCAATAGAAAGTTTTGAGTCTGAAAATAATTTTAAAAAAGATGATAATACAAAACTTGAATTAAAAGTTTTACCATTCGAATTGAAATATGTATTTCTTGGTGAAAATAAAACATTTCCTGTTGTAATTTCTTCCACTCTTCTACCAAATCAAGAAGAAGATTTAATTAAATTACTTAAGAAATATAAAAATGCAATTGGATGGACTTTGAAAGATATAAAAGGTATAAATCCTTTAATTTGCACACATAAAATTCATTTGGAAGAAAATGCTAAAACATATCAACAACCACAAAGAAGGTTAAATCCACATATGAAAGAAGTTGTTAAGAATGAAGTATTAAAACTATTAGACGCTGGAATTATCTATCCAATCTCAGATAGTAAATGGGTAAGTCCAACACAAGTAGTACCTAAAAAGTCAGGCATCACTGTTATAAAAAATGAAAAGGGAGAGTTATTACAAGCTAGGATTCCATCTAGTTGGCGTATGTGTATTGATTATAGAAAATTAAATGATGCAACTAGAAAAGATCATTTCCCACTACCATTTTTAGATCAAATTCTAGAAAAAGTAGCAGGAAATTCTTATTACTGTTTTCTTGATGGGTATTCGGGGTATTATCAAATACCTATATCATTAGAAGATCAAGAAAAAACTACTTTCACTTGTCCTTTCGGAACTTTTGCATTTAAAAGAATGCCATTTGGTTTATGTAATGCTCCGGCTACTTTTCAAAGATGCATGTTAAGTATTTTCAGTGATATGATTGAAGAATTTGTAGAAGTTTTTATGGATGATATAACTGTTTTTGGAAACTCATTTGAAAATTGTCTTAAAAACCTAGAAGAAGTATTAAAACGATGTGAAGAAAAAAATCTTGTTTTAAATTGGGAAAAATGTCATTATATGGTTAAATCTGGGATTGTGTTAGGTCATGTGATATCTGAAAAAGGAATTGAAGTTGATAAAGCCAAAGTTGATGTTATTGCTAATTTAACATCACCAAAAACGGTCAAAGAAGTTCGATCATTCTTGGGTCATGCAGGTTTTTATAGAAGGTTTATAAAAAATTTCAGCATAATATCTAAACCAATTTCGAATCTTTTAACAAAAGATACACAATTTGAATGGACTCAGAAATGTGAAAATGCTTTTAAAAAAATAATTAATCTTTTAATTACATCACCTATTTTACAACCTCCAGATTGGTCTTTACCATTTGAATTAATGTGTGATGCAAGTGATTATGCTATAGGAGCTGTGTTAGGACAGAGAAAAGAAGGAAAACCGTATGCAATCTATTATGCTAGTAGAACCTTAAATAGTGCCCAAATAAATTATTCAACTACTGAAAAAGAATTACTTTCAGTAGTATTTGCATTAGATAAGTTTCGATCTTATTTAATTGGTTCTACTACTATTGTGTACACTGATCATTCTGCCGTAAAATATTTATCAAATAAACAAGATGCTAAGCCAAGATTAATACGGTGGATTTTATTGTTACAAGAATTTGATATTATAATTAAAGATAAAAAAGGAAAAGAAAATGTCGTAGCCGATCATTTATCTAGAATAATGACTGAATCATCTCATAATGAAATACCAATAAATGAAAATTTTCCAGATGATCAGTTGTTTTATGCTACTATTATGCCCTGGTTTGCTAACATTGTAAATTTTATTGTGACAAATAAAATGCCTTCTCATTGGAATTCACAGGATAAGAATAAATTCTTGATAGAAGTTAAAAAATTTTATTGGGATGATCCTTACTTGTTTAAGTATTGTCCTGACCAAATTTTTCGACGATGCATACCCGACAATGAAGTAAGTAATGTTATTAAATTTTGTCATTCTGAAGCATGTGGAGGTCATTTTTCATCCAATAAAACAGCTGCAAAAATCTTACAATGTGGATTTTATTGGCCCTCTTTATTCAAAGATACGCATTTATTTTGCAAATCTTGTGAAAACTGTCAGAAGATGGGATCAATTTCAAAACGAAACATGATGCCTTTAAATCCAATCATAATTATTGAAATATTCGATAGTTGGGGGATAGATTTTATGGGTCCATTTCCATTATCTTTTGGATATACGTACATTTTAGTCGCTGTTGATTATGTTTCAAAATGGATTGAAGCAATTGCATGTAGAACTAATGATCATAAAGTTGTTATAAAATTTTTAAAAGAAAATATTTTTAGTCGATTTGGAATACCTAGAGCAATAATTAGTGATGGGGGAAGTCATTTTATAAATAAATCATTTTCTTCTTTGTTAAGAAAATATGGCATTACACATAAAGTTTCTACCCCATATCATCCTCAAAGTAATGGTCAAGTTGAACTTGCAAATAGAGAAATAAAACAAATTTTAGAAAAAACAGTTAATCCAAATCGAAAAGATTGGTCTTTAAGATTAACTGATGCATTATGGGCATATAGAACTGCATTTAAGACATCATTAGGGATGTCACCATATAGGTTAGTTTTTGGTAAGCATTGTCATTTACCGGTTGAACTTGAACATAAAGCTTATTGGGCAATTAAAGCATTTAATATTAATTTAGATGATGCATCTAAATTAAGAAAATTGCAATTAAATGAACTAGAAGAATTAAGAAATGATGCATATGAAAATTCAAAGATTTATAAAGATAAAACTAAAGCCTTTCATGATAAAAATATTATGAGAAAGTCATTTGAAATTGGACAAAAAGTTTTACTTTATAATTCTCGTTTGCATTTATTTCCAGGAAAACTAAGATCGAGATGGTCAGGACCATTTATAGTTAAATTTGTTTATCCTCATGGTGCTGTTGATATTGAAAATCCTAAAAATAATGACGTGTTTAAAGTTAATGGGCAAAGACTTAAGCCTTTTATAGAAAATGAAATTCTTAATGATGATTTTATGCCTTTATATGATCCACAATAGTTGTTTGATATTTTCATTTTGTTTTTGCAGATTCTAGTTCATTTCCCGGTTAAGTGGCGGATAACGGTACTCTGTGACTATCTAAGTCGGTTTTTTTCAGTTTTCCCAAAATAATTGATATTTATAATAATAATAATAATAATAATAATAATAATAATAATAATAATAATAATAATAATAATAATAATAATAATAATAATAATAATAATAATAATAATAATAATAATAATAATAATAATAATAATAATAATAATAATAATAATAATAATAATAATAATAATAATAATAATAATAATAATAATAATAATAATAATAATAATAATAATAATAATAATTATAATAATAATAATAATAATAATAATAATAATAATAATAATATGGATGCTTGTATTGTGAATCTTCGTAAATATTTTGCTTGTTTACCTGATAATGCGTTGAAAAAAATTTATAAAGCTAGATGTGAGCGACTAAGGTTGATGATGTCATATGGCATACCGAATGATATCCGGTTGATAATTGAAGCAAAAGTCCGATTGGTTGGGGAAGCAAGTGAAATAATAATAAGACATATGCCAGGATTTGGTAAAAGCACATATGCCAAGAAACGAAGAGCTAAACGTATAGGTGGATGTCATAAATGTGCAAGGTGGACTTGTAAAGGGAAATGCAAAAATGTTGGAATGACATCAATGAATAGAGAAGATAAAATTTTATTCATTAAGAATGGTCTGAGTAAAGAGCCTTTGGATAATTTTCTAGAGGTTCTTGATACGCATTCTAGTGGGTACGTGCAAAATGAACTTCTTAAACTATGGTGGCAATTTCAACATGAGGAATATCAATATGGACGGTGGAATCAGCCTTATAAAGATCCTACTGTAGTAACGCATATCTGTTTAGATAAGTAAATATATATATACAATTTCGTCTCGGGAATCTGACGTTAAAAGACTCTGTTTGCCAATTTATAAGAAAATTGGATGGGAAGCATATCATAGAAGACGTTGAAGTCGTTACTGAACGTAAAATAAGAAGAAGATGTGAGCCACAATCACAACTACGCTGTATATATGTGTTTTAATTTATGTCATTTTTATTTTCTTTTAATAATAATAATTTCCTGTTCAAATATTGACTTTTGTCATGTTACGCTTATAAATTCATATGCTGTGATTTAACAATTGCAGAAAACATATTTCTCAACATGTCGACGTTCACGGTAAGTAAAATCAAAAATATTTGTGTATTTTGTGGATCTAGTGCAGGAAAAGATTCAATTTATGAAGAGGTAGCAGAAAAACTTGGTATATAGTTGATCTATACATTGTTATATGTTCATTGTTCAAGCATTTCCATTGAATTCATTGATCAAGGAGCTAATACACCATTGTGCCTACCAAGTGTTTGTATAAATGGCTCAATGAGATTTCCTATGATTAAAGCCAATGAATGATATTAATTCATGCATGTCATTGGCCAATCACATAATTATGAGTATCTCTCACAGTTTTGATATATTTATATATCAAAGAGATACTATCCACAGGTCACAGGTCGCAAGTCACAGACTATCATTTCCTTTCCTTAAATTCATGCCATGTTATACCATCTTTATTGCCTTGATTATGTATTGTTCATTGAAGATGGTATTGTTCTATTTTCATTGACATTGCCATAGCCATGTTTCAAGCCAAGCCCATGTACATGTATTTGTTATGTACAATTTTCTACTTACTAAGTTTATTCTCATTCCAGTTAATATCATGTGATGCAGATGACAAAAAAGATTGACACGGATTTTTCGGGGCAGGAGAGGTCATATAGAACGCCATGGGAAAGACTCTATATCGTATCTTTTGTATTTGGGGTGGAGTGAACATGTGAGGTTTCAAATATATCATGCATTGTGTTAAAAGAATGATGGGAAAAACCTTAGAGTTGGTTATTAGCTATGTGTTGAATGATATTTTGTAAATGATCATGTAGATTAGTTTTGAAAATGCTTATGATGTAATGGTATATTGTTTCTTTCCTTTTCACGATTAAGGCTTCCGCGTACGTTATTTCTTTTAGTTGTTATTGTAGAGCCCAATTTCAGTACACGTAAAACCCATGCATTTATTTAATTGTTAATTCATTTATTTAAATTTAAAATGAGTTTAGCGATGCATGATTTATTTAAATACATTACTTTAAATTATTTATGTTTTGTGATGGACGTTATACTATTTTTCGAGTTTCATGTTTCAGGCGATTACTCGATGCGGGATCGAGGAATAGAGACCGGTGTTGATTTTAGAAATTTTAAATGTGGTATTTTATTTTAAGTTAGATTTGGGGCATTTTAAATAATTTATTAAGTTTTTAACATTTTTAAAGTCTAATTGATTTATTTAGTGAATTTAAGATTTTAAAATTTTTAGAGTTGAGCAATTATGCATTTTATTTAAATTAGGGGATTTTATTAGAGTGTGTAGTAATTTACTATTCACTTGTTAATTGAGTTAATATTTTATAATAGCATTTTTAATTAGTTAACTAAGCAATAATTTTTCCCTAATTAAATCTACACACACAATCACATGCACACACACTTTTGCACGCACTAAAAATCGGCCAATTCACACACACTTCATTATTCAGATTTTTATGTTTTTGAAAGATAAAAACTTAGTGTTCTAAGGGGAGTGCAGCCGCCCTTCTTCTGATATATTTCAGCAAATTTTGTTGATTTTCTTCAAGAAAAATAGTGTCACGTTCGTCCCGGATCAACCTCGCATCTTTCCCCGCTTCGGTGTCGTCGTTCGGTAACGTTAAAAATTTAAAGATACGTATATTATATTTTTTTTCCTACGTCGATCATGTCATAGTATGTGTTGCGTTGTTTTATGCGTAAAAATCCATGTATGATGTGCAAGGTTTGGGCAGAAACATGTTGTATCGATTTTGAAACGTTTTTAGATCTAAAATCTCAAAATTTACCGTTCTTTTGAAAACTGCGATTTTTTGGTCGTGATTTTGAGAAACTTTTTAACATTAAAATTGTAGATCTTTTTGATAGCTTCGATTTTATATAAAATTCGAAATATTTGGATGAAAATTGAGTGAGTTATGACCGTTTTTGTGAGACTGCTCAAACTACTTTTTTTCTGGAATTATGTTATGGATGTGTTCTCGAGGTTTTATTGTTGCAGGCTTCATTGGGGATCGACGGGTGATCATTGCTGCATTTAGGTATGCTTAGTATGATGTTGGGTTTGTATTTGGTATGCCGGTTAGTGTCGATAGGCAATTAAATTCATTAGAAGTCGTAGGAAACGATTTGGTGTCAATTTCCGTGTTTTTGAGTTGTATTGTGGCGTAGGTTGGATGTCGTTGCTTCGAGGTGTTTGTTCTGGTGGTGTCAATGTAGTAGCATCCTAGGATGGGTCTCGGGGTGCCGGTTCATAGCCAGTACAATCTAGTTTAGAATGTTAAGCAGCACATGTACAGAAAATTTCGTTGGTTTTCTTCTCCCGCAGGTACACGGACCCCTACACGGACCTTGGCACGGGGTCCGTGCCCTTGTTCCTTCCGAAGTGTCAAAAATAAGTGTCTACACGGACCCCTACACGGACCTAGGCACGGGGTCCGTGCCTTCCTTTTTCTTCACACGCATTTTACAGTACCTACACGGACCCATACACGGACCCAGGCACGGGGTCCGTGTACTTCAGTTTTTGGTAAAATTATATTGATTGCTTTGGGATTTATGTCATGGTTTAGTACGACGATTAAACGAGGTCAAGTCCCGAGAGATTTAGAATGTCATAAGCTATTTATTTATTTCGGTGGTGAGCTCGAGTACCTTCGTCTAAGTTATGCAAGTTAAGTATTTAAACTCATGTTAGTATGTTGCAGCAGTGGCCCCAAGCGGGATCCAACAAATCCCTCAACGCCCAGTAAGTATGTTGACGTGCAAAAAGAAAGTATTTTTTTAAAATTTTGACGTATGCTAATGATGAAACTTAAAATTAATAATTTATTATATGTTAAAAATTATATTTTAAAATTTAAGTTTCTTTAAAATTATAAAATTATGTTATTTTAGTATTGTGTGTTTTATTTTCAGGTTTTCTACGTGTTGGTAAAAAAATGATAACTCAAGCTAGAAAATTCAAATGGAGGTGATTCAAACATGTTTGGAATTCTTGAGAAATTATCTACAACTTTGCAGAAGACATGATTGTCTAAAAAGTTGGTTAAGATGATCAAAATTTCAAAATATCAAAAGGAGGACAAATTTACTTTCACCATGACTAGCATATAGTAAAACAATCATAACTATTTCAATATTTAACCAAATTAGGTGAACCAAGTGGCCAAATTCATCTACAGATAATTTCACACATGTTTGCTGTTTTGAGCAGAGTCGAATTCGGTGATTAAAGTCGTGGAACAAAGCATTGAAAGAAGGGACATGGAATAGAAGTTGGAAGAGACAAAGACTACTATTACAACTACATGGCATTAATAAAATTTTTGACCCTTTCTCTCATTTGGCCTATAAATAGAGGCCTTGTGCTAGCTTAAGAATCATTCTATCTCATTGTAAAGTATAGTGTGAGTGTGTATAAAAGTTCTAAGTTCCAATATATTTTTCATTTTCCAAATTATGAGTTATGTTTTTTGTGTTGATCAAAAGTAAGTTCATGGAAAGCTAAATCTATTATGTCAAGATGAAGAGGATGAATTCTTGGTGAAGTAAGATTGTTTATATTTTGTATATTCTATCTTTATTTCTTTTCATTTTTGTAATTTCTTTTTATTGTAGGTATAAAAATGAATTATTTGTTGTTATCAATTTACATCAAATTCTTGATACCATTGAAGTGGTTATCTTGATTTGTTGTTTAATTTTGATACAATAAATATTTCATCAATTATTATTTTTATATTATACATA
>NC_133307.1:16636526-16636797 GCF_012295235.1 Primulina huaijiensis
GCAACCAACTTTTACTTTTCCGCAACTAACTTATTAAATCATATATTTCATTTAGGCAATAGCGTGGCTCTTCCGGTTGTTCTAAATGAAATATAATGATTTAATTTAACATTTACTTTATGTAGTTATATATTTATATAGTTATATGTATAATCATAGGTACCAAAAATAAAATATCGGTGAATTCGGTATTTTCTATAGTGGGAACTATATTATATTAGGTGTGTGTTTAAATATTTAATTTTCTTGGAACCATTATTTATGGTGGTTT
>NC_133307.1:16637191-16658969 GCF_012295235.1 Primulina huaijiensis
AGCCAAATTAGAAATAATTATTAAATTAGTGGGCTTGAGTAAAATCAAGTAAAGTTTAAATGATCTCAAATATGTTTGAGACATTTAAATAATAGTCCATTGGCCTTGTAATTGTTACAAGCCCAAACAAATTGCATGCTTGGAAGGTGAAAGGTTGGAGGAAAATTTTGAGTTAATGGCATGGCATGGACATGCAACTTTTTGCTTTAGCTTTTTGCACAACCGAAAAAAACTCTTCCTTCTCTCCTTCCCTCCCCTTGGCCGAAATTTTAGTAAAAAAAATTCTCTCAATTTTCTTCTTCAATTGTTGAGGAAAGAAAATACTTCTCAAAGAAAAATTCTCTAATTTTTCTAGTGCTAAATTAGAGGGGTTATAGCTTGTTGGTGGTGGGCTTGATTTTGAGCAAGGTGTGCTCATTGGAAAGCTTGTAGATTTGATAGGTAAAATCCTAAAACACCCAATGTATGATATATTTTGTGTTTTATTGTGTATGCTACACACTATAGCATTGAGGTGCTCATTTCTGCCCTTTAAAAATAATTTTGAAACTTCCGTTGCACATCCGGGCACCTTAATCGACCCCTTTCATACGTATTGGGTAAATTATTGGAACAATATGCCTCCTAGACGTATGGTTAACCGTGAAGCTAGGGATGAGGACAGAGAGGCTCGGAATGAGGAGAGGGTCACTCCTCCTCGCCCTCCCGCAGACATGCAGGCATAGATGCTTGCAGGAATGACGCAGTTCTTCGCGCAGTTTGCGGGTAACCAGGCTGCAGCAGCAGGTGCAGGGGCGAGGCCCCTACCAGAAGCAGTGTACGAGAGATTCAGAAGGATGAATCCTAAGGAATTCTCAGGGACCACAGACCCGATGGTAGCAGAAGTGTGACGTACCGTACTTTGAAACTATTTAAAATTTGCGGAAAAATAAAAATTTTCTTAAATAAGAAGTAAACCTTCAATCAAAAGCCATTAATCCAAAATATTTGCAATACACAGATCACAAATAAAGTTTGCTAAAAGTGTTTGTTTAAAACCACATAACCAGAACATAAATCAGAGTATTTTGATCATTGCATAAAACTTCAAAACATGGCGGTCCTCGGGTTTAGCCTTCCGCTCAGTCCAAGCCAGCTCCTTGGTCTCCACCCCTAGCCTCCTCAACATACTCCTCACCAGCATCAATCAAGTCTTGTAAGTCTAAAGACTCAACACGTATAAACTGAAAGGTAACGAATAATACATAATAAAACCACATGCAACTTTAAAATAGGGAGTACATACATGAAACTTGAACTTGCATAACTAAAACTTGAACATACGTACATACATACATAGACGTGCCATCAACATAAAACTTTTCTTAAACATGCTCGCATACTTGAACATACATGACTTCATCATTTTGCGTAGAGGCATGTTTCAAAGCAAGTGACCAATAAATAATAAATTCCTGATCAGACAAACCACAATACTGGGCTGACAGGGACGTATCCACTGCCACATACATGAGATCCCCGTTCATGCTTTAACGGGTGGATTGGTCCCCGTTCATTCTTTAACGCTTTCCAATCCTGATCTAAACACGTTCATGCTTTAACGGGGTGGGTTGGTCCCCGTTCATGATTTAACTCTTTCCAACCCCATATATAATTTGGTCACAAGACATTTAGCATACCTCAAAAACTTGAAAACATTTTCAATGCACGTCAAACGTACTTACTTGGCGTTGAGGGATTCGTTGGATCTCGTTTGAGGCCACTACTGCACATACTAACGCGAGTTCAAACGCTTAACTTCATAACTTAGACGTAGGAATTCGTGCTCACCACCGAAGTGCATAAATAGCTTACGTCGTTCTAGTTCGCTCGGGAATTGACCTCTTTTAATCGACGTACTAAACCTTGACATAGAACCCCAAAACAATCAATATAGTATTCCCTAAAATGAGAGTACACAGACCCCGTGCACCCCTCCGGGTCAGGGTCCGTGTAGGTACTGTAAAAGCCTACTCTAAAAGAAGTGAGGACACGGACCCCGTGCCTGGGTCCGTGTAGACTCTGGAAAATGACATTAGCAACGATCAGCCGTCGATCCCCAACGAAGCCTGCAACAACAAAACTTCAAGAACACATCAGTATCATAGTTTTCGGAAACACGCAGTTTGAGCAGTCCCACGAAACACGCCATAACTCACTCAATTGTTATCCAAAAGTTTTGAATTTTATATCAAATCGAAGGTATCAAAAAGTTCTACGATTTTTGTTGAAATTTTTCTCCAAATCACGAACAAAAATTCATAGTATTTAAAAATACATCAAAAACGTGCTTTTAGATCCAAAAACGGTTTCAAAAGTGATCTAAACTTAATCGCTCAAACTTATACACAACATTCACATGATTTTTATACAAAATACATCGCAATGCATACTATGACATGATCGACGCAGAAAGAAACAGAATATACGTGTCTTTTGATAATTAAAAATACCGAAACGCCGACTCGACGCGGGAAAGAAGTGAGGTTGATCCGGGACGAAGTGCGGCTCACTTTTCTTGCAATAAAATCACCAAAACTTGCTGGAAATTTTTAGTGAGTGGGGCGGCTGCTCTTGGTTCTTATAACCATAGGATTTTCTCTTTCAAAATATAAAAATATCAATGTTTGTGTGTGTTAATCGGTTTTTAATGTGTGTAAAAACGTGTAAGTGTGTGTGAGTGTATGAAACGTGTGTGTGAGTGAGTAATTTAGGGGAAAATAATTTAGCTAAATTACATAATTAACAAGGTGAATAAAAGGCTAAATAAATGTTACTTAAAATGTCAATTAAAATGCTTATAAATGCTAACTCACTATTAATTCGAATAAACTCTTCTAATTAAAAATAAAATGCACAAGTGCCATATCTTTAAAAGTTTAAACTCATAAAATCACCTAATAATTAAATTAGGCTTTTAGAAAGCTAAAAATTTAAATAATCTTTTAAAATGCCCCGGTCCAACTTAAAAATAAAATACCGCATTTAAAATCGCCAAAATCGTCCCCGTTCTCTCTTCCTCGATCCCACATAGAATATTCGCCTGAAACATGAAACTCGAGAAAACATTTTACGTTCATCACATAAACATGAACAATTTAAAATAATGCAATTTAAATAAATAATGCATCATTAAAATAACTTTTAAATTTAAATGATGATTTAACCATTAAATAAATGCATGGAATTTATGTATACCGATTTTGGGCACTACAAGAAGGATGGATTAAATCCATCGAGGTGATTTTTGACTTCATGGAGCTGCAGGACGCGGACAGGGTTAGGTGTGCCACTTTCCTTCTGTCAGGAGACGCCAGGAGTTGGTGGGAAATTGCGTCGGTATCAGTTAACCTGCAGACTCTGACTTGGAAAAATTTTAAAGAAGTGTTCTACTCCAAGTACTTCACTGAGGAAGTACGATCCAGGTTGACCAGGGAGTTCATTGCGCTGCGACAGGGAGACAGCAGCGTAGCAGAGTTTGTGATAAAGTTTGAGAGGGGGTGTTACTTTGTGCCCCTAATAGCTAATGATGCCCAGGAAAAGATGAGACATTTTATGGATGGGTTGCGGCCGGTCTTGCGCCGTGACGTCCGAGTTGCTGGTCCTACTACTTATGCATTTGCCGTGTCTAGAGCTTTGGCAGCAGAACAGGATCAGAGGGATATTGAGGCTGACAGACAGGGCAAGAGGCCCTATCAGGCTCCACAGCAGCCACAACAGCAGTAACAACGACCTCAGTTTAAGAGGCCGTTCCAGGGGCCGCCAGGGAAGAAGCCATACCAGGGACCGCCGAAAGGCAAGGGTCCTACTCCGCAGCAGAAGGCTCCGCAGAGAGCCGGTAATTTCCCAGTGTGTCAGTAATGTAATCGCCAACATCCAGGGCAGTGTCTATGGGGATCAGGGAAATGCTTTAAATGTGGAACCAGTGACCACATGCTTAAGGACTGCCCACAGGGGGTGCAGCCCACCCAAGGAAGGGTGTTCGCCATGCATGCTCAGGAGGCGAACCCAGACACGACATTGTTGACTGGTAATTTATGTAATTCAATACAGTATTAAATTTTTGCTTTGCATGTTTGTTTTGAATTGGGATTATTAGGATGCTAGTTGGCATTTTTGGTGTTTTTTTGTTGCATAAGGCTAATAATAGAACTTTGGGATATAATTTGTGTTGTTCTAATGTCTCTCAGGGAATATTTTCATTAATAGATTAGCCGCTAAGGCCCTGATAGATTCAGGAGCCACTCACTCCTTTATCTCGGAGATATTCGCTAATCATTTAGACATCAAGTCTATCGTCCTTGACGTGAACTACTCGGTGACAGTCCCATCAAGGGAAGAACTGTTAGCTACCAGTGTGGTCAGAGATATTGATCTAGAACTGTAAGGCCACCTAGTGTATGCCGATCTGATCGTGTTGCCGATGCATGAATTTGATATTATTTTGGGAATGAACTGGCTGACGAAGAACATAGTTTTGATCGATTTCCAGAAAAGGTCAGTCTTAGTAAGACCTTTGAATATGGAGCAGTTTCTATTTGAACCAGACAGATGGAGAAGTTTCCCTCGCATAATTTCTTGCATGCAGGCGCAGAGACTCATTTCCAAGGGGTGTCAGGATTTCTTGGCCAGCATCGTTTCAACACCTGACGTACCCGCTCTGTCTCTATCAGATGTGCCAATAGTCAGAGACTTCCCGGACGTCTTTCCTGACGATGTCAGAGGCCTTCCACCAGATAGAGAGGTGGAGTTTTCCGTTGATCTTATGCCAGGCACAGTGCCAATCTCCAAGGCACCGTACCGATTAGCTCCAGCTGAGATGCTAGAACTCAAACAGCAGATTCAGGAGCTTCTTGACAAGGAATTTATTCGCCTTAGTTTCTCACCATGGGGCGCGCCAGTGCTTTTTGTAAAGAAGAAGGATGAGAGCATGAGTCTGTGTATCGATTACTGAGAATCGAACAAGGTAACGATCAAGAACAAATACCCACTTCCAAGAATCGAAGACTTGTTTGATCAGTTGCAGGGAGCTACAGTGTTCTCTAAGATAGATATTCGATCGGGGTATCACTAGCTGAAGGTGAAAGATGCAGATGTTCACAAAACAACTTTCAGAACCAAGTATGGGCATTACGAGTTCTTAGTGATGCCATTTGGACTGACGAATGCTCCAGCTATTTTCATGGACCTCATGAATAGAGTATTTCAGCCTTACCTTGATCAGTTCGTCATAGTATTCATTGACGATATTCTTATTTACTCGAAGAGCCATGAGGAGCACAGTCAGCACTTGAGAACAGTTTTACAAATCCTACAGAGTCGCAAGTTATTTGAGAAGTTCAGTAAGAATGAATTCTTGTTAGAGAAGGTAGCGTTTTTTGGGTCNAGCCGGTAATTTCCCAGTGTGTCAGTAATGTAATCGCCAACATCCAGGGCAGTGTCTATGGGGATCAGGGAAATGCTTTAAATGTGGAACCAGTGACCACATGCTTAAGGACTGCCCACAGGGGGTGCAGCCCACCCAAGGAAGGGTGTTCGCCATGCATGCTCAGGAGGCGAACCCAGACACGACATTGTTGACTGGTAATTTATGTAATTCAATACAGTATTAAATTTTTGCTTTGCATGTTTGTTTTGAATTGGGATTATTAGGATGCTAGTTGGCATTTTTGGTGTTTTTTTGTTGCATAAGGCTAATAATAGAACTTTGGGATATAATTTGTGTTGTTCTAATGTCTCTCAGGGAATATTTTCATTAATAGATTAGCCGCTAAGGCCCTGATAGATTCAGGAGCCACTCACTCCTTTATCTCGGAGATATTCGCTAATCATTTAGACATCAAGTCTATCGTCCTTGACGTGAACTACTCGGTGACAGTCCCATCAAGGGAAGAACTGTTAGCTACCAGTGTGGTCAGAGATATTGATCTAGAACTGTAAGGCCACCTAGTGTATGCCGATCTGATCGTGTTGCCGATGCATGAATTTGATATTATTTTGGGAATGAACTGGCTGACGAAGAACATAGTTTTGATCGATTTCCAGAAAAGGTCAGTCTTAGTAAGACCTTTGAATATGGAGCAGTTTCTATTTGAACCAGACAGATGGAGAAGTTTCCCTCGCATAATTTCTTGCATGCAGGCGCAGAGACTCATTTCCAAGGGGTGTCAGGATTTCTTGGCCAGCATCGTTTCAACACCTGACGTACCCGCTCTGTCTCTATCAGATGTGCCAATAGTCAGAGACTTCCCGGACGTCTTTCCTGACGATGTCAGAGGCCTTCCACCAGATAGAGAGGTGGAGTTTTCCGTTGATCTTATGCCAGGCACAGTGCCAATCTCCAAGGCACCGTACCGATTAGCTCCAGCTGAGATGCTAGAACTCAAACAGCAGATTCAGGAGCTTCTTGACAAGGAATTTATTCGCCTTAGTTTCTCACCATGGGGCGCGCCAGTGCTTTTTGTAAAGAAGAAGGATGAGAGCATGAGTCTGTGTATCGATTACTGAGAATCGAACAAGGTAACGATCAAGAACAAATACCCACTTCCAAGAATCGAAGACTTGTTTGATCAGTTGCAGGGAGCTACAGTGTTCTCTAAGATAGATATTCGATCGGGGTATCACTAGCTGAAGGTGAAAGATGCAGATGTTCACAAAACAACTTTCAGAACCAAGTATGGGCATTACGAGTTCTTAGTGATGCCATTTGGACTGACGAATGCTCCAGCTATTTTCATGGACCTCATGAATAGAGTATTTCAGCCTTACCTTGATCAGTTCGTCATAGTATTCATTGACGATATTCTTATTTACTCGAAGAGCCATGAGGAGCACAGTCAGCACTTGAGAACAGTTTTACAAATCCTACAGAGTCGCAAGTTATTTGAGAAGTTCAGTAAGAATGAATTCTTGTTAGAGAAGGTAGCGTTTTTTGGGTCACATAGTGTCTAGCAGAGGTATTGAGGTGGATCTACAAAAGTGGCAGCTGTTAAGGAATGGGTGGAGCCAAAGAGTGCTTCAGAGATCCGCAGTTTTCTGGGTTTAGCCGGTTACTACTGTAAGTTTATTTAGGTGTTTTCGTCGATAGCAGTGCAGCTTACTTCACTGATTAAGAAGAATGATAAATTCGTGTGGAGTGGAGAGTGTCAAAAGAGATTTGACACATTGAAACAAGCTCTCATTTCAGCGCCAGTGTTAGCCATGCCATCTGGACAAGGCAACTTTGTGCTATATACCGATGCATCTAAGCTCGGGTTAGGTGCAGTATTGATGCAGCATGGTCGGGTCATAGCTTATGCTTCCAGGCAGTTGAAGATACACGAGAAGAATTACCCGACTCACGATTTAGAACTAGCCGTCGTTGTCTTTGCATTGAAGATTTGGAGACACTACTTGTAAAGCGTGAAATGTCAGATTTTCACCGACCACAAAAGTCTCAAGTATTTTTTCATGCAGAAAGAGCTGAATATGAGACAGAGACGGTGGTTTGAGCTGTTAAAAGATTACGACTGCGAAATTAGCTACCATCCGATAAAGGCTAATGTTGTCGCAAACGCTTTGAGCAGAAAAGTGGCAGTTGTAGCACAGTTGTCAGTGCAGAGACCTCTTCCGTATGAGATTCAGAGGTTTGGCCTAGAGGTTTATTGTAAGGGCAGAGCTCCGAGGCTGTCTATTTTGACAGTCCAAAATTCTTTGCTAGACCGTATCCGAGCAGGTCAGTCTTCAGATGAGCAGTTGCAGAAATGGAGACTGAAGGATGAAGCTAAGGGCAGTGTGCTCTACACAGTGTCAGATGGTATTGTGTGATACAAAGATAGAATGTGTGTGTCTAATGTTGATTCCATCAGAGAGGATTTCCTGTCAGAGGCACATGCATCTCCATATTCAATCCACCCAGGAGGTACCAAGATGTACAAGGACTTGCAGATTTTGTATTGGTGGCCAGGGATGAAGCGAGACATCCGCTGACTTGTGTCTGAATGCCTCACTTGTCAGCAGGTGAAGGCAGAACATCAGAGGCCAGCAGGAAAGCTTAAGCCACTCCCTATCCCCGAGTGGAAGTGGAAGAATATCACCATGGACTTCGTCCTTTTGGAAGAGCCTACATGCAGCCATGGGGACGAAGTTGCTTTTCAGTACAGCTTTTCACCCGCAGACAGATGGCCAGTCTGAGCAAGTGATTCAAATTTTGGAGGATTTGTTGCGAGCCTTTGTGATCGATTTTCATGGGAATTGGGAATCGAAGTTACCTCTAGTGGAGTTTACCTACAATAACAGTTTCCAAGCATCTATAGGTATGGCTCCCTACGAGGCTTTGTATGGGAGAGAGTGCAGATCACCGATTCATTGGGATGAAGTCGGTTAGAGATCAAAACAGGATGAAGACCGCACAGAGTCGTCAAAAGAGTTATGCTGATAAGAGGAGAAGGGATCTCGAGTTTGCCGTAGTAGATCACGTTTTCGTAAAAATAGAACATACGAAGGGCATTATGAGATTTGGTGTAGAACCCGTAAATTAGACTACGTATAAGCCATGCATAATTCCTAGTATTTAAATTAAAATATTTTTATTGCATGAGTATTTAATTTCTTTTTTTTTAAATATATTTATTTCATGCAGCAGTTTAGTTGCTACCTTTTTCCAGTTAAATAAGTGAGGCCGGACCGGAGTTGGAGTAAAGAGATAAATTTTAATATTAAGAAAATAATCCTAGAATTTATTTAAGATAAATAATAAGTTAATTTATTGTAAAAGAAAGTTTAGGGAATTAATTAATTAATTAGAGATAAGTAGTAAATAAATTCTTTTAGGTTCAATAATTTAATTAAAAGTTTAAAATAAAATATGTGACCAATTGAGATAAGTTAATCTAGACTTATTTTAATTAAGAAATTATAATTTAACATGATAGTAAATTTATCTTTAAAATTTAAAGATTTGGCCATGCATGCAAGATAATGGTGTTCCTTAATTAATTTATTTATTCACTAAAATATTTAATGAGTAGATAAAACTTTAAAGAATTAAAATACAAGATTTAAGAAATATTTCCCCTCCATTTTTTTTAAATTTTCGACCCCCCTCTTTATTTTTTTAAAGATTTTAATTAGTGGGGCAAATTATTCTTTAAGTGTCTTTCCTTATCTATTTTCTTGGGAGATAATTCCATCACACTAAATAATCAATAATTAATATTTAAGCAATATTTTTACCTATTTTAATCATCAAATTTTCGGCCTCTCCTCTTTATTTTTAAAAGATTTTAATTAGTTGGACCAATCATTTCTTTCCTTAACCTTTACTTGGAGATAATCCCTCACCATTTTTTTAAAACCTCATTAATTATTAAATAAGCAATTTCTCTACCCTATTTTATTTATGAAAATCGGCCACCCTCTATTTTAAAAGATTTAATTTTGTTTAACAACTCATTCTTTATTATTCTTTCCCTTAATCTTTTCTAGATAGATATCTTTCCTAACTTTTAAATCACCAATAATTAAATAATTAAGCAATTTTCCTTTGTTCCTAGACCATAAAAAACGTCCAAGTGCACTCCTAAATATCCCCCAAAAATCTTTCCATATCATTCCATTTCCCTTATCTCTCAAACTAGAAGATATAAAGATTTTTCATTCCCTTTACCTTGCCATCTTCACTATCTTTCCCTAGCCATTCCCTCTACCCTATTTTCGAAATTTTCAGAAGAAAATAGAGAGAAAAACGTGAGTTCTAGGGAGGAAAAGAGGAGGAGAAATCGAGAGAAGCAAGGAAGAAAGTAAGAAAGAAACTCCGTCTCCGCCGCGCCG
Source organism: Primulina huaijiensis (assembly GCF_012295235.1). Taxonomy (NCBI): domain Eukaryota; kingdom Viridiplantae; phylum Streptophyta; class Magnoliopsida; order Lamiales; family Gesneriaceae; genus Primulina; species Primulina huaijiensis. The sequence goes on from NC_133307.1 coordinate 16,647,041, forward strand.
TATCGTCGTATTAGTTCGTTTTCTTTTCAAACGATTTCCAGGCATGTTTATTTCTTTCTTTCACTCTTCAATCAAGTCATATACATGTTTTTAAACCATATTTGTTCATGATTTTTAATAGAAAAACCGAAATATTTCAGCAAGTACACAACAAAATTCTGCACAGATTTTTCTACTTCCCCTCATGCTTCATGTAGGTAGTTGTTTTGATGGTTTCAGGGTATGGCTCGTTCCAGGCGCTCAAGGCTGCTTATGGTCATGTCCTAGGGTATGTTAGGGTCAAGTTTTATCAAGGGTTCATGACCCAAAACCGTGAGTTAGATGCTCCAATCCGCAAGCGTGAAACTAGTGTCATATTGAGTTTGATTTTTTCAGTTTTGTTGTCAAGGGTGATGTTGCTGATCTTGGCTGCCCTAGGGGCTATAGCCATGGTTAGAACATCTCCTTTTCATGTCTAAGGGGTGACCAAGTCGACCTTTTGAGACTTGGTTCATGGTTGCATCGGTTTTTAAATCAAAACACAAGAACAGTCCCTTCCCCTTTCGGCCCTTCTCATTTTACAGCAAGTGTTTTTCGGGTATTGTGGAATGGTGTGGATCTTGGTTGGCCTATGGCCCTTAGTCACCGTTCACACCCTACCTCTGGATGTCTAGATCATGCCATGGCCAACCAAATGGCTACTGGAATGGTCCATGACAGCAAGAACCACAGCAACATCCCACGCGCAGAATTAGTGCTCGGTTGGGATGCATGATTTGTTTCTGGTGTGATGCGAATTGTGGCTGGCCTAGGGCCCTTAGCCATGGTTCAAATCGTATTCTTTTGGTTGACGAGAAGCATAAGCGATTACTTTCCCACGTTGCATCAACACAGCACCTGACCCCTGCTTTGAAGCATCTGTATATACAACAAAATCTTCAGTACCACAAGTAAGTACTAATACAGGGACAGAAGTTAGCTTACCTTTCAAAGTTTGGAATGCTTGTTGGCATTCTATGGTTCATTCAAATTTGATAGCTTTTCGTGTCAAGCTCGTCAATGGCAAGGTTATTTATGAGAAATCTGCTAGGATTCGTCTGTAATACCCTGCTAAACCAAGAAAACTCCGTACCTCTGAAAATGTCGTTGGAATGGACCATTTCTTAATAGATTAAATCTTGGATGGATCGACTGCTATTCCCTCTTTTGACACGATATGCCCCAAAAACGCCACTTGATCTAACCAGAATTCACCTTTCTTTAATTTCGCATATAATTGCTTTCCCTCAATGTCTTTAGCACGATCCTTAAATGCTCACCATGAAGTTCTCGTGTCTTAGAGTATATCAAGATGTCGTCAATAAACACAATCACAAAAGCATCCAAATATGGCTTAAAAACACGATTCATCAAATCCTAAATACTGAAGGAGCATTAGTTAATCCAAACGACATTACCAAAAATTCATAATGGCCATACCTCATTCTAAAAGCAGTCTTGGGTATGTCTTCTGTTTTTACCTTTAATTGATCATATTCGGATCGAAGATCGATTTTCGAAAACACAGTGGCCCCTTGCAATTGGTCAAAAAGATCATCGATTTGAGGTAAAGGATATTTATTTTTAATAGTTACCTTGTTGAGTTCTCGATAATCAATGCATAACCTCAACGATCTATCTTTCTTTTCCACGAAAAAAACCGGTGCTCCTCATGGCGACGAACTAGGACGGATAAAACCTTTTTCTAATAGCTCTTGCAATTGATTCTTCAATTCTTTCATCTCATTTGGAGCCATTCTGTAAGGAGCTTTAGAAATTGGGGCTGTACCTGGACTCAATTCAATAACAAACTCTACCTCTCGATCAGGAGGTAAACCAGGCACATCATCAGCAAACACGTCAGGATATTCCTGAACCACATCAATATTCTAAATTTGCACATTACTGTCCCTATTCAAATCCGAAACTAAGGCCAGAAAACCAGTACACTCCTTATTCAATAATTTAATAGTTTGCAAGCAAGAAATAATGGGAGTACTTATCGATGAGCCTAGACCAACAATTTCATTATTCTCATGATCATCAATGACAAACTTCACGGTCTTTCCCACACAATCAATCACAGCACGATAAGCAGATAACCAGTCCATACCCAATATAACATCAAAGAAAACCATCAAAATCACAATAAAATCAGCATATAACAATCTCGTACCCATCTGTACTGGACATGCCTTAAGGATACTTGTAGGACAAATCTCATCATCAGAGGGCAACATAATATTGAAATGTAAAGACATAACAGTAGGTTCATGAGATAAAGAGTGCATAAATACTTCCGACATAAAAGAATGAGTTGCTCTAGTGTCAATCAAGGTAAGGGCTTTCTTTCCAGATATGAGAATATTACCTGATATGACTGAAGAATCAGGATTGGCACCCTCTTTTGTCATTGTGAAAATCCTGCCTTGAACCTTTCCTTTGTCGGAGGAGAGATGACACTTTTGTGCTGTATGCCCCATTTCCTTGCATCGATAACATCGGCCGTTCTTTTTCAATCTCTTGTTCATCGTGCTCGGCAAGTCAGGCTCTTTCAACTATGTCTTGATAAGTGATCACCTTTGCCATATGAACATCCCGTCAAATTTTCGATTTCAAACCACAAAGGAAGTTTTCTCCTTTGTCTTTATCATTCTCAGCAATAAAAGGAACAAAGACACATCCTTCAAATTTCAATATATACTCAACAATAGACAATGAATCTTGCCTCAGCTCAAGAAATTCTTTCACTTTCTTAGCTTTCACATCTCTTGAAAAATACTTGACATAAAATAACTCCTTGAATTCCTCCCACTTTAACTCACGGACATTGACAATCAATTTCGTAGCTTCCCACCAGATGCGAGCAGCTTTCACTAACATAAACACAGTGCAGCTCACCCTATCTCGATCAGTGAACTTCAGATAGTCAAATATAGCCTCCAATGATTTGACTCATTCAAGAGCTACGAGTGGATCGGCACCACCTACAAATTCCGGAGGGTTCATTCACCTGAATAATTCATAAGAACCACCCTCGGTGCTTTCCACTCTACCCTGTCCTGTTTCTTGACCACGACCCTGAGTTGGTTTGTGAATGCTCAGTAGCTGTTGAATCTGTTCACTATATACCTTCGCTTGTTCTTTCAATAGCCTGCTAAACTCATCTACAACTTTTACAGTCTACTCAATAGGAGGGGTCCTATCGTCCTCTTCAGTAGTCTTTCGTTTAGGAGGCATTTCCTACACATAAGCTAGATAGGAAGAAAGAATAAATCAATAACAATGAAATAGGATCAACTCTCAATGTAAAAATCAATAGATGCAGGATAAAAAACATACCGGATTGTCGTAGGTAGAAGAAGTCATATATGGCCCGAGGAAATTGTGCTCTGATACCAAGTGAAACACCCCCACTCCCATGACAATAACAATTAAAAGAAATAACGTACGCGGAAGCCTTAATCATGAAAAGGAAAGAAACAATATGCCATTACATCATAAGCATTTTCAAAACTAATCTACATGATCATTTACAAAATATCATTCAACACATAGCTAATAGCCAACTCTAAGGTTTTTCCCATCATTCGTTTAACACAATGCATGATATATTTGAAACCTTACATGTTCCCACAATGCATGATATATTTGAAACCTCACATGTTCACTCCACCCCAAATACAAAAGATATGATAAAGAGTCTTTCCCATGACATTCTATATGACCTCTCCTGCCTAGAACAATCCGTGTCAATCCTTTTATCACCTTCATTACATGATATTAACTGGAATGAGAATAAACTCAGTAAGTAGAAACTTTTCCTTGTGCTCACATGATGAATATATGTATATAAGCCATGTTTATTTATAATTAGCTCTTTTCATTGGTATATAGTTGATCTATACATTGTTGAATTTTCATTGTTCAAGCATTTCCATTGAATTCATTGATCAAGGAGCTAATACACCATTGTGCCTACCAAGTGTTTGTATAAATGGCTCAATGAGATTTTCTATGATTAAAGCCAAGGAATGATATTAATTCATGCATGTCATTGGCCAATCACATGATTATGAGTATCTCTCACAGTTTTGATATATTTATATATCAAAGAGATACTATCCACAGGTCACAGGTCGCAAGTCACAGACTATCATTTCCTTTCCTTAAATTCATGCCATGTTATGCCATTTTTATTGCCTTGATTATGTATTGTTCATTGAAAATGGTATTGTTCTATTTTCATTGACATTGCCATAGCCATGTTTCAAGTCAAGCCCATGTACATGTATTTGTTATGTACAGTTTTATACGTACTAAGTTTATTCTCATTTCAGTTAATATCATGTGATGCATGTGATAAAAAAGATTGACACGGATTTTTCAGGGCAGGAGAGGTCATATAGAACGCCATGGGAAAGACTCTTTATCATATATTTTTTATTTGGGGTGGAGTGAACATGTGAGGTTTCAAATATATCATGCATTGTGTTAAACGAATGATGGGAAAAACCTTAGAGGTTGTTATTAGCTATGTGTTGAATGATATTTTGTAAATGATCATGTAGATTAGTTTCGAAAATGCTTATGATGTAATGGTATGTTTCTTTCCTTTTCACGATTAAGGCTTCCGCGTACGTTATTTCTTTTAATTGTTATTGTAGAGCCTAATTTCAGTACACGTAAAACCCATGCATTTATTTAATTGTTTATTTATTTATTTAAATTTAAAATGAGTTTAGCGATGCATGATTTATTTAAATACATTACTTCAAATTATTTATGTTTTGTGATGTACGTTATACTATTTTTCGAGTTTCATGTTTCAGGAGATTACTCGATGCGGGATCGAGGAATAGAGACCGGTGACGATTTTGGAAATTTTAAATGTGATATTTTATTTTAAGTTGGATTTGGGGAATTTTAAATAATTTATTAAGTTTTTAACATTTTTAAAGTCTAATTGATTTATTTAGTGAATTTAATATTTTAAAATTTTTAGAGTTGAGCAATTATGCATTTTATTTAAATTAGGGGATTTCATTTGAGTGTGTAGTAATTTACTATTCACTTGTTAATTGAGTTAGTATTTTATATTGGCATTTTTAATTAGTTAACTAAGCAATAATTTTTCCCTAATTAAATCTACACACACAATCACATGCACACACACTTTTGCAAACACTAAAAATCGGCCAATTCACACACACTTCATTATTCAGATTTTTATGTTTTCGAAAGAGAAAAACTTAGTGTTCTAAGGGGAGTGCAGCCGCCCTTCTTCTGATAATTTTTAAGCAAATTTTGTTGATTTTTTTCAAGAAAAATAGTGTCACGTTCGTCCCAGATCAACCTCGCATCTTTCCCCGCTTCGGTGTCGTCGTTTGGTAACGTTAAAAATTTAAAGGTACGTATATTATATTTTTTTCCTACGTCGATCATGTCATAGTATGTGTTGCGTTATTTTATGCGTAAAAATCCATGTATGATGTGCAAGGTTTGGGCAGAAACATGATGTATCGATTTTGAAACGTTTTTAGATCTAAAATCTCAAAATTTACTGTGCTTTTGAAAACTGAGATTTTTTGGTCATGAATTTGAGAAAATTTTCAACATAAAAATTGTAGATCTTTTTGATAGCTTCGATTTGATATAAAATTCGAAATATTTGGATGAAAATTGAGTGAGTTATGATCGTTTTTGTGAGACTGCTCAAACTGCGTTTTTTCTGGAATTATGTTATGGATGTGTTCTCGAGGTTTTATTGTTGTAGGCTTCGTTGGGATCGACGGGTGATCATTGCTGCATTTAGGCATGATTAGTATGATGTTGGGTTGGTATATGGTATTCCGGTTAGTGTCGATAGGCAATTGACTTCATTAGAAGTCGTAGGAAACGATTTGGTGTCAATTTCCGTGTTTTTGAGTTGTATTGTGGCGTAGGTTGGATGTCGTTGCTTCGAGGTGTTTTTACTGGTGGTGTCAATGTAGTAGCATCCTAGGATGGGTCTCGGGGTGCCGGTTCATAGCCCGTACAATCTAGTTTAGAATGTTAAGCAGCACATGTAAAGAAATTTTTGTTGGTTTTCTTCTCCCGCAGGTACACGGACCCCTACACGGACCTAAGCACGGGGTCCATGCCTTCTTTTTTCTTCACACGCATTTTACAGTACCTACACGGACCCATACACGGACCCGGGCACGGGGTCCATGTACTTCAGTTTTGGGTAAAATTATATTGATTGCTTTGGGATTTATGTCATGGTTTAGTACGACGATTAAACGAGATCAAGTCACGAGAGATTTAGAATGTCATAAGCTATTTATTTACTTCGGTGGTGAGCTCGAGTACCTTCGTCTAAGTTATGCAAGTTAAGTATTTAAACTCATGCTAGTATGTTGCAGCAGTGGCCCCAAGCGGGATCTAACAAATCCCTCAACGCCCAGTAAGTATGTTGACGTGCAAAAAGAAAGTATTTTTTAAAATTTTTGAGGTATGCTAACGATGAAACTTAAAATTAATAATTTATTATATGTTAAAACCTATATTTTAAAATTTAAGTTTCTTTAAAATTATAAAATTATGTTATTTTAGTATTGTGTGTTTATATTTAAATGTCTTACTAAATATGTTTTATTTTCATGTTTTCTACGTGTTGGTAAAATAATGATAACTCAAGCTATAAAATTCAAATAGAGGTGATTCAAACATGTTTGGAATTCTTGAGAAATTATCTACAACTTTGCAGAAGACATGATTGCGTAAAAAGTTGGTTAAGATGATCAAATTATGAAAATATCAAAAGGAAGATAAATTTACTTTAACCATGACCAGCATATAGTAAAAAAGTCATAACTATTTCAATATTTAACCAAATGAGGTGAACCAAGTGGCCAAATTCATCTACAGACAATTCCCCACATGTTTGCCGTTTTGAGCAAAGTCAAATTCGGTGATTAAAGTCGTGGAACAAAGCATTGATAAAATGGACATTGAATTGAAGTTGGAAGAGACAAAGACTACTATTACAACTACATGGCATTAATAAAATTTTTGACCCTTTCACTCATTTGGCCTATAAATAGAGGCCTTGTGCTAGCTTGAGAAACATTCTATCTCATTGTAAAATATAGTGTGAGTGTGTATAAAAGATATAAGTTCCAATATATTTTTCATTTTCCAAATTATCAGTGATGTTTTTAGTGTTGATCAAAGTAAGATCATGGAAATCTAAATCTATTATGTCAAGGTGGGGATGATGAATTCTTGGTGAAGTAAGATTGTTTATATGTTGTATATTCTTTCTTTATTTCTTTTCATTTTGCTAATTTCTTTTTATTGTATGTATAAAAATGAATTATTTGTTTTTATCAATTTACATCAAATTCTTGATACCATTGAAGTGGTTATCTTGATTTGTTGTTTAATTTTGATACAATAAATATTTCATCAATTATTATTGTTAAATTATACATATATATTTATATAATTATATCATATATTTCATTTAGACGATAGCGTGGCTCTGCCGGTTGTTCTAAATGAAATATAATGATTTAATTTAACATTTACTTTATGCAGTTATATATTTATATAGTTATATACATAATCATAGATATCATATATAAAATATCGGTGAATTCGGTATTTTCTATATTGGGAACTATATTATATTAGGTGTGTGTTTAAATATTTAATTTTTTTGGAACCATTATTTATGGTGGTTTCCTTTGTTTTACTTTTAGTTAAAAAATATTGGATAAACAAAGAATAAATCCTCGAGCCTTGACAAAAATTTATAATTTGTAAACTTCATTCTTGCATTTGGAAATCTATAAATTAATAAATTTAAACTTAAAATAACCTCTCTGTGGATCGATCTCGTACTTACGAAATATATTACTTGCAGACAACCTACACTTGGGTGAATTATAATTTAAGTAGTAGCAAGTTTTTGGCGCCGTTTCCGGGGAGGTATAAATTAAGTTTATTTTTGTTAATTATGTTTATTTATAAGTATTGTGTTGTTTTTTTTTTTTATGAGTTTTTAGAGTCAAAAAAAAGTGGTAGACTTATTCGAGTATCTGAAAATAATTTAAACATGGATGATAATTCAAATAATCAAGATAATGATAACAATAATAACAATAATAATAATAATAATCAAGAACATGATCAATTAATAACACTTAGGCATCATATGAACCCTATTAGAACTAGTGCCCCATCTTGTTTAGTTTTTCCTCCTGATGTATCTAATTTCAACTTTAAACCTCAAATTATTCAACTTTTACCAAATTCTCATGGCTTAGATTCAGAAAATCCATATTTACATCTAAGAGAATTTGAGGAAGTTTGTAACACTTATAATGATCAAAATTGTAGCATGGATATAGTTCGATTAAAGCTTTTCCCTTTTTCTTTAAAAGATAAAGCTAAAACATGGCTACAAAATTTGAGATCAAGTTCAATAAGATCATGGGAAGAAATGCAACAACAATTTCTCAAAAAAAATTTTCCTTCCCATAGAACAAACTCTTTTAAAAGACAAATTACTTACTTTTTCTCAAAAACAAGGAGAAACATTTTATCAATGTTGGGATAGATATAAAGAATTACTTAATACATGCCCACATCATGGTTTTGAAACATGGAGAATAGTTTCTCACTTTTATGAAGGTCTAATACCTAAAGATAGGCAAATGATAGAATTCATGTGTAATGCAACTTTTGAAGATAAAAACCCAAATGAAGCTATGGAGTATTTGGATTCATTAGCAGAAAATCCTCAAAATTTGGATAATATAGGCACAATAGAACCACCAACAACTAAAATCAATAATTCAACAAATGGGGGTGGTATCTATAATCTTAAAGATGATATAGATATTCAAGCTAAACTTGCATATTTAGCAAGAAAAATTGAGTCATTAGAAATGAAAAAGAGTGGTCAATTAAAAAATATTCAAGAAATTGTTTATCATATATGTGATACACATAATCATGCTACAAAAGATTGTCCAACATTACCTTCATTTAAAGAATATTTCCATGAACAAGCAAATTATGCTAACAATTATAAAAAACCAATACTAGATCTTTTTTCAGCATCATATAATCTTGGATGGAAAAATCATCCTAATTTTAGTTGGAGGAATGATAATAATGCACAACCCTCACAACAATATTTTCAAAATAACCAAAATCATCAAGGTTATATTCCTTATGTTACACCTCCAAGAAAAAACTTTGAAGATGTAATTCATGCATTTATCCAAAAGCAAGAATCTATCAATATTCAAAACAGTCAATCTATGACTGATTTGAAAGAAACTCTTGCAAAATTTGCATCTGCACTTAATATTCATGAAAAAGGAAAATTTTCATCTCAACCTCAACCTAATCCTAAAAATCAAAATCAAGAATTAAAAAATGAAAAAATTGATCAAATAAAATCTGTTATTACCCTTAGAAGTGGTAAAATAGTTAATGATCCATATAGTAATGAAAACAAGGATCATTTAAAATCAAAGAGTAAGGATGATAATCCTGATACTTTTGAGAATGATGATACCTTAAATTCTAAAAATAATATGTTGAATGATAAATCATCTGAAATAGTAAATGAATCAAATAAACCTCCACCATTTCCTCATGCATTAACAAATCATAAAAAACAAAAAAATGATTCTGATATCTATGAAGTTTTTAAACAAGTAAAGATAAATATTCCATTATTAGATGCTATTAAACAAGTACCTTCATATGCAAAATTTTTAAAAGACTTATGTACTGTGAAGAGAAAATTGCATGTGAAGAAGAAAGCATTCTTGGCTGAACAAGTAAGTTCTATTCTTCAAAATAATTCTAGTTTAAAATATAAAGATCCTGGTTGTCCAACAATTTCATGTATTATTGGAGAAAATAAAATTAAAAAAGCTTTGTTAGATTTGGGAGTAAGTGTGAATTTACTTCCTTATTCAGTTTATGAAAAACTTAATTTAAGAGAATTAAAATCCATTTCTGTTACCCTCTTACTGGCGGATAGGTCAATCAAAATACCTAGAGGTATTGTAGAAGATGCGTTGGTTCAAGTTGATAAATTCATATATCCTGTAGATTTTATTGTTTTGGATACACAACCAATAGAAGTACATAATAAAATTCCAGTAATTTTGGGACGACCATTCCTAGCAACTTCAAATGCTTTAATTAATTGTCGAAATGGAATAATGAAATTGTCTTTTGGAAATATGACTCTAGAACTTAATGTGTTCATTTTATGTAAACAACCAAGTATTAATGAAAATGAATATGATAATGAAATTGAAACAATTGTGGAAAAAAATATACAAGAAGAAAACTAAAATCAACAATCTGAATTTTTTTCAATAGAAAATTTTGAGTCTGAAAATAATTTTAAAGAAGATGATAATACAAAACTTGAATTAAAAGTTTTACGATTCGAATTGAAATATATATTTCTCGGTGAAAATAAAACATTTCCTGCTGTAATTACTTCCACTCTACTACCAAATCAAGAAAAAGATTTAATTAAATTACATAAAAAATATAAAAATGCAATTGGATGGACTTTGAAAGATATAAAAGTATAAATCCTTTAATTTGCACACATAAAATTCATTTGGAAGAAAATGCTAAAACATATCAACAACCACAAAGAAGGTTAAATCCAGATATGAAGGAAGTTGTTAAGAATGAAGTATTAAAACTATTAGACGCTGGAATTATTTATCTCTCAGATAGTAAATGGGTAAGTCCAACTCAAGTAGTACCTAAAAAGTCAGGCATCACTGTTATAAAAAATGAAAAGGGAGAGTTATTACAAGTTAGGATTCCTTCTAGTTGGCGAATGTGTATTGATTATAGAAAATTAAATGATGCAACTAGAAAAGATCATTTCCCACTACCATTTTAGATCAAATTCTAGAAAAAGGAGCAGGAAATTCTTATTACTGTTTTCTTGATGGGTATTCGGGGTATTATCAAATACCTATATCATTAGAAGATCAGGAAAAAAATACTTTCATTTGTCCTTTCGGAACTTTTGCATTTAAAAGAATGCCATTTGGTTTATGTAATGCTCCGGCTACTTTTCAAAGATGCATGTTAAGTATTTTCAGTGATATGATTGAAGAATTTGTAGAAGTTTTTATGGATGATATAACTGTTTTTGGAAACTCATTTGAAAATTGTCTTAAAAACCTAGAAGAAAAAAAATCTTGTTTTAAATTGAGAAAAATGTCATTATATGGTTAAATCTGGGATTGTGAAAGGAATTGAAGTTGATAAAGCCAAAATTGATGTTATTGCTAATTTAACATCACCAAAAACGGTCAATGAAGTTCGATCATTCTTGGGTCATGCAGGTTTTTATAGAAGGTTTATAAAAAATTTCAGCATAATGTCTAAACCAATTTCGAATCTTTTAACAAAAGATACACAATTTGAATGGACTCAGAAATGTGAAAATGCTTTTAAAAAAATAATTAATCTTTTAATTACATCACCTATTTTACAACCTCCAGATTGGTCTTTACCATTTGAATTAATGTGTGATGCAAGTGATTATACTATAGGAGCTGTGTTAGGACAGAGAAAAGAAGGAAAACCATATGCAATCTATTATGCTAGTACAACCTTAAATAGTGCCCAAATAAATTATTCAACTACTGAAAAAGAATTACTTTCAGTAGTATTTGCATTAGATAAGTTTCGATCTTATTTAATTTGTTCTACTACTATTGTGTACACTGATCATCCTGCCGTAAAATATTTATCAAATAAACAATATGCTAAGACAAGATTAATACGGTGGATTTTATTGTTACAAGAATTTGATATTATAATTAAAGATAAAAAAGGAAAAGAAAATGTCGTAGCCGAT
>NC_133307.1:16660208-16669846 GCF_012295235.1 Primulina huaijiensis
AAAATAATTGAAATATATAATAATAATAATAATAATATGGATGCTTGTATTGTGAATCTTCGTAAATATTTTGCTTGTTTACCTGATAATGCGTTGAAAAAAATCTATAAAGCTAGATGTGGGCGACTGAGGTTGATGATATCATATGGCATACCGAATGATATCCGTTTGATAATTGAAGCAAAGTCCGATTGGTTGGGGAAGCAAGTGAAATAATAATAAGACATATGCCTGGATTTGGTAAAAGCACATATGCCAAAAAACGAAGAGCTAAACGTATAGGTGGATGTCATAAATGTGCAAGGAGGACTTGTAAAGGGAAATGCAAAAATGTTGGAATGACATCAAGGAATAGAGAAGATAAAATTTTATTCATTAAGAATGGTCTGAGTAAAGAGCCTTTGGATAATTTTCTAGAGATTCTTGATACGCATTCTAGTGGGTACGTGCAAAATGAACTTCTTAAACTATGGTGTCAATTTCAACATGAGAAATATCAATATGGACGGTGGAATCAGCCTTATAAAGATCATACTCTAGTAACGCATATCTGTTTAGATAAGTAAATATATATATACAATTTCGTCTCGTGAATCTGACGTTAAAAGACTCTGTTTGCCAATTTATAAGAAAATTGGATTGGAAGCATATCATAGAAGACGTTGAAGTCGTTACTGAACGTAAAATAAGAAGAAGATGTGAGCCACAATCACAACTACGCTGTATATATGTGTTTTAATTTATGTCATTTTTATTTTCTTTTAATAATAATAATTTCCTGTTCAAATATTGACTTTTGGCATGTTACGCTTATAAATTCATATGCTGTGATTTAACAATTGCAGAAAACATATTTCTCAACATGTCGACGTCTAAAGTCCAAAATTAAGACGACGTAATTCAACTGCATGCAAATCTAGGAAATACGAAAATAAGTAATAAATTGATTTAGTTGCTAAATTATTTGTGTGACATGCATGATTTTATATTAAATATGATTTAATTGTCATTTTTCATAAAACTGTATTTTTAAAGGAATATTCACGTTGCGATCGAGGAACGGAGACCGGGGGCTGAAAAACGTAAAATGTTTTTATTAAATAATTATTTTTAATTATTTAAAATATAGTTGATGGTTTTTCATATTTTTGAAAATAAGGGGTTTTGAGGTAACTTTATACGCCGGGACGTAAATTTTATCGGGGTGGTTTTTCAACAAAAATACGAACTTTTTGGCAACCCGGCTATTTAATTCGCAAACTATTTTCACCAAAAATATTTTAATATTCTAATTTAATTCTAATTAAGCATTTAATAGGCCTAGATTATTCTTAATAGGCCTAAGCCTTAATTAGTGAATTAATTACTATATAATATATAATAAACCCCACCCCAAAACCCTTCAACCCACGCCTCACTTTCTGAAAGTTTTGCACACCAAATCTCCTCACCATCACACGGCACACAACTCACGTGAATTTGAAGAAAAATTGGGAAAGCTTCAAGGAGATTTCAAGCCACGGTTCTTGCTCCGTTCTTCACAACCGTCAACGTAAAATCGTGCGTTAATTACGCAAAGGCACGCCTATTATTTCCTTCAAACATCAACACACCATATTATGATTTATTGCATGTTTTGAATGAAAAATCAAGGGCCATGATAATTATTTTCGAAATTGCATGCGCATGGGTTCTAAACTTGAGTTTTTGTTTACCAAAATCATGTATTTGTAGTGTCTCAGGGGCTGCCATGATTAGGGTATGGATTAAGGGTTGTTTTATACAATTTAAGGGCCTAGAAACATGCACAATAAGCTGCAAAATTATTAACAGAAGCTGGAAACCCATTTACGAATATGTGTGTCTTGAGGGCTCGGTTGATGGGTGCTGGTGGCTTGGCTTGGCTGGGGCTGGACTAGGCTGGGCTAGGGTCATGTGTGAGTCAAGGGAAGAGTCCTAGCCATGCTAGGACTCAAGACAAGTGGGCTGGGAGGAGTCGTATCCAAGAAGGACTCCCACTCGAGAGGAATTAAGGGGCTGCGCAGGTGTTCAGCAGGTGTAGGGTTAAGGAGCTCGGCCTGGGGGCTCTGGGCTGGGTTAGGTCAACTCTTTAGGGTCATAGGAGGGTGCTTAAGGGCCTGGGCAGGGGCTGTGGCGGCTTGGTTTGCTGCTGGTTCAAGAAGACATGAGGAAGCCATGGAGGGGCGCGCAGGTTCAGTAGCTCGTGCAGATTGTTAAGGGGCTCGGCCAGAGGGCTTGGGCTGGGCTAGGCTAGGTCCTTAGGGTCCTAAGATGGTGCAAAAGGGGCGGGCTAGGGGCTGGAGTGGCTTGGGTCACTGCTGGCTCGAGAAGAAACAGGAAGACGGGAGGAGCAAGTTCACGCGAGGCTGCTATGCTTATTTTGGTGGCTCGCTGCGGGGGGTCCAGGGGTTGGGCTGGTCTGGGCTTGGTCTGGGCGTGGTCAAGGGAAGGTTAGGGTCGTGAGGGGTCAAGTGGTTAAGGGCTGGAAGGGGTCCTCGTCTAGATATGAGTCCTAAGGTCCCTAGGATACACATGCAGGATATTGGGTCGAGTTCCAGGAGCTTTTTGGTCAGACCAGGGATTTTTTTATGGGCTGGGCTTGGTCAGTATGGTCCCTAGGTGGGTTGGCTAGGTTTTGGCTCAATGTGGCTCGGGCGTGGCTCGAGTAAATTAGGAGATGGCTCGGTGTGTTTGATAAGGTGTCAAAAACGAAAATAATAAACCTAAAATTAAATCCAAGGGTCCACGGGGGTAGCTCATGACTTGGAAGGGTAGAATAAATCTTAAAAATGTTATGTTTAAAATTTGGGATCAAAATAATGAGTTTTGGATTTATTCGGAATTTAATCGCCGCACGAAACTCTAATTAACGAGTTAATTGAAACACCTAGTTTTAAGCTTCATAAAATTACGAAAAATTGTATTTAAGCTCAAATAATTATTAAAAGCCTAATTTTTTATTTTGAGAATTTTATATTAAGGTTTGGTTTAATTCGGGATTAAAACGCATTAATACGTTACATTTAAAGATTAATTTAAAAGTCATCGAATTAAGCTAAATAAAAATATGAGAAAATTCATGTAAACATAAATAATTATTTTGGACATGTTAGAGTCAAGAAAATCAAGAAAACGTCAAAAACGTAAAATGTCACCTCCAGGGGTAAAACAGTCTTTTTACACCGGAAAATTAGTAAACGTCATGGCAGTGCCCTATTTGCTGTTTTATATGCTAATATGATTATGTAACATGTTTATGAATTTTTATATGCTGAAATATGATTTTTAAATGTTCATGGATTATTAAGGATTAAATTGGACATTTAAAAGATATGTTGCATGCTTGGTTTCAAAATAAAATGATATGATATACATGTTTTTATTAAATGGTAATAACATGTTGAAGGATGTGAAGGGATTGAGACTATTACATGTTGGAAATATCGTGAGGGTTATGGTCCCAGTGGGAGCCCGACGATCGTGTTTCCTTAGATACGGATACGAATACGAATACGAATATGAATATGTTAATACGTAGGCCAGGGCTTAGTTGACCGGTGAGAGTGTTGCTGGTGTCCCCCGCCGCCCAGTACTGTGGTTTTCTTTAGATGGATCCATCGCCCATTAAGATTAAGAATACGAGTCACAATCACGATCTGAATTCAACAAACACGAACATGAACATGAATATGAATATGGACACGAATATGAACTTGGACACGAATATGGATATGATATGAATATGTTTATGTGATATGTTTAAGTTTTTGAAAAATGTTTAAGTTTAAAGTTATACATTATTAAGAAAATGATATTTTAAGTACAAGTATTTTTCACTGTTATATGTTGACTGTATTACGTATTATATGTTATCAAAGATAGGACGTATTGAGTCTTTAGACTCACTAGGTGTGTATGATGCAGGTGATATAAATAACTATGAAATTGGAGGTCTTGACGAGTGACTTACTGGACTGTCGGTGCACATAACCCGAGGACCAGCGCTTCTATTTCCGCATTTAAAGTTTATGATTTTAAGTTAAAAATTTTTTACGACATTTTACTTATGTTTTGAGAGATTTTGAGAGATTTAGTATGGGCTACACTTTTCAACATTTATTGCTTCTAGGTTGGGTAAAATGATACGATTTCTTGTTTGACTATTGCCTTTGGATTTTCAAGTACTAGTTGGAGGTTTTATTTTAAAATGGCGCAAAATTAATTGATGTATATGTATAGGACGAAAATGTGAAGGTAAAAAAAAATTTCTAGTACTTTTTAAGAAACGAATAAGCAGACGTTTCAGTTCGTATCAGAGCAAAGGTCCTGTAAAGGGTTGTGCCACCATCAGCGCCAGAAAGATCAGTCGTCAAGCCTCAATTTGTAAGTTTTACATGCTTTATATGATTTGATATGTTGTTACCTGCATAATGACATGTGTAATATGTTTACATGTTTAATAGCTTTTTGAATATTCATGTTGTGCATGTTTAAATTGCTAAATGAATTAGGATATGTCACATGATTAGAGAACTTAGATTTAAATGCATGTTGGTTACGTTCGAATTCGGAAAACGTTCAGATAAAATGCCTCCTAGACGTGCCCCCGTTAATGGAAACCAAGTAGAGAACAGTGTGAATCAACAAGGAAATGCACCACCACCAGAAGATCCTGCTACTCGTGCATTAGAGGGGATGGCTCGTCTCTTCGAGAAACAATTACAGCAGTAGCAGTTACAACAACAACAGTTACAGCAGATGCAGCAGCAACAGCTACAGCAGCCACCTAGACCACAACATGATATTTATGAACAATTCTGAAGGCTAGGGCCGAAGGAATTTTCTGGCACTACTGATCCCTTTGCTGCTGAGAGTTGGATTCGTTCACTTGAGGTACACTTTCGCTATCTGGACATGGGGGATGCCGACCGTGTGAGGTGTACTACTTATCTGTTTAGAGATGACGCTTCTTTATGGTGGGAAGGAGCCGAGCATGGTATAGATCTCGCTACACTCACTTGGGCTCAATTCAAGACAAAATTCTATTAGAAATACTTTACTGCTGATGTCAGAGGACGGATAAAGAGGGAATTTATGACTCTCCGTCTGGGAGACGTATCTGTTGCTGATTTTGTGAAGAAATTTGATAGGGGTTGTCACTTTGTACCAATTATTGCCAAGGATGCGGAAGAAAAGCTTAGACATTTCATGGATGGCCTTCGAACTACCATTCGGGATAAGGTTATGATGATGCGTCCGATGGATCATGCTACAGCAGTTACCTATGCATACCAGGCTGAGCAATCCTTGAAGGACATTGACTTGAGTTACAGCGTAAGAGGCAACAACATCAGAATAATAATCAGCCTAACAAGAAGCCATATACGGGTCCTCCTAGACCTCAAGGGCCTCAAAAGCCCCAGGGTCAAGTCAAGAAACAAGGACAGCAGAAACCTCCACCCACAGCACCAAAACCTGCAGATCACAGCCATGCAAGAAGTGCAATCGACTACACTATGGACCATGTGTGTGGGGAGCACCGGTATTATTTGTGAAAAAGAAAAATGGCAGTATGCGTCTATGCATTGATTACCGAGAGCTCAATAGGGTCACTATCAAGAATAAGTATCCACTGCCAAGAATTGAAGATTTATTTGATCAGTTACAAGGAGCATCGGTATTTTCTAAGATCGATCTACGATCTGGATACCATCAATTGAAAGTAAAAGAGTCTGATGTGCACAAGACAACATTCCGTACGAGATACGGGCACTACGAGTTTATGGTCATGCCATTCGGTTTGACTAATGCACCAGTGATCTTCATGGATCTCATGAATCGCGTATTTCAGCCGTATCTGGATCAGTTTATTATAGTCTTCATTAATGACATATTGATATATTCCAAGAGCAGAGAGGAGCATAGCTGTCATTTGAGGACAGCACTGCAAGTACTACAAGACAGGAAACTAAATGCAAAATTCAGCAAGTGCGAGTTTTGGCTCGACAGAATGGCATTCTTAGGCCACATCATTTCTAGTGATGTCATTGAAGTTGATCCAAGCAAAGTCAAGGCAGTGAAAGAGTGGCCAGTACCGAAGAGTGTTACCGAGATTCGCAGTTTCTTGGGACTTGTTGGTTACTATCGGAAATTCATCAAAGGATTCTCATCCATTGCAGTACCTTTGACATCTTTGACTAAGAAGAATTCAAAGTTTATTTGGGGATCCGAGTGTCAAGACAGTTTCGACAAGTTGAAGCAAGCCTTGATTTCAGCGCCAGTATTAGCTATGCCATCAGGGAAAGGGGAGTATGTTCTTTATACCGACGCTTCTAAACTTTGTTTGGGCGCAGTTCTGATGCAAAATGACCGAGTTATCGCCAATGCATCGAGGCAGCTGAAAACTCACGAGAAGAACTACCCTACTCACGATCTTGAGCTTGCAGCAGTAGTATTTGCTTTGAAAATATGGAGACATTACCTTTACGGGGAGAATTGTAAAATATTCGCCGATCATAAAAGTTTGAAATACTTCTTCACCCAAAAGGAGTTGAATATGAGGCAGCGCAGATGGCTCGAGTTAGTGAAGGACTATGATTGTGATATTAGCTACCATCCGGGAAAAGCTAATGTAGTGACGGACGCACTGAGTAGAAAAGCCGCAGTTATCACTCATCTATCACTCCAAAGATCGTTGCAATCCGAGATACAGCGGTTTGAGCTTACAGTGTATGCTAGGGGCGAGGCCCCTAATCTTGCCACATTATCAGTACAGTCGACCTTGAGAGATAGAATTCGTGATGGGCAGTCCACTGATGAACAATTACAAAAGTGGAGAGCTAGAGATGAAGCCAAGGGTCGGAAATTATATTAAGAGGTAGATGGTATAGTTCGTTATCGAGATCGGTTATGGGTTCCTAGTGACGATTCTTTGAGAGGCCTTATTATGAAGGAAGCTCATGACACACCTTATTCCATTCACCCGGGTAGTACGAAAATGTACAAAGATTTGCAGTTGCTATATTGGTGGCCAGGCATGAAGAGAGACATTCTGAAGTTTGTATCCGAGTGTTTGACTTGCCAACGAGTTAAAGCAGAGCATCAAAGACCAGCGGGGAAATTGAAGCCACTCCCTATTCCCGAGTGGAAATGGGAAAATGTCACCATGGACTTTGTTGTGAGATTGCCAAAGACAGTTAAGGGATTCAATGCTATATGGGTGATAGTCGATCGTCTTACTAAATCAGCGCATTTTCTACCTATCAAGACGACTTTCACCATGATTCAGTACGCCGACTTGTACATTCGAGAGATAGTTCGTCTACATGGGATTCCTGTATCCATTGTTTCTGACAGAGATCCGAGATTCACGTCATCTTTCTGGAAAATTCTACATGCAGCGATGGGGACCAAGTTATTATTCAGTACAGCATTTCATCCTCAAACCGATGGACAGTCAGAAAGAGTTATACAGATTTTGGAAAAATCTACTTCGAGCATGTGTTATTGATTTCCAAGGCAGTTGGGAACCAAAATTACCTCTAGTGGAGTTCACCTACAATAATAGCTATCAATCATCAATCGGGATGGCTCCTTTTGAGGCACTTTACGGAAGGAAATGTAGATCTCCAATTCACTGGGACGAAATTGGTGAAAGAAGAGAGATTTTTCCAGACGTGATTGAAGAGACTACGGGGCTTATAGTCAAAATTCGCGATAGAATGAAGACGGCGCAGAGCCGACAAAAGAGTTATGCAGACAAGCGACGGAGGGACTTAGAGTTTGCAGTGGGAGATCATGTATTTGTGAAAATAGCACCCATGAAGGATGTTATGCGTTTTGGCAAAAAGGGGAAACTAAGCTCAAGATTTATTGGTCCATTTGAGATTTTGGAGAGAATTGGTACACTAGCTTATAGAGTGGCATTGCCACCAGCGCTTGCAGGAGTTCACAATGTGTTCCACATTTCGATGCTGCGGAAGTACATTTCGAACCCGTCACATGTACTAAATTATGAACCTCTTCAATTAACTCCAAATATGACATATGAAGAAAGACCCGTTCAGATCTTAGCAAGACAAGAAAGAAGATTGCGAAACAAAGTCATTCCAATGGTCAAGGTCAAGTGGCTGAATCACTCGAAGAGGAAGCTACTTGGGAAACCGAGAGGGACTTAAAGGGCCTATATCCAGAACTATTCTGTAAGTTCCAATTTCGAGGACGAAATTTAATTTAAGGGGGGGAGGAATTCTAAGGTCTAAAATTAAGACGACGTAATTCAACTGCATGCAAATCTAATTAATACGAAAATAAGTAATAAATTGATTTAGTTGCTAAATTATTTGTGTAACATGCATGATTTTATATTAAATATGATTTAATTTTCATTTTTCATAAAACTGTATTTTTAAAGGAATATTCAGGTTGCGATCGAGGAACGGAGACCGGGGGCTAAAAAACGTAAAATGTTTTTATTAAATAATTATTTTTAATTATTTAAAATATAGTTGATGGTTTTTCATATTTTTTAAAATAAGGAGTTTTGATGTAACTTTATACGCCGGGACGTAAATTTTATCGGGTTGGTTTTTCAACAAAAATACGAACTTTTCGGCAACCCGGCTATTTAATTCGCAAACTACTTTTACCAAAAATATTTTAATATTCTAATTAAGCATTTAATGGGCCTAGATTATTCTTAATAGGCCTAAGCCTTAATTAGTGAATTAATTACTATATAATATATAATAAACCCCACCCCAAAACCCTTCAACCCACGCCTCACTTTCTGAAAGTTTTGCACACCAAATCTCCTCACCATCACACGGCACCCAACTCACGTGAATTTGAAGAAAAATTGGGAAAGCTTCAAGGAGATTTCAAGCCACGGTTCTTGCTCCGTTCTTCGCAACCGTCAACGTAAAATCGTGCGTTAATTACGCAAAGGCACGCCTATTCTTTCCTTCAAACATCATCACACCATATTATGATTTATTGCATGTTTTGAATGAAAAATCAAGGACCATGATAATTATTTTCGAAATTGCATGCACATGGGTTCTAAACTTGAGTTTTTGTTTACCAAAATCATGTATTTGTATTGTCTAAGGGGCTTCCATGATTAGGGTATGGATTAAGGGTTGTTTTATACAATTTTAAGGGCCTAGAAACATGCACAATAAGCTGCCCAAATATTAACAGAAGCTGGAAACCCATTTACGAATATGTGTGTCTTGAGGGCTCGGTTGATGGGTGCTTGTGGCTTGGCTTGGCTGGGGCTGGACCAGGCTGGGCTAGGGTCATGTGTGAGTCAGGGGAAGAGTCCTAGCCATGCTAGGACTCAAGACAAGTGGGCTGGGAGTAGTCGTATCCAAGAAGGACTCCCACTCGAGAGGAATTAAGGGGCTGCGCAGGTGTTCAGCAGGTGCCGGGTTAAGGAGCTAGGCCTGGGGCATCTGGGTTGGGTTAGGTCAACTCTTTAGGGTCCCAGGAGGGTGCTTAAGGGCCTGGGCAGGGGCTGTGGCGGCTTGGTTTGCTGCTGGTCCAAGAAGACGTGAGGAAGCCATAGAGGGGCGCGCAGGTTCAGTAGCTCGCGCAGATGGTTAAGGGGCTCGGCC
>NC_133307.1:16670143-16700596 GCF_012295235.1 Primulina huaijiensis
AAAATAATGAGTTTTGGATTTATTCGGAATTTAATCGCCGCACGAAACGCTAATTAACGAGTTAATTGAAACACCTAGTTTTAAGCTTCATAAAATTACGAAAAATTGTATTTAAGCTCAAATAATTATTAAAAGCCTAATTTTTTATTTTGAGAATTTTATATTAAGGTTTGGTTTAATTCGGGATTAAAACACATTAATACGTTACATTTAAAGATTAATTTAAAAGTCATCGAATTAAGCTAAATAAAAATATGAGAAAATTCATGTAAACATAAATAATTATTTTGGACATGTTAGAGTCAAGAAAATCAAGAAAACGTCAAAAACGTAAAATGTCACGTCCAGGGGTAAAACAGTCTTTTTACACCGGAAAATTAGTAAACGTCATGGCAGTGCCCTATTTGCTGTTTTATATCCTAATATGATTATGTAACATGTTTATGAATTTTTATATGCTGAAATATGATTTTTAAATGTTCATGGATTATTAAGGATTAAATTGGACATTTAAAAGATATGTTGCATGCTTGGTTTCAAAATAAAATGATATAATATACATGTTTTTATTAAGTGGTGATAACATGTTCAAGGATGTGAAGGGATTGTGACTACTACATGTTGGAAATATCGTGAGGGTTATGGTCCTAGTGGGAGCCCGACGATCGTGTTTCCTTGGATACGGATACGAATACGAATACGAATATGAATATGTTAATACGTAGGCCAGGGCCCAGTTGGCCGTGAGAGTGTTGCTGGTGTCCCCCGCCGCCTAGTACTGTGGTTTTCTTTAGATGGATCCATCGCCCATTAAAATTAAGAATACGAGTCACAATCACGATCTGAATTCCACAAACACGAACATGAATATGAATATGGACACGAATATGAACATGGACACGAATATGGATATGATATGAATATGTTTATGTGATATGTTTAAGTTTTTGAAAAATGTTTAAGTTTAAAGTTATACATTATTAAGAAAATGATATTTTAAGTCCAAGTATTTTCCACTGTTATATGTTGACTGTATTACGTATTACTTCTTATCAAAGATAGGACGTGTTGAGTCTTTAGACTCACTAGGTGTGTATGATGCAGGTGATATAAATAACTATGATATTGGAGGTCTTGACGAGTGACTTACTGGACTGTCGGTGCACATAACCCGAGGACCAGCGTTTCTATTTCCGCATTTAAAGTTTATGATTTTAAGTTAAAAAATTTTTACGACATTTACTTATGTTTTGAGAGATTTTGAGAGGTTTAGTATGGGCTACACTTTTCAACATTTATTGCTTTTAGGTTGGGTAAAATGATACGATTTCTTGTTTGACTATTGCCTTTGGATTTTCAAGTACTAGTTGGAGGTTTTATTTTAAAATGGTGCAAAATTAATATATGTATATGTATAGGCCGAAAATGTGAAGGTAAAAAAAAAAATTTTTAGTACTTTTTAAGAAAACGAATAAGCAGACGTTTCACGACATCCACGGTAAGTAAAATAAAAAATATTTGTGTATTTTGTGGATCTAGTGCAGGAAAAGATTCAATTTATGAAGAGGTAGCAGAAAAACTTGGTATATAGTTGATCTATACATTGTTATATGTTCATTGTTCAAGCATTTCCATTGAATTCATTGATCAAGGAGCTAATACACCATTGTGCCTACCAAGTGTTTGTATAAATGGCTCAATGAGATTTCCTATGATTAAAGCCAAGGAATGATATTAATTCATGCATGTCATTGGCCAATCACATAATTATGAGTATCTCTCACAGTTTTGATATATTTATATATCAAAGAGATACTATCCACAGGTCACAGGTCGCAAGTCACAGACTATCATTTCCTTTCCTTAAATTCATGCCATGTTATACCATCTTTATTGCCTTGATTATGTATTGTTCATTGAAGATGGTATTGTTCTATTTTTATTGACATTGCCATAACCATGTTTCAAGCCAAGCCCATGTACATGTATTTGCTATGTACAATTTTCTACTTACTAAGTTTATTCTCATTCCAGTTAATATCATGTGATGCAGAAGATAAAAAAGATTGACACGGATTTTTCAGGGCAGGAGAGGTCATATAGAACGCCATGGGAACGACTCTTTATCGTATCTTTTGTATTTGGGGTGGAGTGAACATGTGAGGTTTCAAATATATCATGCATTGTGTTAAAAGAATGATGGGAAAAACCTTAGAGTTTGTTATTAGCTATGTGTTGAATGATATTTTGTAAATGATCATGTAGATTAGTTTTGAAAATGCTTATGATGTAATGGTATATTGTTTCTTTCCTTTTCACGATTAAGGCTTCCGCGTACGTTATTTCTTTTAATTGTTATTGTAGAGCCAAATTTCAGTACACGTAAAACATATGCATTTATTTAATTGTTAATTCATTTATTTAAATTTAAAATGAGTTTAGCGATGCATGATTTATTTAAATACATTACTTTAAATTATTTATGTTTTGTGATGTACGTTATACTAATTTTCGAGTTTCATGTTTCAGGCGATTACTCGATGCGGGATCGAGGAATAGAGACCGGTGTTGATTTTAGAAATTTTAAATGTGGTATTTTATTTTAAGTTAGATTTGGGAAATTTTAAATAATTTATTAAGTTTTTAACATTTTTCAAGTCTAATTGATTTATTTAGTGAATTTAAGATTTTAAAATTTTTAGAGTTGAGCGATTATGCATTTTATTTAAATTAGGGGATTTTATTAGAGTGTGTAGTAATTTACTATTCACTTATTAATTGAGTTAATATTTTATCTTAGCATTTTTAATTAGGTAACTAAGCAATAATTTTTCCCTAATTAAATCTACACACACAATCACATGCACACACACTTTTGCCCACAATAAAAATCGGCCAATTCACACACACTTCATTATTCAGATTTTTATGTTTTTGAAAGATAAAAACTTAGTGTTCTAAGGGGAGTGCAGCCGCCCTTCTTCTGATATATTTCAGCAAATTTTGTTGATTTTCTTCAAGAAAAATAGTGTCACGTTCGTCCCGCATCAACCTCGCATCTTTCCCCGCTTCGGTGTCGTCGTTCGGTAACGTTAAAAATTTAAAGGTACGTATATTATATTTTTTTTCCTACGTCGATCATGTCATAGTATGTGTTGCGTTGTTTTATGCGTAAAAATCCATGTATGATGTGCAAGGTTTGGGCAGAAACATGTTGTATCGATTTTGAAACGTTTTTAGATCTAAAATCTCAAAATTTACCGTTCTTTTGAAAACTGCGATTTTTTGGTCATGAGTTTGAGAAACTTTTTAACATAAAAATTGTAGATCTTTTTGATACCTTCGATTTGATATAAAATTCAAAATATTTGGATGAAAATTGAGTGAGTTATGACCGTTTTTGTGAGACTGCTCAAACTACGTTTTTTCTGGAATTATGTTATGGATGTGTTCTCGAGGTTTTATTGTTGCAGGCTTCGTTGGGGATCAACGGGTGATCATTGCTGCATTTAGGTATGCTTAGTATGATGTTGGGTTTGTATTTGGTATGCCGGTTAGTGTCGATAGGCAATTGAATTCATTAGAAGTCGTAGGAAACGATTTGGTGTCAATTTCCGTGTTTTTGAGTTGTATTGTGGCGTAGGTTGGATGTCGTTGCTTCGAGGTGTTTGTACTGGTGGTGTCAATGTAGTAGCATCCTAGGATGGGTCTCGGGGTGTCGGTTCATAGCCCGTACAATCTAGTTTAGAATGTTAAGCAGCACATGTACAGAAAATTTCGTTGGTTTTCTTCTCCCGCAGGTACATGGACCCCTACACGGACCTTGGCACGGGGTCCGTGCCCTTGTTCCTTCCGAAGTGTCAAAAATCAGTGTCTACACGGACCTAGGCACGGGGTCCGTGCCTTCCTTTTTCTTCACACGCATTTTACAGTACCTACACGGACCAGGGCACGGGGTCCGTGTACTTCAGTTTTGGGTAAAATTATATTGATTGCTTTGGGATTTATGTCATGGTTAAGTACGACGATTAAACGAGGTCAAGTCCCGAGAGATTTAGAATGTCATAAGCTATTTATTTATTTTGGTGGTGAGCTCGAGTACCTTCGTCTAAGTTATGCAAGTTAAGTATTTAAACTAATGTTAGTATGTTGCAGCAGTGGCCCCAAGCAGGATCCAACAAATCCCTCAACGCCCAGTAAGTATGTTGACGTGCAAAAAGAAAGTATTTTTTTAAAATTTTTGAGGTATGTTAATGATGAAACTTTAAATTAATAATTTATTATATGTTAAAACTTATATTTTAAAATTTAAGTTTCATTAAAATTATAAAATTATGTTATTTTAGTATTGTGTGTTTTATTTTCATGTTTTCTACGTGTTGGTAAAATAATGATAACTCAAGCTAGAAAATTCAAATGGAGGTGATTCAAACATGTTTGGAATTCTTGAGAAATTATCTACAACTTTGCAGAAGACATGATTGCCTAAAAAGTTGGTTAAGATGATCAAATTTTCAAAATATCAAAAGGAGGACAAATTTACTTTCACCATGACTAGCATATAGTAAAAATATCATAACTATTTCAATATTTAACCAAATGAGGTGAACCAAGTAGCCAAATTCATCTACAGATAATTTCACACATGTTTGCTGTTTTGAGTAGAGTCAAATTTGGTGATTAAAGTCGTGGAACAAAGCATTGAAAGAAGGGACATGGAATAGAAGTTGGAAGAGACAAAGACTACTATTACAACTACATGGCATTAATAAAATTTTCGACCCTTTCTCTCATTTGGCCTATAAATAGAGGCCTTGTGCTAGCTTAAGAATCATTCTATCTCATTGTAAAATATAGTGTGAGTGTGTATAAAAGTTCTAAGTTCCAATATATTTTTCATTTTCCAAATTATGAGTTATGTTTTTAGGGTTGATTAAAAGTAAGTTCATGGAAAGCTAAATCTATTATGTCAAGGTGAAGAGGATGAATTCTTTGTGAAGTAAGATTGTTTATATTTTGTATATTCTTTCTTTATTTCTTTTGCTTTTGCAAATTTCTTTTTATTGTAGGTATAAAAATGAATTATTTGTTGTTATCAATTTACATCAAATTCTTGATACCATTGAAGTGGTTATCTTGATTTGTTGTTTAATTTTGATACAATAAATATTTCATCANACTAACTTTTACTTTCCGCATCTGACATTTATTTTATCGCAACTAACTTTTACTTTTCCGCAACTAACTTATTAAATCATATATTTCATTTAGGCAATAGCGTGGCTCTTCCGGTTGTTCTAAAGGAAATATAATGATTTAATTTAACATTTACTTTATGCAGTTATATATTTTTATAGTTATATGTATAATCATAGGTACCAAATATAAAATATCGGTGAATTCGGTATTTTCTATAGTGGGAACTATATTATATTAGGTGTGTGTTTAAATATTTAATTTTGTTGGAACCATTATTTATGGTGGTTTCCTTTGTTTTACTTTTAGTTAAACAATATTGGATAAATCAAGAATAAATCCTCGAGCCTTGACAAAAATTTATAATTTGTAAACTTCGTTCTTGCATTTTGTAATCTATAAATTAATAAATTTAAACTTAAAATAACCTCTGTGGATCGATCTCGTACTTACGAAATATATTACTTGCAGACAACCTACACTTGGGTGAATTATAATTTAAGTAGTAGCAGCTAAATGTCTTCTGACCAAACTATGAACGGGTTTGGAAGCCGGAGAACGTGTCCGGGGACCTCTTCAACTATGAACGGGTTTGGAAGTCGGTGAGCGTGGCCGTGGACCTCTCCACCCCGGTAAAGCATGACCGGGTTTAGATCAGGATTGGAAAGCGGTAAGCATGACCAAGGACCAATCCACCCGTTAATACATGACCAATGACCAATCCACTTCTATAAGGGGAATGTGACTTTTAATTTGAGGAATGTTCCTAAATTAAAAGTTGGCCGAATAAATAATGTATTTGAAAATTGTGATTTTCATAAACATTATTATGGACTAAATTAAATTAATTCAAGTGTTGAATTAATTATAAACTATTGGACCTAGTAGAGTCCAAATAATTAAATTAATTCATGTGTTGAATTAATTAAATAACATTGGGCCTTGTAGAGCCAAATTAGAAATAATTATTAAATTAGTGGGCTTGAGTAAAATCAAGTAAAGTTTAAATGATCTCAAATATGTTTGAGACATTTAAATAATAGTCCATTGGCCTTGTAATTGTTACAAGCCCAAACAAATTGCATGCTTGGAAGGTGAAAGGTTGGAGGAAAATTTTGAGTTAATGGCATGGCATGGACATGCAACTTTTTGCTTTAGCTTTTTGCACAACCGAAAAAAACTCTCCCTTCTCTCCTTCCCTCCCCTTGGCCGAAATTTTAGTAAAAAAAATTCTCTCAATTTTCTTCTTCAATTGTTGAGGAAAGAAAATACTTCTCAAAGAAAAATTCTCTAATTTTTCTAGTGCTAAATTAGAGGGGTTATAGCTTGTTGGTGGTGGGCTTGATTTTGAGCAAGGTGTGCTCATTGGAAAGCTTGTAGATTTGATAGGTAAAATCCTAAAACACCCAATGTATGATATATTTTGTGTTTTATTGTGTATGCTACACACTATAGCATTGAGGTGCTCATTTTTGCACTTTAAAAATAATTTTGAAACTTCCGTTGCACATCCGGGCACCTTAATCGACCCCTTTCATACGTATTGGGTAAATTATTGGAACAATATGCCTCCTAAACGTATGGTTAACCATGAAGCTAGGGATGAGGACAGAGAGGCTCGGAATGAGGAGAGGGTCACTCCTCCTCGCCCTCCCGCAGACATGCAGGCATAGATGCTTGCAGGAATGACGCAGTTCGCGGGGAACCAGGCTGCAGCAGGAGGTGCAGGGGCGAGGCCCCTACCAGAAGCAGTGTACGAGAGATTCAGAAGGATGAATCCTAAGGAATTCTCAGGGACCACAGACTCGATGGTAGCAGAAGTGTGACGTACCGTACTTTTAAACTATTTAAAATTTGCGGAAAAATAAAAATTTTCTTAAATAAGAAGTAAACCTTCAATCAAAAGCCATTAATCCAAAATATTTGTAATACACAGATCACAAATAAAGTTTGCTAAAAGTGTTTGTTTAAAACCTCATAACCAGAACATAAATCATAGTATTTTGATCATTGCATAAAACTTTAAAACATGGCGGTCCTCGGGTTTAGCCTTCCGCTCAGTCCAAGCCAGCTCCTTGGTCTCCACCCCTAGCCTCCTCAACATACTCCTTACCAGCATCGATCAAGTCTAGTAAGACTAAAGACTCAACACGTATAAACTGGAAGGTAACGAATACTACATAATGAAACCACATGCAACTTTAAAATAGGGAGTACATACATGAAACTTGAACTTGCATAACTAAAACTTGAACATACGTACATACATACATAGACGTGCCATCAACATAAAACTTTTCTTAAACATGCTCGCATACTTGAACATACATGACTTCATCATTTTGCGTAGAGGCATGTTTCAAAGCAAGTGACCCATAAATAATAAATTCCTGATCAGACAAACCACAGTACTGGGCTGACAGGGACGTATCCACTGCCACATACATGAGATCCCCGTTCATGCTTTAACGGGTGGATTGGTCCCCGTTCATTCTTTAGCGCTTTCCAATCCTGATCTAAACCTGTTCATGCTTTAACGGGGTGGGTTGGTCCCCGTTCATGATTTAACTCTTTCCAACCCCATACATAATTTGGTCACAAGACATTTAGCATACCTCAAAAACTTGAAAACATTTTCTTTGCACGTCAAACGTACTTACTTGGCGTTGAGGGATTCGTTGGATCTCGTTTGAGGCCGCGAGTTCAAACGCTTAACTTCATAACTTAGACGTAGGAATTCGTGCTCACCACCGAAGTGCATAAATAGCTTACGTCGTTCTAGTTCGCTCGGGAATTGACCTCTTTTAATCGACGTACTAAACCTTGACATAGAACCCCAAAACAATCAATATAGTATTCCCAAAAATGAGAGTACACGGACCCCGTGCACCCCTCCGGGTTAGGGTCCGTGTAGGTACTGTAAAAGCCTACTCTAAAAGAAGTGAGGACATGGACCCCGTGCCTGGGTCCGTGTAAGGGTCCGTGTAGACTCTGGAAAATGACATTACGGAAGGAACAAAGGCACGGACCCCGTGCCCTAATCGGTGTGGGGGTCCGTGTAGGCTCGCAAAATGGCACCAAGAAGAAAACGAAGGCACGGACTCCGTGCCGGGGTCCGTGTCCTGGTCTGTGTACCTGGGTAATTTGTAACCCACAAAAAATCCAATACTTGCGATGCTTATCATTCTAGACTCGATTGTACGGACCATGAACCGACACCCCGATACTCATACTAAGGTGCTACTACATTGATATAACCTGTGCAAACACCCAGAAACAACGACGCCCATCCTAACACAATACAATCTCCTAAGCACGGAAATTGACATTAATCGTTTCTTACGACTTCTAATGAGTTCAAGCGCCTATCGACACAAACCGGTAATCTAAATACCGACCCAACATCATGCTAAGCATACCTATACGCAGCAACGATCAGCCGTCGATCCCCAACGAAGCCTGCAACAATAAAACTTCAAGAACGCATCAATATCATAGTTTTCGGAAACACGCAGTTTGAGCAGTCCCACGAAACACGCCATAACTCACTCAATTGTTATCCAAAAGTTTTGAATTTTATATCAAATCGAAGGTATCAAAAAGTTCTACGATTTTTTTGTTGAACGTTTTATCCAAATCACGACGGAAAATTCGCAGTATTTAAAAATACAGCAAAAACGTGCTTTTAGATCCAAAAACGGTTTCAAAAGTGATCTAAACTTAATCGCTCAAACTTTTACACAACATTCACATGATTTTTATACAAAATACATTGCAACGCATACTATGACATGATCGATGCAGAAAAAAAACAGAATATACATGCCTTTTGATAATTAAAAATACCGAAACGACGACTCGACGCGGGAAAGAAGTGAGGTTGATCCGGGACGAAGTGCGGCTCACTTTTCTTGCAATAAAATCACCAAAACTTGCTGGAAATTTTTAGAGAGTGGGGAGGCTGCTCTTGGTTCTTAGAACCCTAGGATTTTCTCTTTCAAAATATAAAAATATCAATGTGTGTGTGTGTTAATCGGTTTTTAATGTGTGTAAAAAAGTGTAAGTGTGTGTGAGTGTATGAAACGTGTGTGTGAGTGAGTAATTTAGGGGAAAATAATTTAGCTAAATTACATAATTAACAAGGTGAATAAAAGGCTAAATAAATGTTACATAAAATGTCAATTAAAATGCTTATAAATGCTAACTCACTATTAATTCGAATAAACTCTTCTAATTAAAAATAAAATGCACAAGTGTCATATCTTTAAAAGTTTAAACTCATAAAATCACCTAATAATTAAATTAGGCTTTTAGAATGCTAAAAATTTAAATAATCTTTTAAAATGCCCCAGTCCAACTTAAAAATAAAATACCGCATTTAAAATCGTCAAAATCGTCCCCGGTCTCTCTTCCTCGATCCCACATCGAATATTCGCCTGAAACATGAAACTCGAGAAAACATTTTACGTGCATCACATAAACATGAACAATTTAAAATAATGCAATTTAAATAAATAATGCATCATTAAAATAACTTTTAAATTTAAATAATGATTTAACCATTAAATAAATGCATGGAATTTACGTGTACCGATTTTGGGCACTACAAGAAGGATGGATTAAATCGATCGAGGTGATTTTTGACTTCATGGAGCTGCAGGACGCGGACAGGGTTAGGTGTGCCACTTTCCTTCTGTCAGGAGACGCCAGGAGTTGGTGGGAAATTGCGTCGGTATCAGTTAACCTGCAGACTCTGACTTGGAAAGATTTTAAAGAAGTTTTCTACTCCAAGTACTTCACTGAGGAAGTACGATCCAGGTTGACCAGGGAGTTCATGGCGCTGCGACCGGGAGACAGCAGCGTAGCAGAGTTTGTGATAAAGTTTGAGAGGGGGTGTTACTTTGTGCCCCTAATAGCTAATGATGCCCGGGAAAAGCTGAGACATTTTATGGATGGGTTGCGGCCGGTCTTGCGCCGTGACGTCCGAGTTGCTGGTCCTACTACTTATGCATTTGCCGTGTCTAGCGCTTTGGCAGCAGAACAGGATCAGAGGGATATTGAGGCTGACAGACAGGGCAAGAGGCCCTATCAGGCTCCACAACAGCCACAACAGCAGCAACAACGACCTCAGTTTAAGAGGCCGTTCCAGGGGCCGCCAGGGAAGAAGCCATACCAGGGACCGCCGAAAGGCAAGGGTCCTACTCCGCAGCAGAAGGCTCCGCAGAGGGCCGGTAATTTCCCAGTGTGTCAGTAATGCAATCGCCAACATCCGGGGCAGTGTCTATGGGGATCAAGGAAATGCTTTAAATGTGGAACCAGTGACCACATGCTTAAGGACTGCCCACAAGGGGTGCAGCCGACCCAAGGAAGGGTGTTCGCCATGCATGCTCAGGAGGCGAACCCAGACACGACACTGTTGACTTGTAATTTATGTAATTCAGTACAGTATTAAATTTTTGCTTTGCATGTTTGTTTTGAATTGGGATTATTAGGATGCTAGTTGGCATTTTTGGTGTTTTTTTTGTTGCATAAGGCTAATAATAGAACTTTGGGATATAATTTGTGTTGTTCTAATGTCTCTCAGGGAATATTTTCATTAATAGATTAGCCGCTAAGGCCCTGATAGATTCAGGAGCCACTCACTCATTTATCACAGAAACATTCGCTAATTATTTAGACATCAAGTCTATCGTCCTTGACGTGAACTACTCGATGACAGTCCCATCAAAGGAAGAACTGTTAGCTACCAGTGTGGTCAGAGATATTGATCTAGAACTGTAAGGCCACCTAGTGTATGCCGATCTGATCGTGTTGCCGATGCCAGAATTTGATATTATTTTGGGAATGAACTGGCTGACGAAGAACAGAGTTTTGATCGATTTCCAGAAAAAGTCACTGTTAGAAAGACCTTTGAGTATGGAGCAGTTTCTATTTGAACCAGACAGATGGAGAAGTTTCCCTCGCATAATTTCTTGCATGCAGGTGCAGAGACTCATTTCCAAGGGGTGTCATGCTTGCTTGGCAAGCATCATTTCAACACCTGACGTACCCGCTTCGTCTTTATCAGATGTGCCAATAGTCAGAGACTTCCCGGACGTCTTTTCTTGACGACGTCAGAGGCCTTCCACAAGATAGAGAGGTGGAGTTTTCCATTGATCTTGTGCCAGGCACAGTGCCAATTTCCAAGGCACCGTACCGATTAGCTCCAGCTGATATGCTAGAACTCAAACAGCAGATTCAGGAGCTTCTTGACAAGGAATTTATTCGCCCTAGTTTCTCACCATGGGGCGCGCCAGTGTTTTTTGTAAAGAAGAAGGATGAGAGCATGATTCTGTGTATCGATTACTGAGAATCGAACAAGGTAACGATCAAGAACAAATACCCCCTTCCAAGAATCGAAGACTTGTTTGATCAGTTGCAGGGAGCTACAGTGTTCTCTAAGAGAGATATTCGATCGGGGTATCACCAGCTGAAGGTGAAAGACGCAGATGTTCACAAAACAGCTCTCAGAACCAGGTATGGGCATTACGAGTTCTTAGTGATGTCATTTGGACTGACGAATGCTCCAGCTATTTTCATGGACCTCATGAATAGAGTATTTCAGCCTTACCTTGATCAGTTCGTCATAGTAATCATTGACGATATTCTTATTTACTCGAAGAGCCATGAGGAGCACAGTCAGCACTTGAGAACAGATTTACAAATCCTACAGAGTCGCAAGTTATTTGCGAAGTTCAGTAAGTGTGAATTCTTGTTGGAGAAGGTAGCGTTTTTTGGGTCACATAATGTCTAGCAGGGGTATTGAGGTGGATCCACAAAAGTGGCAGCTGTTAAGGAATGGGTGGAGCCAAAGAGTGCTTCAGAGATCCGCAGTTTTCTGGGTTTAGCCGGTTACTACCGTAAGTTTATTCAGGGGTTTTCGTCGATAGCAGTGCCACTCACTTCACTGACTAAGAAGAATGCTAAATTTGTGTGGAGTGGAGAGTGTCAAAAGAGCTTTGATACATTGAAACAAGCTCTCATTTCAGCGCCAGTGTTAGCCATGCAATCTGGACAAGGCGACATTGTGCTATATACCAATGCATCTAAGCTCGGGTTAGGCGCAGTATTGATGCAGCATGGTCGGGTCATAGCTTATGCTTCCAGGCAGTTGAAGGTACACGAGAAGAATTACCCGACTCACGATTTAGAACTAGCCGTCGTTGTCTTTGCATTGAAGATTTGGACACACTACTTGTAAGGCGAGATTTAGAACTAGCCGTCGTTGTCTTTGCATTGTCTTTGCATTGAAGATTTGGAGACACTCCTAAATATTCATGCAGAATATGAGACATAGACGGTGGTTTGAGCTGTTAAAAGATTACGACTGCGAAATTAGCTACCATCCGAGAAAGGCTAATGTTGTCGCAAATGCTTTAAGCAGAAAAGTGGCAGTTGTAGCACAGTTGTCAGTGCAGAGACCTCTTCAGTATGAGATTCAGAGGTTTGGCCTAGAGGTTTATCGTAAGGGCAGAGCTCCGAGGCTGTCTAATTTGACAGTCCAAAATTCTTTGCTAGACCGTATCCGAGCAGGTCAGTCTTCAGATGAGCAATTGCAGAAATGGAGACTGAAGGATAGCTAAGGGCAGTGTGCTCTACACAGTGTCAGATGGTATTGTGTGATACAGAGATAGAATGTGGGTGTCTAATGTTGATTCCATCAGAGAGGATATCCTGTCAGAGGCACATGCATATCCGTATTCAATCCACCCAGGAGGTACCAAGATGTACAAGGACCTGCAGATTTTGTATTGGTGGCCAGGGATGAAGCGAGACATCCGCCGACTTGTGTCTAAATGCCTCACTTGTCAGCAGGTGAAGGCAGAACATCAAAGGCCAGCAGGAAGGCTTAAGCCACTCCCTATCCCCGAGTGGAAGTGGGATAATATCACCATGGACTTCGTCATTGGGTTGCCAAAGTCAGTCAGAGGATTTAATGCCATTTGGGTTATAGTGGATCGACTCACTACGTCAACGCACTTCTAGCCAGTGAAGACGACTTTCTCCATGACGCAGTATGCAGAGCTTTATATCAGGGAGATAGTCCGCTTGCACGGAATCCCAGTTTTTATTGTGTCCGACAGGGATCTGAGATTCATATCGTCCTTTTGGAAGAGCCTACATGCAGCCATGGGGACGAAGTTGCTTTTCAGTACAGCTTTTAACCCGCACACAGACGGCCAGTCTGAGCGAGTGATTCAAATTTTGAAGGATTTGTTGCGAGCCTGTGTGATCGATTTTCATGGGAATTGGGAATCGAAGTTACCTCTAGTGGAGTTTACCTACAATAACAGTTTCCAAGCATCTATAGGTATGGCTCCCTACGAGGCTTTGTATTGGAGGGAGTGCAGATCACCGATTCATTGGGATGAAGTCGGTGAGAGATCAAAACTTGGTCCAAAGATAGTTCAACAGACTGCAGATGTGGTGGTCAAGATACGAGACAGGATGAAGACCGCACAGAGTCGTCAAAGGAGTTATGCTGATAAGAGGAGAAGGGATCTCGAGTTTGCCGTAGTAGATCACGTTTTCATAAAAATAGAACCTACGAAGGGCGTTATGAGATTTGGTGTAGAACCCGTAAATTAGACTACGTATAAGCCATGCATAATTCCTAGTATTTAAATTAAAATGATTTTATTGCATGAGTATTTAAATTCTTTTCTTTAAATATATTTATTTCATGCAGCAGTTTTGTTGCTACCTTTTTCCAGTTAAATAAGTGAGACCGGATCGGAGTTGGAGTAAAGAGATAAATTTTAATATTAAAAAATATTCCTAGAATTTATTTAAGATAAATAATAGGTTAATTTATTGTAAAAGAAAGTTTACGGAACTAATTAATTAATTAGAGATAAGTAGTATATAAATTCTTTTAGGTTCAATAATTTAATTAAAAGCCTAAAATAAAATATGTGACCAATTGAGATAAGTTAATCTAGACTTATTTTAATTAAGAAATTATAATTTAACATGATAGTAAATTTATCTTTAAAATTTAAAGATTTGGCCATGCATGCAAGATAATGGTGTTCCTTAATTAATTTATTTATTCACTAAAATATTTAATGGGTAGATCAAACTCTAAAGAATTAAAATACAAGATTTAAGAAATATTTCCCCTCCATTTTTTTTAAAGTTTCGACCCCTCTTCTTTGTTTTTTTAAAGATTTTAATTAGTGGGGAAAATTATTCTTTAAGTGTCTTTCCTTATCTATTTTCTTGGGAGATGATTCCATCACACTAAATCATCAATAATTAATATTTAAGCAATATTTTTACCTATTTTAATCATCAAATTTTCGGCCTCTCCTCTTTATTTTTAAAAGATTTTAATTAGTTGGACTAATCATTTCTTTATTTCTTTCCTTAACCTTTACTTGGAGATAATCCCTCACCATTTTTTTACATCCTCATTAATTATTAAATAAGCAATTTCCCTACCCTATTTTATTTATGAAAATCGGCCACCCCCTATTTTAAAAGATTTAATTTTGTTTAACAATCCATTCTTTATTATTCTTTCCCTTAATCTTTTCTAGATAGATATCTTTCCCAACTTTTAAATCACCAATAATTAAATAATTAAGCAATTTTCTTTTGTCCGTAGACCATAAAAAACGTCCAAGTGCGCTCCTAAACATCCCCCAAAAATCTTTTCATATCATTCCATTTCTCTTATCTCTCAAACTAGAAGATATAAAGATTTTTCTTTCCCTTTACCTTGCCATCTTCCCTATCTTTCCCTAGCCATTCCCTCTACCCTATTTTCAAAATTTT
This sequence comes from Primulina huaijiensis, assembly GCF_012295235.1. Lineage (NCBI taxonomy): Eukaryota > Viridiplantae > Streptophyta > Magnoliopsida > Lamiales > Gesneriaceae > Primulina > Primulina huaijiensis. Next base: position 16,685,159 of record NC_133307.1, read on the forward strand.
CAGAAGAAAATAGAGAGAAAAACGTGAGTTCTAGGGAGGAAAAGAGGAGGAGAAATCGGGAGAAGCAAGGAAGAAAGTAAGAAAGAAACTCCGTCTCTGCCGCGCCTTATCGTCGTATTAGTTCGTTTTCCTTTCAAACGATTTTCAGGCATGTTTATATCTTTCTTTCACTCTTCAATCAAGTCATATACAAGTTTTTAAACCATATTTGTTCATGATTTTTAATATAAAAACCGAAATATTTCAGCAACTACACAACAAAATTCTGCACAGATTTTTCTACTTCCCCTCATGCTTCACGTTGGTAGTTGTTTTGATGGTTTCAGGGTATGGCTCGTTCTAGGCGCTCAAGGCTGCTTATGGTCATGTCCTAGGGTATGTTAGGGTCAAGTTTGATCAAGGGTTCATGTCCCAAAACCGTCAGTTAGATGCTCCAATCCGCAAGCGTGAAACTAGTGTCATATTGAGTTCGATTTTTTCAGTTTTGTTGTCGAGGGTGATGTTGCTGATCTTGGCTGCCCTAGGGGCTACAGCCATGGTTAGAACATCTCCTTGTCATGTCTAAGGCATGACCAAGTCGCTCTTTTGAGGCTTGGTCCATCGTTGCATCGGTTTTTAAATCAAAACACAAGAACAGCCCCTTCCCCTTTCGGCCCTTCTCACTTTACAGCAAGTGTGTTTCGAGTATTGTGGAATGGTGTGGATCTTGGTTGGCCTATGGCCCTTAGCCACCGTTCACACCCTGCCTCTGGATGTCTAGATCATGCCATGGCCAACCAAATGGTCACTGGAATGGTCCATGACAGCAAGAACCACAGCAACATCCCACGCGCAGAATTAGTGCTCGGTTGGGACGCATGATTTGTTTCTGGTGTGATGAGAATTGTGGCTGGACTAGGGCCCTTAGCCATGGTTCAAATCATTCCCTAGTATGTTGGTAAGAGGTTCTGGTCGGTGGTTCAAGCCCCAATGGCCATTAGCCTTGCAAACGACGCAAGGAAACCAAAGCACAGCTGCTGTATTTTTGTGACAGCAACTTGCTGCGGCGGTTCAGTGGCTCGTTCGAGTTCTTGGTTGGCTTTTAGCCTATGGCCTTGGACTGGACATTGCCTCATCAAGTTAGCAAGGTCATGTTTTTGGCCGTTTGTGATTCGGATCATTTTAGAGGTCGTACGAGAATTTACGGTGCAATGTGCCAAAGTGACTCTCGAAAGAGCGTTTCACGTTTTTGGCCTCCATTCACTAAATTTCGAGTACTGTAAATTTAGGAGCATTATTTCATCATTTTTAAGAGTATTTTAATCATGACTAAACGTTGGTTCGGTGTTGGTTAGGGTTGGCTCGGAGTCATGATTAAATACTAAGTCAGTGGGCATAATTGTCTCGTTTATGGATTCAATTACAAAGTTTGGTCAAGAAAAATCAATTGCATATTTTTCATGTTAGATTTAACTCGCAGCGAGCCTGGGAACGATCCAACCCATTTGGTAAAATTAATACAGGACATTTAATTACGTTATTTAATTATATTACGTGCATAAAAATAGAAATTATTCATTTTTGAGATTTATGTGATATTGCTTGTGGCCATTGTACCATTATGGGATTATTACTTCACCCGGTCGCCAGTTACCGATCAGTTCAGTTTTGTACCACCCAGTATACTGTGGCATTAGTCTGATCAGATGATTAGTATTTCACCCGGTCGTCAGTTACCGGTCCCGGTCGTCAGTTACCGTTCAGTTCAGTTCAGTTCAGTTTAGTGCAGTTCATGGGGCCACTTGCGTAGAACATAATCTCAACAAAATTATCATCCAGGCTATTTTATTACAGAGCTCTATTGAGCTAACAGTTCACTTATGATTTTCATTTCAGTTATGCACGTATTTATAATTATCCATGATAAGATATTTACAGTTCAGTTATGCAAGTACTATAATTCCTCATGACATGATATTTTCACTTCACATGCAATTTTATTATTATCTATTTACTTGTTATTTACAATATATGCATGCTGAGTCTTTAGACTCACTAGACTTGATTGTTGTAGGTACTGATGATGTCGCGATCGAGGGCGGAGACCAGTGAGCCAGCTCGAGTCGGCAGTAGTGGGACCCGAGCACCTCATTTATCAGTTTATTTATTATTTTTGTGAAAACTCATTTTATTACAATGAATTATTTTAAGATTTCATTTTGAAACAAACATTATTTACTTCCACTGGTATTTTGAACATCAAATTTTATTTTATCAGTTTATTTATGAATGAGGTAATTTAATTAATGAAAAAGAAAATTTTTAAATTTTTCGCAAATTTTCAAGCACGAATTTAGAGACCTCTACAGGTGGTATCAGAGCAATGGTTCTGTAAAGGGTTGTACTACTACTGACCTCGAGAAGCTCACGAAGTCACGCCTTCGGTCTGTAAGTTCTCATGGACCTCCACCCCCTCCACCATATATGAATGCAAAGATGCTAGCTGGGATGACTCAGTTCTTCGCACAGTTTGCGGAGAAAAATCCTATGGCGACCAGGCCGACAGGGCCTGAGGCTGTCTACGAGAGATTCATGAAGATGCGTCCTAAGGCGTTTTCAGGGACAACCGACCCCATAATTGCCGAGGGCTGGATCAAGTCCCTCGAGGTTATCTTCGAGCTCATGGAGCTTGGAGATGCAGACAGAGTTCGTTGTGCCACCTAGTTATTCGGAGGAGATGCCCGCTTATGGTGGGAAGGAGCATCAGTAGCCCTGAACTTGGCTACGTTGAGTTGGGCGCGCTTCACGGAGGTATTCTACTCCAAATATTTTACTGAAGAAGTGCGTACCAGGTTGACCACTGAGTTCATGAGCCTGAGACAGGGAGATCTGACTGTTACGGAATTCATCCGTAAGTTTGAGAAAGGTTGTCATTTTGTGCCCTTGATCGCAAATGATGATAAAGCAAAGTTGATGCATTTCTTGGTGGGTCTACGGCCGATCTTGCGCCATGATGTTAGGGTGTCTGACCCTACTACTTATGAGGTCGCTGTCTCCAGAGCTCTAGCTGCAGAGCAGGATCAGCGTGATATCGAGAGAGACCGCCAGGGCAAGCGCCCAGTCCAGGTAGCACACCGCCCTCCTCCTCAGCAGTATCAGCAGCAGAATAAGAAGCCTTTCCATGGCCCGCCCAGAAACAGAGGCCACCAGCAGCAGCGGGGACGCGCAGTCCCTAAGCCTATTGAGCATCCGATCTGTCCTAAATGGTCACGCCGCCATCCTGGAGTATGTATGTATTGCTCTGGGAAGTGTTACAAGTGAGGTAGCCTAGACCACGTGCTACCGCAGTGCCCTTAGAGAAATCTGCCTACCCAAGGCAGGGTATTTCCTCTCCATGCAGCGGAGACGAACCCTGATACCATGCTTATGACAGGTACCTTTAAGCTTTAAATTTATATTTGGGATTTAATGTTTTGGGTGAGGTTTTGAACCTAGTAGTGCGATAGTATTGCATGCTCTACTCAGTATTATTTTTGGGAAATTTAAGTTAGAAGAACTTTGGCCTTTGCATGTCTATAAGTTAGTTTTGTGATTATTGGGTTCAGCCTAGTGTTCTAACCTTTCAGGGAGAATTTTCATAGCTGGCTCAGCTACAAAAGCTCTGATAGATTTAGGGGCTACTCACTCATTTATTTCTGAGGTCTTTCCCAATTTTCTCAAAGTTAAGACCGTTGGGCTAGATGTAGCCTACTCAGTGGTACTGCCTTCGGGAGAGGAGATGGCAGCCACCAATGTGATCCGAGACATAGATCTGGAGCTTCATGGTAACCTTGTTTATGCGGATCTGATTGTTTTTCCGATGCCAGAGTTCGACATCATATTAAGCATGGATTGGCTATTGCGGAACAGAGTGTTGATAGACTTCCAGCGGAGATCTGTTCTAGTCCGACCGCTTGGGATGACACAGTTCTTATTTGAGCCGGACATGTACTTTCGCTTATTGCGCATTATTCCTTATGTCCTGGCTAGGAAGATCATGCATAAAGGGTGTCGAGCGTTTTTAGCAACTTTTATATTTTTCCCCGAGACACCCAGTCAGTTGGCCGCAGATGTTCCGATTGTTAGAGATTTCTTAGACGTTTTTCCTGAGGACGTCTCTGGTATGCCACCTGAGCGGGAGGTGGAGTTTTTCATTGAGCTTATGCCAGGTACGGTTCCGATCTCAAAAGCACCGTACCGACTAGCACCGACAGAGATGGCAGAGCTTAAGAAGCAGATTCGGGAACTTCTTGACAAGGAGTTCATTCGCCCGAGCTTTTCACCATGGGGCGCGCCAGTCTTGTTTGTGAAAAAGAAGGATGGATCTATGAGACTTTGCATCGATTACCGGGAGTTGAACAGGGTTACAGTGAAGAATAAATACCCATTTCCGAGGATCGAAGATCTATTTGACAAGTTGTAGGGAGCTTCGGTATTCTCCAAGATTGATCTGCGTTCCGATTATCACCAGTTGAGGGTGAAAGATATTGATGTTTCGAAGACTGCTTTTAGGACTCGTTATGGCCACTACGAGTTCCTTGTGATGCCGTTCGGTTTGACGAATGCGCCAGCGATCTTCATGGATCTCATGAATCGCGTATTTCAGCTGTATTTTGATCAGTTTGTGATAGTGTTCATAGACGACATTCTCGTCTACTCGAAAAATCAAGAGGATCACGGCAGACATCTGACCACAGTGTTGCTAACCTTGAAGAAGCACAGATTGTTCGCAAAGTTCAGTAAGTGCGAATTCTGGTTGGAGAAGGTGGCGTTCTTAAGCCACATTGTTTCTAGCAGTGGTATTGAGGTAGACCCAGCAAAAGTTGCAGCAGTCAGAGATTGGGTTGTACCACAGAATGCATCTGAGATTCGCAGTTTTCTTGGCTTAGCAGAATATTACCGGAAGTTTATTCAGGGATTCTCATCTATCGCAGTTCCACTTACAGCTTTGACCAAGAAGAATGTGAAATTTGTGTGGAGCGATGACTGTCAGAAGAACTTCGATACTTTGAAGCAAGCTCTTATCTCAGCACCAGTTTGGGCCATGCCATCAGGGCCCGGTGAGTTTTTTCTATATACCGATGCTTCGAAGCTCGGTCTTGGCGCAGTATTGATGCAGCATGGGAAGGTGATATCATATGCTTCTCGTCAGTTGAAGACTCATTAGAAAAATTACCCTACCCATGACCTAGAGTTGGCAGCCGTTGTATTTGCTTTGAAGATCTGGAGGCATTATTTGTACGAAGAGAATTGCCAGATCTTTACCGACCATAAGAGCCTCAAGTACTTCTTTACGCAGAAAGAGCTGAATATGCGTCAGAGGCGTTGGTTGGAGCTTGTGAAAGACTATGATTGTGACATTAGCTACCACCCGGGTAAAGCTAATGTAGTTGCGGATGCACTGAGCAGGAGAGTTGCAGAGATGGCCCATTTGACGATTCAGAGACCTCTTCAGTCTGAGATGCAGAGGTTTGATCTAGAGGCATATCCTCGAGGGAGAGTTCCCCGTCTATCTACCTTGATTATTCAGTCCTCTCTCCTAGACCGGATTCGCAGTGGTCAGTCAGCAGATGAGCAGTTGGCAAAGTGGAAGCAGAGAGATGAGGCCAATGGCAGTGTCTTGTATTCAGTTAGTGACGGTATTGTGAGATACCGAGACAAGATATGGGTTCCTAGCAGCGATTCCATTTGAGCGGATATTCTATCAGAGGCCCATATGTCACCGTACTCTATTCACCCTGGGAGTACGAAGATGTACAAAGAACTGCAGTTATTATATTGGTGGCCTGGAATGAATAAGTATATCAGACGTTTTGTATCCGAGTGTCTGACTTGTCAATTAGTGAAAGCAGAGCATCAGAGACCAGCAGGTCTGCTCAAGCCTCTCCCTATCCCGGAGTGGAAGTGGGAGAATGTTACCATGGATTTGGTGACCGATTTACCGAAGTCAGTCAGAGGATCAAATGCTATCTGGGTGATTGTTGATCGTCTTACCAAATCAGCGCACTTCTTGCCTATTAAGACGACTTTTACCATGGTTGAATATGCAGAGTTGTATATCCGAGAGATAGTCCGACTTCATGGTATTCCAGTTTCTATCGTATCTGACAGAGACCCCAGATTCACTTCCTCATTTTGGAAGATTTTGCATTCGACGATGGGTACGAATTTGCTGTTCAGCACAGCTTTCCACCCTCAGACAGATGGGCAGTCAGAGTGAGTCATTCAGATTTTGGAGGACCTTCTCCGTGCTTGTGTTATTGATTTCTCCGGGAGTTGGGAGTCGAACTTGCCATTAGTGGAGTTCACCTATAACAACAACTTTCAGTCGTCTATAGGAATGGCTCCGTATGAAGCATTATATGGTCGCAAGTGTAGATCTCTTGTTCATTGGGATGAGGTAGGAGAGAGAGCGGAGTTGGGTCCAGAGATTATTCAGCAGACTGTCGATGTAGTAGCCCAAATCCGTGACAGGCTGAGGACTGCTCAGAGTCGACAGAAGAGTTATGCGGACCAGCGGAGGAGAGATTTAGAGTTCGCCGTGGGCGACCATGTCTTTGTGAAAGTGGCACCTATGAAGGGTGTCATGCGATTTGGGAAGAAAGGGAAGCTCAGTCCGAGATTCATTGGACCATTTGAGATCCTTGGCAGAGTTGGGACGCTAGCTTATCGTGTTGCTCTTCCGCCGAATCTGGCCGGAGTACACAATGTGTTCCACGTCTCTATGCTGAGGAAGTATATGGCAAATCCTTCGCATGTCCTGAACTTTGAGCCGTTGCAGCTTACTCCGAACCTGTCTTATGAGGAGAGACCAGTGCAGATCCTAGACAGACAGGAGAAGAAGCTTAGGAACAAACTGGTTAAGCGAGTTAAAGTCAAGTGGCTTAACCATTCAGAGGAGGAAGCTACGTGGGAGTCTGAGCCAGAGATGAGGAGCCGTTACCCAGAGTTATTCGGTGAGTTTTAATTTCGAGGACGAAATTTCTTTTAAGGGGGGAAGGATTGTAGAACCCGTAAATTAGACTACGTATAAGCCATGCATAATTCCTAGTATTTAAATTAAAATGATTTTATTGCATGAGTATTTAAATTCTTTTCTTTAAATATATTTATTTCATGCAGCAGTTTAGTTGCTACCTTTTCCTAGTTAAATAAGTGAGGCCGGACCGGAGTTGGAATAAAGAGATAAATTTTAATATTAAGAAAATATTCCTAAAATTTATTTAAGATAAATAATAAGTTAATTTTTTGAAAAAGAAAGTTTAGGGAATTAATTAATTAATTAGAGATAAGTAGTAAATAAATTCTTTTAGGTTAAATAAATTAATTAAAAGCCTAAAATAAAATATGTGACCAATTGAGATAAGTTAATCTAGACTTATTTTAATTAAGAAATTATAATTTAACATGATAGTAAATTTATCTTTAAAATTTAAAGATTTGGCCATGCATGCAAGATAATGGTGTTCCTTAATTAATTAATTTATTCACTAAAATATTTAATGGGTAGATCAAACTCCAAAGAATTAAAAAACAAGATTTAAGAAATATTTTCCCTCCATTTTTTTAAAGTTTCGACCCCCCTCTTTATTTTTTTAAAGATTTTAATTAGTGGGGCAAATTATTCTTTAAACGTTTTTCCTTATCTATTTTCTTGGGAGATAATTCCATCACACTAAATCATCAATAATTAATATTTAAGCAATATTTTTACCTATTTTAATCATCAAATTTTCGTCCTCTCCTCTTTATTTTTAAAAGATTTTAATTAGTTGGACCAATCATTTCTTTATTTCTTTCCTTAAACTTTACTTGGAGATAATCCCTCACCATTTTTTTAAATCCTCATTAATTATTAAATAAGCAATTTCCCTACCCTATTTTATTTATGAAAATTGGCCACCCCCTATTTCAAAAGATTTAATTTTGTTTAACAACTCATTCTTTATTATTCTTTCCCTTAATATTTTCTAGATTGATATCTTTCCCAACTTTTAAATCACCAAAAATTAAATAATTAAGCAATTTTCCTTTGTCCCTAGACCATAAAAAACGTCCAAGTGCACTCCTAAATATCCCCCAAAAATCTTTTTGATAAACATAAACATTGTACATTAATTAAATATTTTATAATATAAATATATAGTTTTTGTTTTATTAAATGTTTAAATATTATATGTTTTATAATAAATTGTTTAAAATATAAGTTGTTGTGTAATTACAAGTTTTTACTATTTTTTACAAGTTCGATAAAACAAGAATAAACTTGGCGTTGCAAATGGGATTAAGATGATTCTTGAACCTGTAGAAAGTTGATTATAATATCTACAATATTGTTGACAAGAATGAGATAAAAATACTTTCACAATTGGGATCAAATTAGGCAACAAATAAAGTTATCAAAAGAGTGACAGTTTTACCATGCTCTAGTATTTTGACCATATCTCTCAAATTACTTGGTCAAATGGTTTGAAAAAAATACCACAACTAGACAACTCAATTATCCACGTGTTTCTTTTTATATGAAGAAGCAAATTCGGAGAAGAAGATTTTCAAAAGTGATGTGAAATATAATATAATATCTTGGAACACCAATGAAGACTTATGTGTAAAAAAATAATATTTTATTTGTGGTTGTCTCCCCAAATTTGGCTATAAATAGGGGTGCATTGTAATGTATTGAGATATCCCTCATTCTATGAACAAACCTTTGAGTTCATAATATTTCTCTCTATATTTTTCCTTTATTTTTTCATTTAAATACAATTAGCATGTTAATTTCATATTCAAAGTTTTACACTTTGAATAATGAATAGCTAACTTCCTAAAGTTGAGATGATAAGGTGAAACTCTTGGCATGATAATAAGGTTATTAAAAGGTAAGAATCTATGTTTTATATTATTTAATCATTATTTATTGTTTATGTTATATTTATTTCTTTAAGCATTTTTATACCCTACTTATAAGTGGGAGTTTTGATTTATTGTTGCTATATGTTACACTAAATTCTTGGAACCATTTAAATGTTAGTTTGGTTTTACCAACCATTTAACTTGGATTCCTTGATTTATTATATATGAATATATCATAGTATTAATTTATTGGTACCATTTAAATGTTTGTTTGGTTTTACCAACCATTTAAAGTGGGAACCTTGATTTAGTGTTTACAAATATATATAGCACAATAAATACTTGACCACATTTATAAGTTTTGGTATATATTATATACTTATAAGATAATAATTTATAACATAATATAAATATGATTATTTAATATATTGGAACCATTTTATTAAGTGGATTTCAATATTGTTCGTTAATGTTAACTTTATTAAAATACCAAGAGTGGATCCTTTAATCTCAACTACTTAAATTAAAATTTGAACAATTAAAATTTACCCATTAAAGATTCAAACAATTAAAATTAAAAAGAAACAAAAACAAAAACAAAACAAAAAGACATTGTAGTGGACTTGTAATTACCTTAGCTTCCCTGTGGATACGATATCGGACTCACCGAATTATACTACTTGTGGACAACCTGCTCTTGGGAGTGCAACAATCAAAGTGACAACAAGTTTTTGGCGCCGTTGCCGGGGAAGTATAATTTAATTTCAAGTCTATTTAATTTTGTTTATAGTTTATTTTTCTTTATTTGAATTTTTATTGCTTTTGTGTGTTTTTATTCTTTTGCATTTGCATTTGCATGAGCATTATTTGGTCACGTACACTTAGTGGTCGACTCATTCGAAATAACCCTTTATTTTTACAAAACATGGCGGAAGAACCCATCCAAGAAAATGAAGATGAAATTCAATCTCAACATGATCATGATAGACGAAGAACACTTAGAGATCACATGAATCCTACACGTACTAGTGCACCTTCATGTCTAGTTTTTCCCCCCGATGCATCTCATTTCAATTTTAAGCCTGGTATTATCCAACTTTTACCCAATTTTCATGGCTTAGATTCTGAAAATCCATACATGCATTTACGAGAGTTTGAAGAAGTGTGCAACACATATAATGATCTAAATTGTAGCATGAACACCATTCGACTTAAGCTTTTTCCTTTTTCTTTAAAAGATAAAGCTAAAACTTGGCTACAAAATCTTAGATCGGGATCCATTCGAACTTGGGATGAATTGCAACAACAATTTTTGAAAAAGTTTTTTCCATCTCATAGAACAAATTCTTTCAAAAGGCAAATCATCACTTTCACTCAAAAACAAGGAGAAACTTTTTATCAGTGTTGGGATAGATATAAAGAATTGCTTAATCTTTGTCCACATCATGGTTTTGAAATTTGGAGAGTTGTTTCTCAATTTTATGAAGGCTTAACACCTAAAGATAGGCAAATGGTTGAATTTATGTGTAATGGAACATTTGAAGATAAAGATCCAAATGAGGCAATTGAGTATCTCGATTCATTAGCTGAAAATGCTCAAAATTGGGACACTATAGGTACAATCGAACCATCAAACAAGATTCAATCTCCTACATCTGGTGGAGGTATGTACACTCTCAAAGATGAACATGATCTTCAAGCTAGATTTACCTCTTTGGCAAGAAAAGTTGAGGCACTTGAATTGAAAAAGAATGGTCAATTAAAATCTGTTCAAGAAATTGCATGTCACATCTGTGATACAAGTGATCATTCTACAAAAGATTGTCCCACTTTGCCTTCTTTTAAAGAATGTCTCCATGAACAAGCCAATGTTCTAAACAATCTCAAAAGGCCAAATTTTGAACCATTTTCTCAAAGTTACAATCCAGGTTGACGAAATCATTCAAATTTTAGTTGGAGTAATGATAATGCTGCACAATTTTCACAACCACATTTCCAAAATCAACAAAATTTTCAAAATTATGCACCTTATGTTTCTCCGCCTAAAAGGAATTTGGAAGATATATTGAATTCTTTCATTGGAAAGCAAGAGTCTATCAATACTCAAACTGCTCAAACCATGACAGATTTGAAAGATACTCTTGCTAAATTTGCTTCTGCATTTAATGTTCATGAAAAAGGTAAATTTCCTTCACAACCATAGCTTAATCCCAAGGATCATCATACACAAACTGAAACTTCTGGAACTCAACCGATGGATCAGGTAAAATCTGTTATTACCCTTCGAAGTGGTAAGGTTGTGGAAAAATCCATTCTTGAACCTTGTGAAGATGATGATAAATCAACTCCAAAGGGTAAGGAAGTGGAGCCCATAACTTGCGAAGAGGAGGTTCAAAAGACAGTGTCACCACCATTCCCTCATGCATTGAAAAATACAAAAAAAAATCAAATTTGAATTCTGATATATATGATATTTTTAAACAAGTAAAAGTTAATATTCCTTTATTAGATGCAATAAAATAGGTACCATCATATGCCAAATTTTTGAAAGACTTGTGCACTGTGAAAAGAAAATTGAATGTGAAAAGAAAGCATTTTTAGCCGAACAAGTAAGTGCAATCATTCAAAATAATAATGCTTTGAAATACAAAGACCCTGGTTGTCCTACTATTTCTTGTATTATTGGAGAACGAAAGATTAAAAAAGCCTTGCTTGACCTTGGAGCTAGAGTGAATTTACTTCCATATTCAGTTTATCAAGAACTCAATCTAGGCGAGTTAAAACCTACTTCGGTAATACTTTTACTTGCTGATAGATCTGTTAAAGTGCCAAGAGGTATGGTAGAAGACGTGTTGGTCCAAGTTGATAACTTTGTATATCCTGTCGATTTCATAGTTTTAGATACACAACCTATCGAAGCTTGTAATGCAATTCCTGTAATTTTAGGTCGTCCATTTTTAGCAACTTCTAATGCTCTTATAATTTGCAGGAATGGATTAATGAAGTTGTCATTTGGTAACATGACCTTGGAGCTTAATGCGTTTAATCTTTGTAAGCAACCACATGACAAAGGAGATGAAAGTGAAGATGAAAATCTTATTGAAACTCTTGTGGAATAAAACATTCAAGAAGGGAGTACTCGTGATCAATTAGATATTTGTTCAATTGAAACTGTTAAAGAAAATATTGAAATTGATTTTGATGATTTTATCAGGTATCACTCGTTACCAGGATCAGAGAAAGAATTTGATGCAAAATATGAGAACAAAGAGGAACCACCCATATTGGAGTTAAAACCCTTGCCAGAAGAATTGAAGTATGCATTTCTTGGAGAAGATGAAACATATCCGGTGGTAATTTCTTCCAAACTAGCAAGTGATGAAGAAGGTAAATTAGTTGATATGCTTAAAAGACATAAAAATGCAATTGGTTGGACACTAAAAGATCTCAAGGGCATTAATCCACTAATTTGCACTCACAAAATTCACTTAGAAGAAAATGCAAAAACATCTCAACAACCACAAAGGAGATTAAATCCACACATGAAAGATGTTGTGAAAACTGAAGTTCTCAAACTACTTGATGTTGGGATTATCTACCCTATTTCTGATAGTAAGTGGGTAAGCCCAACACAAGTAGTTCCGAAAAAATCTGGCATCACAGTGATAAAAAATGAAAAAGGTGAATTGTTAACAAGTCGAGTCCCATCTAGTTGGCGGATGTGTATTGATTATAGAAAATTAAATGACGCCACTAGAAAAGATCATTTTCCATTACCATTTTTGGATCAAATTTTAGAAAGAGTAGCAGGTCATCCATACTACTGTTTTCTTGATGGATATTCAGGTTATTATCAAATTCCCATTGCACTCGAAGATCAAGATAAAACTACATTCACATGTCCTTTTGGAACATTTGCATTTAGAAGGATGCCATTTGGATTATGCAATGCCCCAGCAACATTTCAAAGATGTATGCTAAGCATTTTTTGCGACATGGTTGAAAATTGTTTGGAAATTTTCATGGATGATTTAACTGTCTTTGGGAATACATTTGATAATTGTCTTGAAAATTTGGAAAAAGTTTTAAAAAGATGCGAGGAAAAAGGTCTTATTTTAAATTGGGAAAAATGTCATTACATGATTACTTCTGGAATTGTTTTGGGACATGTCGTGTCATCTCATGGAATTGAAGTTGATAAAGCAAAAGTTGATGTCATTGCCAATTTACCCCCTCCAAAAACCATTAAAGAAATTCGCTCATTTTTGGGACATGCTGGATTTTATAGGAGGTTTATAAAGGACTTTAGTTTAATCTCTAAACCCATTTGTAACCTCTTAACAAAAGACAGTGCATTTGAGTGGACTCAAGAATGTCAAAATGCTTTTGATAAAATCATTCGACATTTAACATCAGCTCCTATCATGCAACCTCCTGATTGGTCTTTACCATTTGAAATCATGTGCGATGCGAGTGATTATGCAGTCGGTGCAGTATTGGGTCAAAGAAGAAACGGTAAGCCTTATGTGATATATTATGCAAGTAGAACTTTAAACAATGCTCAAATGAATTACTCCACAACTGAAAAAGAACTACTTGCTGTAATATTTGCATTAGATAAATTTCGTTCTTATTTGATTGGATCAACAACTATCGTGTTTACTGATCATTCTGCTATTAGATATTTGTTGACCAAACAGGATGCAAAGCCACGACTGATACGATGGATTTTGTTGCTCCAAGAATTTGACATTGTGATCAAAGATAAAAAAGGAACCGAGAATGTCGTAGCCGATCATTTATCGAGACTAGTAACAGGATCATCTTGTGAAATGACACCAATTAACGATAATTTTCCTGATGAACATCTATTTTCAGTTACTACTACACCTTGGTTTGCTAACATAGTAAATTTTCTTGTGACAGGAAAAATGCCACCGCAATGGAGTTCTCAAGATAAAAGAAAATTTTTGAATGAGGTAAAAAACTTTTATTGGGATGATCCGTATCTGTTCAAGTATTGTCCGGATCAAATTTTTCGACGTTGCATACCCGACAATGAGGTAAGTAGTGTCATTAAATTTTGTCATTCAGAAGCATGCGGAGGACATTTTTCTTCAAAGAAAACAGCTGCAAAAATCTTGCAGTGTGGATTTTATTGGCCCACTTTGTTTAAAGACACCCACGAAATCTGCAAGATCTGTGAAAATTGTCAAAAATTGGGTGCGATTTCAAAAAGAAACATGATGCCTTTGAATCCTATTATTGAAATTGAAATCTTTGATTGTTGGGGAATAGATTTTATGGGACCTTTTCCACCGTCGTTTGGATACTTGTATATTTTAGTTGCAGTTGATTATGTTTCCAAATGGATAGAGGCAATTCCATGTCGAACAAATGATCATAAAATCGTCATCAAATTTTTAAAAGAAAATATTTTTAGTAGATTTGGAATTCCTCGAGCCATGATAAGTGATGGGGGAACTCACTTTGTTAATAAACCATTTGCTTCATTAATGAAAAAATATGGTATTACTCACAAAGTAACTACTCCTTATCATCCTCAAACAAATGGACAAGTTGAATTAGCTAATAGGGAGATAAAGCAAATTTTGGAAAAAACTGTTAACTCAAATAGAAAAGATTGGTCTCTGCGACTTAATGATGCACTTTGGGCATATCGAACAGCTTTTAAAACATCATTGAATATGTCTCCCTATAGGTTGGTTTATGGAAAACATTGTCATTTGCCTGTGGAATTGGAACATAAAGCTTATTGGGCGATCAAAACTTTAAATTCAAGCATGGATGATGCCAACAAATTGCGTAAATTGCAACTTAATGAACTTGATGAACTCAGAAATGACGCGTATGAGAATTCAAGGATTTATAAAGCAAAAATCAAATCATTTCATGATAAAACAATTCTTAGAAAATCTTTTGAGATTGGTAAAAAAGTTTTGCTTTATAATTCTCGACTTCACATATTCCCAGGAAAATTACGATCAAGATGGACAGGCCCATATGTTGTAAAGCATGTGTATACTTATGGAGCTGTGGATATTTAAAATCTTAAAAATGGTGATGTTTTTAAAGTGAATGGACAAAGGCTTAAACCATTTTTGGAAAATGAAATCTTTCAAGAAGAGTTTATTTCCCTTTCTGATCCTTGATTTTTTTTTGTGTTGCATTTAATTTTGTTTGTTTTTATTTCAGGTTTCCTTAATCTTTTTATTTTCCCGGTTAAATGGTTGATAATGGTACTCCGTGACTCTCATAGTCGGTTTAATCAGTTTCCCATAATCGCTGATACAAAAAAAAAATCATTTCTTTTCTTTTTAAAATGGATGAAATTCTCTCAAAATTTTTTAAATATTTTCCCTCTGTTTCTTAAAATGTTCTAAGAAAAATTTATGCAGGAAGGTGTGAAAGATTGAGATTTCTAATGCAAAAAGGAATTCCAGAAGATATTCGTCTTGTAATAGAAGCTAAGGTCCGATTAGGAGGAGAAGTTCCACAATCATTGCTCATTCGGTATTTGCCTGGATTAGGAAAAAGCACTTATGC
>NC_133307.1:16700749-16781062 GCF_012295235.1 Primulina huaijiensis
AAAATGGATGAAATTCTCTCAAAATTTTGTAAATATTTTCCCTCTGTTTCTGAAAATGTTCTAAGAAAAATTTATGCAGGAAGGTGTGAAAGATTGAGATTTCTAATGCAAAAAGGAATTCCAGAAGATATTCGTCTTGTAATAGAAGCTAAGGTCCGATTAGGAGGAAAAGTTCCACAATCATTGCTCATTCGGTATTTGCCTGGATTATGAAAAAGCACTTATGCAAAAAAACGAAGGGCCAAAAGTTTAGGGGTTTGTCATAAGTGTGCAAGATGGACTTGTGACAAACAATGCAGATCTTTGGGATGTGTTTCCAATAATAGAGAAGATAAAATTGGTTTCATTAAGAATGGGCTGAGTAAGGAGTCTTTAGATAACATCTTATTGACTCTTGAGACGCATTCCAGTGGACATGTGCATATTGAACTTCTCTGTTTATGGAAACAATTCCAAGATGAGCGTCATTGTCTTGGGAATCCGACTAAAAAAGGCCTTGTTTGCCAATTTATAAGAAAATTGGATGGGAAGCATATCCTCGACTCATAGAAGGCGTTGAAGCCGTTTCTGGACGTAAAACCAGAGGAAAATTGTGAGCCACAATCACACTACTGTTTACATGCATGTGTATCATTATTGTTTTTACTGTTTATTCTGTTTACAACTTTGATCCATAGTTTTGTCCTGATAACATATTACCCCTATAAAATCTCTCATCTTTCTCTCTATTTTCGCAGAAAAAAAAAAGAAGAAAGTAAAAAAACATGGCTGGAACCTCTACACAATCATTGAAAAATATTTGTGTATTTTGTGGGTCGAGTCCTGGAAAAAATGAAGTGTTTGTAGAAGCAGCGAATAATCTTGGAAAGATATTGGCTGAGAGGAAAATTCACTTGGTATATGGGGGAGGTAATATTGGGTTAATGGGATATGTTTCAAGATCTGCTCATCTTGGAGGTAGTCATGTTTTGGGTATTATTCCTACAGCTTTAGCTGAAAAAAATATTACAGGTGTTACGATTGGTGAGGAATTAAAAGTTTCTTCTATGTATGAAAGAATCACAAAAATGATTGAAAATTCTGATGCTTTTATCGTACTACCAGGTGGTTTTGGTACATTAGAAGAAATTTTTCACACTTTTTCTTGGGCACAACTTAATATCCATAATAAACCTATGGGCTTGTTGAATATCAATAATTATTATGACAGTTTGTTGACATTTCTTGATAAAGCTGTGGAACAGAATTTTATTTCACAAAATTCACGAAGAATGCTCATTTCTACTTCGACTGCCGACCAATTAATTGATAATTTGGAAGCTTTTGTTCATAAGCCTGATCCGATGATAACAAAGATCAATTGGTCGCAATCAAGCAATAAGAAAAGGAAGTTGGATCATTGATTCAAAAGTCGTGGATTGGTTTGCGTTTGTTTCAGTTTGTTATCTTCAATAAAATTCCAGGTGATATCTCTTTCATTATGTACTCTTTATTAATAGTTATTTTGACATTAGGGACAATGTCATATTCTGATTGAGGGGAGAACAAACTTATAAAAAAAAATTTAAAAATAAAAATAAAAAATATATATATATATATTATTTTAAAATAAAATCATGTTTATTGTTTGTATCTTAGTAATTTTTGCAAAAATGTCATACATTACATGTTTGAAAGATTTAAATTAGAACATGCATTAATCTATTTAAGAATGTTTAAATTTTTATTTGAAAAAAAAAGTCAATTTTAATATTCTGATCAATATAAAAATATGATTTATGAAATCTTTTTGAGTGATTAACCATTGTGATAAAATCAGGTATTAAAGTATATGGCCCAAGATATACCTTATAAGAGTGCCTAAAATTTTAAACTCACACATATTTTGTGAGTGAGTGGAGAGGACTGAGAAAACAGCTTTCGAGCCTTTATTGATCATGAGAGAGACTATCTATTGTTTAGATCTTGAGTTCTTATTTTGAAAAAAAAATGATATTTCCTGAAAAAAAAAAGGAGAAAAATACAAAAAGAAAGATATTGAAGATCTATGTAATTTTTAAGTTATATGCTACGACCCATATATCTCTCAAAAAAAAAAAGAAAGAAAGAGAGAAATTTATTGTACAAATTAAATAAATATGTGGTCAAGAAGCATAAACTTAGTCTGATTCCATGATGTTATGAAAAAAAAATCAGGAAAAAATATATAATAAGAACAACTAGATTTTGAATCAATGGATTTTCTATCTTTTGATTAGTTTGGCTCGTTTGTCTGTCTGCATTCTGTACTTCATTTTTCTGAGCATTTATCTGTATTCCAACTCCATGAGAGAAATCGTTGCCATAAATTGAAACATTTATTAACCTGTGAGGATATGGAGTTGAGACTCTTACTAGGAATTTCTGAAGACCGTGTACATTTAACTACCTGAAATAAGCTTTGAATTGATCATCTCAAATTATTTCATAAATTATAATTATGATGATCTTGATATAACTTTGACAGTTTTCAAATAAAATAAAATTTGATGTTCAAAATAGAAGCGGAAGTAAATAATGTTTGTTTCAAAACGACAGCTTAAAATAATTCATTAAAATAAAACGAGTTTTCACAAAAATAATAAATAAACTGATAAATGAGGTCCTCGGGTCCCACTACTGCCGACTCGAGCTGGCTCACTGGTCCTCGCCCTCGATCCCGACATCATCAGTACCTACAACAATCAAGTCTAGTGAGTCTAAAGACTCAGCATGCATATATCGTAAATAACAAGTAAATAGATAATAATAAAATTGCATGCGAAGTGAAAATATCATGTCATGAGGAATTATAGTACTTGCATAACTGAACTGTAAATATCTTATCATGGATAATTATAAATACGTGCATAACTGAACTGAAAATCATAAGTGAACTGTTAGCTCAATAGAGCTCTGTAATAAAATAGCCTGGATGATAATTTTGTTGAAATTATGTTATACGCAAGTGGCCCCATGAACTGCACTGAACTGAACTGAACTGACCGGTAACTGACGACCGGGACCGGTAACTGACGACCAGGTGAAATACTAATCGTCTGATCAGACTAATGCCACAGTATACTGGGTGGTACAAAATTGAACTGACCGGTAACTGGCGACCGGGTGAAGTAATAATCCCACAATGGTACAATGGCCACAAGCAATATCACATAAATCTCAAAAATGAATAATTTCTATTTTTATGCACGTAATATAATTAAATAACGTAATTAAATGTCCTGTATTAATTTTACCAAATGAGTTGGATCGTTCCTAGGTTCGCTGTGACTTAAATCTAACATGAAAAATATGCAATTGATTTTTCTTGACCAAACTTTGTAATTGAATCCATAAACGAGATAATTAGGCCCACTGACTTAGTATTTAATCATGACTCCGATCCAACCCAAACCAACACCGAACCAACGTTTAGTCATGATTAAAATACTCTTAAAAATGATGAAATAATGCTCCTAAATTTACAGTACTCGAAATTTAGTGAATGGAGGCCAAAAACGTGAAACGCTCTTTCAAGAGTCACTTTGGCACATTGCCCTGTAAATTCTAGTACGACCTATAAAATGATCCGAATCACAAACGGCCAAAAACATGACCTTGCTAACTTGATGAGGCACAGTACAGTCCAAGGCCATAGGCTAAAAGCCAACCAAGAACTCGAACGACCCACTGAACCGCCGCAGCAAGTTGTTGTCACAAAAATACAGCAGCTGTGCTTTGGTTTCCTTGCGTCATTTGCAAGGCTAATGGCCATTGGGGCTTAAACCACTGACCAGAACCTCTTAGCAACATACTAAGTAATGATTTGAACCATGGCTAAGGGCCCTAGGCCAGCCACAATTCTCATCACACCAGAAACAAATCATTTGTCCCAACCGAGCACTAATTCTGCGCCTGGGATGTTGCTGTGGTTCTTGCTGTCATGGACCATTCCAGTGGCCATTTGGTTGGCCATGGCATGATCTAGACATCCAGAGGTAGGGTGTGAACCGTGGCTAAGGGTCATAGGCCAAACAAGATCCACACCATTCCACAATACCCGAAACACACTTGCTATAAAATGAGAAGGGCCGAAAAGGGAAGGGGCTGTTCTTGTGTTTTGATTTAAAAACCGATGCAACCATGGACCAAGCCTCAAAAGGGCTACTTGGTCACGCCTTAGACATGACAAGGAGATGTTCTAACCATGGCTATAGCCCCTATGGCAGCCAAGATCAGCAACATCACCCTGGACAACAAAACTGAAAAAATCAAACTCAATATGACACTAGTTTCACACTTGTGGAATGGAGCATCTAACTCACGGTTTTGGGACATGAACCCATGATCAAACTTGACCCTAACATACCCTAGGACATGACCATAAGCAGTCTTGAGCGCCTGGAACGAGCCATACCCTGAAACCATCAAAACAACTACAAACGTGAAGCATGAGGGGAAGTAGAAAAATCTGTGCAGAATTTTGTTGTGTAGTTGCTGAAATATTTCGGTTTTTCTATTAAAAATCATGAACAAATATGGTTTAAAAACATGTATATGACTTGATTGAAGAGTGAAAGAAAGATATAAACATGCCTGGAAATCGTTTGAAAAGAAAACATACTAATACGACAATACGGCGCGGCGGAGACGGAGTTTCTTTCTTACTTTCTTTCTTGCTTCTCTCGATTTCTCCTCTTTTCCTCCCTAGAACTCACGTTTTACTCTCTATTTTCTTCTGAAAATTTTGAAAATAGGGTAGAGGGAATGGCTAGGGAAAGATAGGGAAGATGGCAAGGTAAAGGGAATGAAAAATCTTTCTATCTTCTAGTTTGAGAGATAAGGGAAATGGAATGATATGAAAAGTGTTGTCACTTTGATTGTTGCACTCTCAAGAGCAGGTTGTCCACAAGTAGTATAATTCGGTGAGTCCGATATCGTATCCACAGGGAAGCTCAGGTAATTACAAGTCCACTACAATGTCTTTTTGTTTTTGTTTTTGTTTCTTTTTAATTTTAATTGTTTGAATCTTTAATAGGTAAATTTTAATTGTTCAAATTTTAATTTAAGTAGTTGAGATTAAAGCAACCACTCTTGGTATTTTAATAAAGTTAACATTAACGAACAATATTGAAATCCACTTAATAAAATTTTTCCAATATATTAAATAATCATATTTATATTATGTTATAAATTTTTATCTTATAAGTATATATATACCAAAACTTATAAATGTGGTCAAGTATTTATTGTGCTATATATATTTGTAAACACTAAATCAAGGTTCCTACTTTAAATGGTTGGTAAAACCAAACTAACATTTAAATGGTACCAAGAAATTAATATTATGATATATTTATATATAGTAAATCAAGGTTCCCACTTTAAATGGTTGGTAAAACAAAACTAACATTTAAATGGTTNCTCAACTTTAGGAAGTTAGCTATTCATTATTCAAAGTGTAAAACTTTGAATATGAAATTAACATGCTAATTGTATTTAAATGAAGAAATAAAGGAAAAATATAGAGAAAAATATTATGAACTCAAAGGTTTGTTCATAGAATGAGGGATATCTCAATACATTACAATGCACCCCTATTTATAGCCAAATTTGGGGAGACAACCACAAATAAAATATTATTTTTTTACACATAAGTCTTCATTGGTGTTCCAAGATATTATATTGTATTACACATCACTTATGAAAATTTTTTCTCCGAATTTGCTTCTTCACATAAAAAAAACATGTGGATAATTGAGTTTTCTAGTTGTGGTATTTTTTTCAAACCATTTGACCAAGTAATTTGAGAGATATGGTAAAAATACTAGAGCATGGTAAAACTGCCACTCCTTTGGTAACTTTATTTGTTGCTTAATTTGATCCCAATTGTGAGAGGATTTTATCTCATGTTTGTCAACAATATTGTAGATATTATAATCAACTTTCTACAGGTCCAAGAATCATCTTAATCCCATTTGCAACGCCAAGTTTATTCTTGTTTTATCGAACCTGTAAAAAAAATTTAAAACTTGTAATTACACAACAACTTATATTTTTTACAATTTATTATAAAACATATAATATTTAAACATTTAATAAAACAAAAACTATATATTTATATTATAAAACATTTAATTAATGTACAATTTTTATGTTTATCACACCTCCCAACCAGCTTATTGCTAGTCCCTAGCAATTTAAGCGTTAGTAGCAATACAAAACATATTGATTATTTTAAATAGAAATGTAATCAAAACTATCTAATTTATGAATGAGGCAATTTAATTAATGAAAAAGAAAATTTTTAAATTTTCCGCAAATTTTCAAGCACGAATTTAGAGGCCTCTACATTTGGGAAGAGAGGCAAGCTAAGTCCGAGATTCATTGGGCCATTCGAGATTCTTGACAAGGTTGGGACATTAGCTTATCGTGTAGCCCTACCGCCGAATCTGGCTGGTGTACACAATGTGTTCCACGTCTCAATGCTGAGGAAGTACCTAGCTAATCCTTAGCATGTTTTGAGCTATGAGCCGTTGTAACTTGCTCCAGATCAGTCGTATGAGGAAAAACCTGTCCAAATCCTAGATAGACAGGAGCGTAGACTTCAGAACAAGGTAACCAAGCTGGTCAAAGACCGGTGGCTAAATCAATCAGTGGAGGAGGTCCCTTGGGAGACTGAAGCAGACATGAGGAATCGCTACCTGGAATTGTTTGGTAAGATTTAATTTCGAGGACGAAATTTAATTTAAGTGGAGGAGGAACTTTAGAGCCCAATTTCAGTACACGTAAAACCCATGCATTTATTTAATTGTTAATTCATTTATTTAAATTTAAAATGAGTTTTAGCGATGTATGATTGATTTAAATACACTAATTTAAATTATTTATGTTTTGTGATGCACGTTATACTATTTTTCGAGTTTCATGTTTCATGCGATTACTCGATGCGGGATCGAGGAATAGAGACCGGTGACGATTTTGGCAATTTTAAATGTGGTATTTTATTTTAAGTTGGATTTGGGGCATTTTAAATAATTTATTAATTTTTTAGCATTTTTAAAGTCTAATCGATTTATTTAGTGAATTTAAGATCTTAAAATTTTTAGAGTTGAGCAATTATGCATTTTATTTAAATTATGGGATTTTATTAGAGTGTTTAGTAATTTACTATTCACTTGTTAATTGAGTTAGTATTTTATATTAGCATTTTTAATTAGTTAACTAAGCAATAATTTTTCCCTAATTAAATCTACACACACAATCACACGCACACACACTTTTGCAAACACTACAAATCGGCCAATTCACACACACACTTCATTATTCAGATTTTTATATTTTTGAAAGAGAAAAACTTAGGATTCTAAGATAGAGTGCAGCCGCCCTTCTTCTGATAATTGTCCAGCAAATTGTGTTGATTTTCTTCAAGAAAAATAGTGCCACGTTCGTCCCGGATCGACCTCGTATCTTTCTCCGCTTCGGTGTCGTTGTTCGGTAACGTTAAAAATTTAAAGGCACGTATATTCTATTTTTTTCCTGCGTCGATCATGTCATAGTATGTGTTTCGTTGTTTTATGAGTGAAAATCCATGTATGATGTGCAAGGTTTGGGCAGAAACATGTTGAATCGATTTTGAAACGTTTTTAGATCTAAAATCTCGAAATTAACTTTTCTTTTGAAAACTGCGATTTTTTGTTCGTGATTTTGAGAAACCTTTCAACCTAAAAATTGTAGAACTTTTTGATACCTTCGATTTGATATAAAATTCAAAATATTTGGATGAAAATTGAGTGAATTATGATAGTTTTCGTGAGACTACTCAAACTGCTTTTTTTCGGAATTATGTTATGGATGTGTTCTCGAGGTTTTATTGTTGCAGGCTTTGTTGGGGATCGATGGATGATCATTGCTGCATTTAGGTATGCTTAGTATGATGTTGGGTTGGTATTTGGTATGCCGGTTAGTGTTGATAGGCACTTGAATTCATTAGAAGTCGTAGGAAACAAATTTGGTGTCAATTTCCGTGTTTTTCGAGTTGTTTGTACCGGTGGTGTCAATGTAGTAGCATCCTAAGATGGGTCTCGGGGTGCCGGTTCATAGTCCGTACAATCGAGTTTAGAATGTTAAACAGCACATGTACAGAAAATTTCGTTGGTTTTCTTCTCCCGCAGGTACACGGACCTTGGCACGGGGTCCATGCCTTTGTTCTTTTCGAAGTGTCAAAAATCAGTGTCTACACAGACCCCTACACGGACCTAGGAACGTGGTCCGTGCCTTCTTTTTTCTTCACACGCATTTTATAGTACCTACACGGACCCATGCACGGACCCGGGCACATGGTCCATGTACTTCAGTTTTGGGTAAAATTATATTGATTGCTTTGGGATTTATGTCATGGTTTAGTACGACGATTAAATGAGGTCAAGTCCCGAGAGATTTAGAATGTCATAAGCTATTTATTTATTTCGGTGGTGAACTCGAGTACCTACGTCTAAGTTATGCAAGTTAAGTATTTAAACTCATGCTAGTATGTTGCAGCAGTGGCTCTAAGCGAGATCCAATGAATCACTCAACGCCCCGTAAGTATGTTGACGTGCAAAAAGAAAGTATTTTTTTAAATTTTTGAGGTATGCTAAATGTCTTATGACCAAACTATGAACGGGTTTGGAAGTCGGAGAATGTGTCCGGGGACCTCACCAACTATGAACGGGTTTGGAAGTCGGTGAACGTGACCGAGGACCTCTCCACCTCGGTAAAGCATGACCGGGTTTAGATCAGGATTGTAAAGCAATAAAGCATGACCAGGGACCAATCCACCCGTTAAATAATGAACGGGGATCTCATGTATGTGGTAGTGGATCTTCCCTGTCAGCCCAGTACTGTGGTTTAGTCTGATCAGGCAACTTTATGTATGCGTCACACGCTTTGAAACATGCCTCTACGCAAAATTATGTTATGTATGCCCAAGTATGTAAGATACAAGTATGTTTACGAAAGTTTTATAACCATGACACGTCTATGTTACGCTATTATGTTCAAGTTCCAAGTACGCTCATGTTGTCAAGTTCAAGTTCATGTTTCTAGTATGTACGTCCTATTTTGAAAATGCATGTGGTTTTATTACGTAGTACTTGCTACCTTCCAGTTTATACGTGTTGAGTCTCTAGACACACTAGACTTGATCGATGCAGGTGAGGATGATTTAGAGGAGACTAGGGGTGGGGACCAAGGAGCTGGCTTGGACTGAGTAGGAGGCTAGACCCGAGGACCGCCCAAGTTTTTAAGTTTTTATGAAATGTTTGATACTCTGATTTTAGTTACTGGTTACGAGATTTTAAGCAGATACCTTTGTCAAAGTTTATTTCTAGAACTTTTTTTGCAACTACTTTAGTAACGTACGGTTCATTTTATTTGGATTTTGAAGGTTCACGACTTACTTAAGAAAATTTTTAATTTTTCTGCAAATTTTAAGTAGTAAAAAGTACGGTACGTTACAGTTATTGTCATGGGAGTGGGGGTGTTTGAAATATACTTACAAATTCCTTCATAAGTGAATAATGTTTCATCATATCAAACTCCAGCCACTAAATTTAACTTCTCAAAATTGACTCTTTCAACGGAAATAAGGAAACCAATACTTGTGTGACCCTGATGATAAGAACTCCACAACTCATTTCAGAATGAACCCATGGATCATGGTAATAGCTTCTAGTGGCATCACCTCACGATTCCTTAGGTATAACTGATAGTGTTTGCATGAACTAATAGATTATGGTTAACGTACAATATAATACCTTTATCTCATATACTTTGATCGGATATGAAACCATTGGTATATCTAGGATTGCACATGAATTCGATAATGATGCGATGTATCTTTGAGTGATCATAGTAGCAACTCATGTGATACTAGAGAACCACTTTACCCTAAAGCACATATCATAATGTGGTCAGATATTACATGCAATATTAACTCATCGGAGATATATGATTTCCACAACTGTATGCGAACAGTGAATCCCTGACTACAATGCACTGAATCCTACATGTGCGGCCTCTACATCCAATCTTGCCACATTATTAACCTCATGGAGATGGTAAATGACTTAAAGTATAACACTATCACATGTAGGACCTCAGTGTTGTCCTAGGTCGTTAGGACTAATGGTGCACAACCACGACTATGGACTTATCAACTAAATAAATAATAACCACATGGAATGTTCGAGGGAGATTGTTAAGTGAACTCATCATATCATCTCTCATCTATATGTTTGAATATCTATATGTCCCTACCAATGAAAATTGGTACACAACATCACTTAAGATAGTTTCGAGATCAAGTGAACTTTATCATTTTTTTAGGTGGTTGATTCAACTAAGAACATGTTTAAGATATACAGTTACTAAAATATGTGTTTAACGATTGTCAATATATATACGACTTTATATTTATTGTAATATATTATATTCAAAGTTTTTATTTATGCAGCTTGCATGAATATATAGATAAATAAAATGTCACAATGAACAAAATGTAAAATATTATTAAAGTCAAAACATTTATATCATAAGATTCAATAAATCTCAAGCCAAAAGTTGGTTTATAGGACAACTATTCTAACATTAACCTCAGACAATTTGTCTCCATTGACTTCCAAACTTCTGTGGATCGTTAGTCTTGTTTAATGCCTTCGGTTTTCAAGTCAATTATGTATCATTGTTGGAAACTTAATTTCGGTAGTTTGGCAAATTGAGCGTAATATATTAAACAAAATGATCAAGTAGACTGAAAGGAACTGATATAAAATATGCAAATTATTAGTTGCCTAACTGAAGATTAGTGCGCAGAAAATCAACGGCAACTGAACTATGCTAATTGAATATTGTAGACGACTGGATGATCAGTTGGGAACTGATCAATTACACTACAATCAGTTGAGAGCAGTCAAATCATCCTATCGACTTTGTCAAAACTGATAAAACAGTTGTACACGTCATCAGTTGAGGAATGTAGCTATCAATCTACAAATTGTACAAAAGCAGACTGTAACTTATAGTGGGAACGCCATATTTCAACTATGCAACAGTGTACTACTGTCAGAAGAATGTTGATGTGGCAAACAACAAATATAAAGTTTCAAATCACATTCATTGTTACCGTTGGAAGCAAAGACTATAAATAGCCCAGAAGAGCAGCAAAGAACATACGATACAGAGACATAATCAACCAAGATGTTATTCTGCTGAAATCTCTTCACAAGCTTTCTGTTCATATTCAGGAGATTTCAAAGTTCACATTTAGCATATACATTCATAGCATTCAAGACTATAATTTGAGCTTACATGCACAAACACTTGCTGTTATATTATTCGATCTTATAGAGATCAGTTGTGCCAAGTAGCTTCAGTTCAATCGAGTACTGTAAACTATATCGAAACTAAGAGTTTTAGTTTGACATTGTTAAGTCCAAAATTGAAGTGGGTCTATACAATTCTTTGTATTTGATCAAAGTCTTTTAGTGAATATCCTATCTCATAGATAGAATGGGTGACGTAGGAGTGATTTAAATCTCCGAACATCTATAAATCTTGTGCTTCTTAATTTGAATTTTATTCTATCTGTCAGTCAGTTTATTTTCGCAGTTTCATTAGTTAACTGATCGACATTGACAAACAAGATTCCCGAGTTCTGTTTATCACTAAAATGGCTCATTATTCGAAAAGAGTGTAAAATTGTCAAGTTTTTATTCAACCCCCCTTCTAAACGCTTCTTCACCTCCAAACCGACCCTATCAAGTGGTATCAGAGCAATTGAATCTTTTTCATGAATATTTCTATCTACTAACTAATTACCATGTCTTCATTCAACCAAATCCCAATATTTTCTAGAGAAGATTTTGACGATTGGAAAATTAGAATGCAGGCTCATCTAGCTGCACAAGATGATGACATGTGGTATGTTGTCAATGAAGGACTCAGGAGAATACTGAAAGAAAACACTGTTGTTGCTATAACTGAGGGTGCTCCACACCGTATTGAAAAGCCAAAAGATGAATGGACAGCTGAAGACAAAAGAAAAGCTAATCTGGACAATGTGGTTAAAGACATCTTGTACAAAATGCTGGATAAAATTACTTTCAACAAAATAAAGATGTGCAAGACTGCAAAAGAAATCTGAGAGAAGTTAATTCAGCTCTGCGAAGGCAATGAGTAAACCAAAGAAAATAAACTCTCAGTTGCTGTTCAAAAATTTGATAACATCAAGATGAAGACTGGAGAGTTTACGCCCGAATATGATGAAAGAATCAACGGCACACTACAAGAAAAAAGGCCTACGACAACGGTTTTTCCCCGTTGTTGTAGGCCTTTTAAAACCGTTGTTAGAAGCCCTGTGGTTAAAGGGAGCGCTCAAAGACAACGGTGAAAAACCGTTGTCGTAGATATACAAAACCGTTGTTAAAGGTCATGTGTTTAAAGAATTCGCTAAAAGACAACGGTTGTAGGGTGTTGTGGTAGTTACAATTTGTGACGGTTTTTAAACAACCGTCGCAAATTAATTTGCGACGGAAATCATCGTTAACCGTCGCTAAAATTCGCGACGGTCGTAATTAAAATAGTCGCTAAAGAGCGACGGTATTTATTCAAATTCGTCGCTAATATTAGCGACGGTGTTTTATGATTTCCGTCGCTATTTTTGTCAGTAAAATAAAAAAAAATTCAGTCAAAAATATTATATTATTGATTTTAAAAATTTATTAAACTTTAAAGAAAAAAACGATATTAAAATTGTGTAAGGGAGAAAAATTTTAAGGGTAAAAATTTATTAATCTTTAAAGAGAAAAACGAAATTAAAAGTGTGTAAGGGAGAAAAATTTTAAGTGTAGTGAAGTGGTATGGTAGAAAATGGACTAAGGGTTGGGATATTTATAGACAGTTTGCGACGGTTTTGATTAAACCGTCACAATTAGCGACAGTTATTTTTTTAACTGTCGCCGATTTAAAATTAGCGACGCTTTTACAAGAACTATCGCTTTATTTAACGACGGTTTAATATAACCGTCGTTAACTATAGCGACGGTTAAATATAAACCGTCGCTAATTATAGATCGGCGACGGCTTACTAAAACGGTCGCTAAATTTAGCGACGGTTATACAAAAATTGTCGCTAAATTTAGCGACCGTTTTTGAAAAACCGTCCCTATATATACATCGGCGACAGTTTTACTTAAAACCGTCGCTAATGTTAGCGACGGGTATACTTAAACCGTCGCAATATTTAAAGTAGCGACGGTATAGTATAACCGTCGCTAATTTTAGCGACAGATTTTACTTAGTCCGTCGCAAAATCTAATATTGACAACAAAATTTGTAGAAAAACCAGTTGAAATACAACGGTTTTTTACAAACCGTTGTCGTAGCTTGAAGAAAAACGCTAATTCGACAACAGTTTAAAAACCGTTGTCGTAATCCAAAAAAAAAAACGCTCATAGACAACGGATTTTAAAAACCGATGTCGTAAATATATCAAAGAAAACGATTTTAAAGAAACTGTTGTGTTTGAGCGGATTATTTTAGGCTACGACAACGGTTTTTGTTAAAACCGTTGTTAAAAGTAAAAAGACTACGGTTTGTTGTTAAATACGATTTTTGTTGTAGTGGCATAATAAATGAACTGAATGCAATTGGAAATGTGTATTCAAACAAAGAAATGGCGCTGAAGGTTGTCAGAGGTCTTCCGAAGGAATGTGATGTTAAGACAATGACAATGAAAGAATCAAAGGATCTCAATTAGGTCGAACTACATGATCTATTTGCTGATCTGAAGGCCTATGAGTTTGAGTTTCAAACAAGAGAAGGAGAACGTTCTACACCGGCAGCTACAACAACTCTTAGTGCTGTCAAACTTGAACCAACCGGTTTAGTTGACAAAACTGCTGATCAGTTAAGCAATGACGCAATGTCATTATTTGTCAAAAAGTTTGGAAGATTCATGAGAAGAAATCAAAGCTACTTTCAAAGACAATATCAAAGAAATAACACCAACGAAGAAACAAATGCTTGCTACAACTGTAGCAAAATTGGATACTTTATTGTTGACTGTCCTAAACCAAAAAAGGACAGTCGAGGCTCAGCTGGAAAGGGAAATAAATCATTTGAGCACAAGAGAAGATATAAGGATGATAAGAAATCATTCAAAAAGAAACATGAAGTGCTTCTAGCTGAGGAAAGTAAGTCCAAATGGGCAGAAACTGACAGTGATGAATCAGAATCTGAGAGCTTGAGTAGCTCCAGCGATGATGTGGAAGTCAAGTGTCTGATGGCTGATGACACATAACTAGAATCAACCAGTGAACATTTATTTGATTTTAGTTCAACTGACTTTACACGTGATTAACTTATTTCTTCATTACATGACATGGTCAACGAGTATCACAAGCTTGCTCTCTCTTTTGAGAAAACGAAAGCAAATCAAACTGATCCCAATGACAATAAGACTGAAACTGATGAATCAATTGAACTATTGAGTCTTAAACGGGAGATTACTTAGCTGAATGCTGAAAGAAGCAAGAATCAATCTATGATTCAACAGTTAACGCTTGAGAATTCAAAGCAAACTAAGCTGATTAAAGCACAGAATAAATCATCAGTCACACTAACTGAAATGCAAGATATGAAAAAATCAGTTACTGATAAAACTGGTTTAGGCTTTAGCAAGCAAGATGAAACTTCTACAAGTGATGCTCAGCCAAAACTGAACATAGGCAAAGGAAAATACATTCACTTTGTCAAATCAGTTATGGTACAAGAACAACCTGAGTCGAGTAGACCAGTTGAACATCCTATTGAAAATAAGAACAAGGCTAAAAGGTATGGAATTGGTTATAGCCCTAAAATTTCAAATGTTTCACTAAGCTGGTCATCTAAAAGGTTCAACAATAACTCTCCAAATGGCTATTCCAATTATCATAACTGCAAGCCAGTTCAGAAAAGATATCAGCTAAACAATCAGTTGAACAAGGCTAAAGCACATATTGCTTCATCTGCACACAACACACCAAGCACACACAAGCCGGGAAAAACCATTTGGAACACATCAACTAGAAAGTTAGTTAGACTAATCCAAGTCTGGGTTCCTAAAAGACTATTCAGTTCAGGACCCAAATAGATATGGGAACCAAAAATTATTCATTGTGTGTGATTGCATATGACAGGTACAAACAAAGAATCAATCTGGTATCTGGACAGTGGATGCTTGCGACATATGACAGGGTATGCAAAATTGCTATCCCAACTGATCAAATACACTGGTCCAAACATCAGTTTTGGAGACAACTTTAAAGGTAGAA
Organism: Primulina huaijiensis; assembly: GCF_012295235.1. Taxonomy (NCBI): domain Eukaryota; kingdom Viridiplantae; phylum Streptophyta; class Magnoliopsida; order Lamiales; family Gesneriaceae; genus Primulina; species Primulina huaijiensis. Next base: position 16,716,121 of record NC_133307.1, read on the forward strand.
CTGTGGGTAAGGGTAAGCTTATCCATGGTAACATTACTATCAAAGATGTGTTACTAGTTGAGAATTTGAAATATAACTTGATAAACATAAGTCAGTTGTGCGACAATAATTTCTCAATTCAGTTCAACATACACACTTGCTCAGTTAGAAACTCAACTGATGAGATCATCTTAACTGGCAATCATTGTGGAAATACTTACAAAGTCAATTGGACTGATCAACCTTTTGCACCAGTTTGTTTTATAGCGTCAAAATCTTCTAAAAACTGGTTGTGGCAAAAAAGGTTGAACCACCTAAATTTTAAGTTTATTGCTTATCTGAGTAACCATGATCTTGTAACTGGTTTGCCAAAAATATATTTTTCAAAAGATAAAATTTGCTCAGTATGTCAGTTTGGTAAACAAGTAAGATCTTCGTTTAAAAAAAGGGTAGTAAATCATCCTCCAGATGCTAAGAACTGCTACATGCGGATCTTTTTGATCCTATATCAGTCATGAGTTTAGGGAGAATGAAATACACCTTGGTGATCGTTGATGATTTTTCAAGATTTACTTTGGTTATATTTCTTAAATCAAAAGACCAATCTGCTGCACAAATTATTAAGCTTTTCAAAAGATTATTAAATGAAAAATCAATTGGTATTGACGGAATAAGGTCCGATCGAGGGACTGAACATCAATCAAAATCTTTCACAATTTTTAGAAAATACTGGGATCAAGCATGAGATCTCAGCAGCCAGAACACCTCAGCAAAATGGTGTATCTCATAGAATAAATCGAACCCTTAAAGAGGCTGCTAGAACAATGCTTGCTGATTCTGGTGTTTCTCAGAGGTTTTGGGCAGAGGCAGTAAACACTGCATGTTACACTTAGAACAGATCAATGATTAATAAAAATCATTTGAAAACGCCATATGAGATCTGGCATGGACGTAAAAGTGTGGTATCTTATTTCAAAATTTTCGGCTGCAGATGTTTTATTCTCGATAATGGGAAAAATAATTTAAAAGCTTTTGACGCTAAATCTGCAGAGGGAATATTTCTCGTTTATTCATCAGTTAGTAAAGCTCATAGAGTATTTAACAAATGCACTTTGAATGTTGAAGAATCTATTCATGTTGTATTCGATGAATCTGTACTAACTGATAAGCTAACTGATCCAGTTGAGCTAGTTGATCACTTTACAGATATAAGTTCAGAGAATGATAATTAAGAAGAAAATCATATCAATCGAAATATCTTTCAAACACCAGAACCAGAAGTGCTGGATCAATCAGTGGAACAATAAATTGTCCCTGATAATCAGTTGGTAGAGCAAAATGATAATATTCAATTATCAACTGAAGCAGCAGCAACTGAAACTGAAGAGAACATTCAGTTGCCAACTGAAACAGTTGCTGAGATAAATGCAACAAATGCTGAGTACAGATGGAAGAAATCACATCCACCAGATTGGTAATAGGTAATCTATCTGATCCAGTAAGAACTCGGAATCAAATGTTTAACTTATTTATTCATTCAGCTTTCGTTTTCCAACTGGAACCAAAGAAAATTGATGAAGCTCTTGCTGATCCTAACTGGATAAATGCTATACAAGAACAGCTAAATCAGTTTACCCATAACAATTTCTGGAACTTAGTTCCAAGACCAGTTTCTTAAACTATTATAGGTACAAAGTGAGTTTACAGAAACAAACTGAACGAAGATGGTTCGGTTGTGTGCAATAAAGCGAGGCTTGTAATACAAAGATACAGGCAAGAAGAAGGAATATATTACGACGAGACATATGCACCAGTTGCACGACTGGAAGCAATCAGAATATTCCTTACTTATGCCTCATTCAAAAACTTTGAAGTCTACCAAATGGACGTGAAGAGTGCATTTCTGAATGGTCAGTTGCAGGAAGAAGTATATGTTGAACAACCACCAGATTTTGTTAATCACTCTCTTTCTGATCATGTTTATCATTTGAACAAAGCTCTATATGGTCTTAAACAAGCTCCAAGAGCTTGGTATGTGAAACGTCTGCCCTTTTTATTGCTTAAAAAGTACTAATAATTATTTTTTTTCAAACACTAACTTTTCTGCCATGTACATTTACCACATATTTTACCCCTTAAAAGAAAAAATCAACTAACTAGTATTTTAAAAATCAAGTGAAATAGTCATAAAAATGAAATCGTCGCATGTTTCATCAAACTTAAAAAGCAATAAATTTGAAAAGTATAGCACATACTAAACCTCTCAAAAATCTCTCAAAAGCATAAATAAATAGTCTTAAAATCTTTAACGTAAATCATGACTCATAAATCGTAAATGCGGAAAAAGTAGAAGCGCCGGTCCTCTTGTTGTGTGCACCGACAGTCCTGCAAAATCAACCATCAAGGCCCCCAGTAATATTAACATCATCATTACCTGCATCCATCACACCTAGTGAGTCTAAATACTCAACACACCATAATCTTTATAACAAGTAATACGTATAAAACCACATGCAACAGTGTAACATACCGTACTTTTTACTAGTTAAAATTTGCGGAAGAATTAAAAATTTTCTTAAATACGAAGGTGAACCATCAATTCGGTTAACCACTCGTTGTTCAACCAAACTATTTGAAATAAAAGATCACCAATAAAAATTTTGCTAAGATAAATGCTTGTTCCAAAAATCATAACCAAAACATCAAATAAAAGTATTTTAAGCATTGCATGAAAACTTCAAAACATGGCGGTCCTCGGGTTTAGTCTCTCGCTCAGTCCAAGCTTGCTCCTTGGCCACCACCACTAGTCTCCTCGAAATCATCCTTACCTGCATCGATCAAGTCTAGTGAGTCTAAAGACTCAACACGTATAAACTAGAAGTAACGAGTAATCCATAATAAAACCACATGCAACTTTAAAATAGGGAGTACAATATGAAACTGAACATACATCAAAACTTGAACGTACATACATACATAGACATGCCATCAACGTAGAACCTTTCATAAACATGATTGCTTCGTACATACATGAGCATACATAACATAATTCTGCGTAGAGGCATGTTTCAAAGCAAGTGACCCATAACATAATCGCCTGATCAGACTAAACCACAGTACTGGGCTGACAGGGACGAATCCACTGCCACATACATGAGATCCCCGTTCATGCTTTAACGGGTGGATTGGTCCCCGTTAATGCTTTAATGATTTTCAATCCTGATCTGAACCCGTTCATGCTTTAACGGGGTGGGTTGGTCCCTAGTCATGCTTTACTGCTTTCCAACCCCATACATAATTTGATAACAAAACATTTAGCATACCTCAAAAACTTAAAATATTTTCTTTTGCACGTCAACATACTTACTTGGCGTTGTGGAATTCGTTGGATCTCGTTTGGGGCCACTACTGCAACGTACTAACATGGATTCAATACTTAACTTGCATAACTTAGACGTAGGTACTCGAGCTCACCACCAAAGTGATTGAATAGCTTATGACATTCTAGTACACTCGGGACTTGACCTCGCTTAATCAACGTGCTTACCAAAGAACTCAAATCCTAAAGCAAACATTAAAATATTCTTCAAATACGAAGTACACTACCCCGTGCTTGGGTCTGTGTCAAGGTCTGTGTAGGTACTGTAAAGACATACTCGAAAAGAAGGAAGGACACGGACCCTGTGCCTAGGTTCCTGTAGGGGTCGGAGTAGACTCTGCAATTTGACACTTCGAAGAAAACAAAGGCACGAACCCGGTGTAAGGGTCCTTGTCCGGGTCCGTGTACCTGCGGTATAAGCAAACTCACGAAAATTCAACACAAGTGCTGCCTAACCTTCTAAACTCGATTGTACGGACTATGAACCGATACCTCGAGACCCTTCTGAGGATGCTACTACATTGACTCAAGCCTATACAATTGCCCCAAAACAATCACGTATCACAAGTACACAATAAACCCGTAAACACGATCTTTAACAACGAAAATGGTTTTCACGACTACTCCTACTTCCAAGTGCCTAACGACGCAAAACGAAACATCAACAACCATCCCAACGTCATTAACAATGTACCTATATGCAGCAATGATCACCCGTCGATCCCCAACGAAGCCTGCAACATCAAAACTTCAAGAACATATCAATAACATTTTTTAAGAAAACACAATTTGAGCAGTACCACGAAAACGATCATAACTCACTGAATTTTAATCCAAAAATTTTGAATTTTATATCAAATCGAAGGTATCAAAAAGTTCTACGTTTCATATGTTGAACGTTTCTCAAAATCACGGTCAAAATATCGCATTTTTAAAAGAACAATAAATTTAGAAAATTTAGATCTAAAAACGTTTTAAAATTGATCCAACATGTTTTTGCTCAAACTTCGTACATCACACATGTATTTTTAAGCATAAAACAACGCTACACATACTATGACATGATCGACGCATAAAGAAATAGAGTATACGTGCCTTTTGATATTAAAAACTCACGATACGGCGATACCGAAGCGGAGATGATGCGAGAGACGATCCCGGACGACTTGGCTCGATTTTCTTTGAAGAAAACCAACGAAATTTTGCTGGAAATTCAGAGGAGTGGGGCGGCTGCTACTAGAGACAAGAACCCTAGTTTTCTTCTCTTTCAAAAATAAAAATCTGAATAATGACATGAGTGTGTGTGTTTAGGCGATTTTTAGTGTATGCAAAAGAGTGTGTGTGTGTGATTAGTAAATTAGGGAGAGTAAAATTTGCTTAATTATTAATTAGCAACTAATTTTAAAATAATAACTCTCCCTTAACTTTAAAAAAATTCTAATTTAAAATAAAATGTACATGTGCTAGACGTTAAAAGTTTTAAAATTCTAAAATCGCTTAAATAAATAATTTAGGCCTTAAAAATGCTGAAACTAGATAAATTATTTAAAACGCCACATTCTCAACATAAAATAAAATACCATCTTTTAAAATATTGCCAAAAAAATCGTCGCCGGTCTCTTTCCCTCGATCCCGCATCGAATAAACGCCTGAAACATGAAACTCAAGAAAACAATTTAACGTGCATCACATAAACATAATTAATTTAAAATAATGCATTTAAATAAGTCATGCATGGCTAAAGCTCATTTTAAATTTAAATAAATGATTTAACAATTTAAATAATGCATGGGATTTACGTGTGCTGATTTGGGCTCTATAGTTCCTCCCCTACTTATGTAAATTTCATCCTCGAAATTAAATCTTACCAAACAACTCTGGATAGCGAGTCCTCATGTCTGCTTTAGTCTCCTTAGTGGTCTCTTCCACTGATTGGTTTCGCCACCGGACTTTGACTAGCTTCGTCACCTTGCTGCGAAGTCTGCGCTCCTTTCTGTCTAGGATTTGGACAGATCTTTCCTCATATGACAGATCTGGAGCCAACTGCAACGGCTCTTAGCTCAGAACATACGAAGGATTCGCTAGGTACTTCCTAAGCATCGATACATAGAACACATTGTGTACCCCGGCCAGGTTCGGCGGAAGGGCAATACGATAGGCTAGAGTCCCAACTCTGTCCAGAATCTCAAAAGGTCCAATGAATCTCGAACTCAGCTTGCCTGTCCTCCCAAATCTCATAACACCTTTCACAGGTGCTATCTTTATAAAGACGTGATCACCTACGGCAAACTCTAGGTCTCTTCTCCTCTTATCAGCATAACTTTTCTGACGACTCTGGGCGGTCTTCATCCTATCTCGGATCTTGACCACAATATCTGCAGCCTCCTGAACAATTTCTGGACCAAGTTCTGCTCTCTCACCGACTTCATCCCAATGAATCGGTGATCTGCTCTTCCTTCCATACAGTGCCTCATAGGGAGCCATACCTATAGATACTTGAAAACCGTTGTTGTATGTAAACTCCACTAGAGGTAGCTTCGATTCCCAAGTCCCCTGGAAATCGATCATACAGGCTCTCAACAAATCCTCTTCATTCATACACAAATCTGCGGATGTCTCTCTTCATCCCTGGCCACCAATACAAGATCTGCAGGCTTTTGTACATCTTGGTACCTTCTGGGTGGATTGAATACGGAGATGCGTGTGCCTCTGACAAGATATCTTCTCTGATCGAATCAACTTTAGGCACCCACATTTTATCTCTATATTTCACAATACCATCTGACACCGTGTAGAGTACACTGCCCTTAGCTTCATCCTTCAGTCTCCATTTCTGTAATTGCTCATCTGAATACTAACTTGAACGGATACGATCTAGCAAGGAAGGTTGGACTGTCAGATTAGACAGCCTCGGAGCTCTGCCCTTGCGATAAACCTCTAGACCAAACCTCTGAATCTTAGACTGAAGAGGTCTCTGCACTGACAACTGTGCTACAACTGCCACTTTTCTGCTCAAAGCGTCTGCGAAAACATTAGCCTTTCTCGGATGGTAGCTAATTTCGCAGTCCTAGTTTTTTACCAGCTCTAACCACCGCCTCTGCCTCATATTCAGTTCTTTCTGCGTGAAAAAATACTTGAGACTCTTGTGATCAGTGAATATCTGGCATTTTTCGCTATACAAGTAGTGTCTCCAAATCTTCAACGCAAAGACTACTGCGGCTAATTCAAGATCATGAGTCGGGTAGTTCTTCTCGTGCACTTTCAATTGCCTCGAAGTATAAGCTATAACCCGACCATGCTGCATCAACACTCCGCCTAACCCGAGCTTAGACGCATCGGTGTATAACACAAAGTCTCCTTGCCCTGATGGCATGGATAACACTGGCGCTGAAATAAGAGCTCGCTTCAAAGTATCAAAGCTCTTCTGACATTCATCACTCCACACGAATTTTGCATTTTTCTTTGTCAGTGAAGTGAGTGGCCCTGCTGTGGAAGAAAACCCTTGAATCAATTTCCTGTAGTAGCCTGCTAGGCCTAGGAAACTGCGAATCTCAGACGGATTCCTCGACTTAACCCATTCTTCGACTGCTGCTACCTTGGCTGGATCTACCTCAATACCACTGCTAGATATTATGTGACCCAAAAATGCTTACTTCTCCAACCAGAATTCACACTTACTGAACTTCGCAAATAACTTGCGACTGTGCAAGATCTGCAACACCGTCCTCAAGTGCTGGCTGTGCTCCTCATGGCTCCTCGAGTAAATAAGGATATCGACAATGAATACTATGACGAATTGGTCAAGATAGGGTTGAAATACTCGGTTCATGAGGTCCATGAAAATAGCTGGAGCATTCGTCAATCCGAATGGCATCACTAAGAACTCGTAATGCCCAGACCTGGTTCTGAAGGCTGTCTTGTGAACATCTGCATCTTTCACCTTCAGCTGGTGATACCCGATCTAAGATCTATCTTAGAGAACACTGAAGCTCCCTGCAACTGATCGAACACGTCCTCGATCCTTGGTAATGGGTATTTGTTCTTGATCGTTACCTTTTTCAATTCTCGGTAATCGATACACAGCCTCATGCTCCCATCCTTCTTCTTTACAAAAAGCACTAGCGCGCCCAATAGCAAGAAACTAGGGTGAATAAATTCCTTGTCAAGAAGTTCTTGTATCTGCTGTTTAAGTTCTAGCATCTCAGCTGGAGCTACGCGGTACGGTGCCTTAGAAATTGGCACTGTGTCTGGCAGAAGATCAATGGAGAACTCCACCTCTCTATCTGGTGGAAGACATGTGACGTCATCAGGAAAGACGATTGGGAAGTCTTTGACTACCGGCACATCTGATATAGATGGAGTGGGCGCATCAGGTACAGAAATAACATTGGCCAAGAAGGCCTGACACCCCTTAGAAATAAGTTTTCGTGCCTGCATGCAATAGATCATGCGAGGGAAACTTCTCCATCTGTCTGGCTCAAAGAGAAACTGCTCCATACCTATAGGTCTTACTAACACTGATCTTTTAAGGAAATCGATCAAAACTCTGTTCTTCGTCAGCCAGTCCATTCACAAAATAATGTCGAACTCTGGCATCGGCAATACTATCAAGTCGGCATACACCAGGTGGCCCTGCAGCTCTAGATCAATATCTCTGACCACACTGGTAGCTAACAGTTCTTCCCCTGATGGGACTGTCACCGAGTAGTTCACGTCAAGGCCGATAGACTTGATGGCTAAATGATTAGCAAATGTCTCCGAGATAAAGGAGTGAGTGGCTCCCGAATCTATCAGGGCCTTCGTGGCTAATCTCTTGATGAAAATATTTCCTGAGAGACGTTAGCACCACACCAAACTTACATCCCAAATTCTAACATTAACCTTATGCAACGAAAGACACCAAAATACTGGCTAGAACACTAATAATCCCAAATAAAAAATAAACATGCATGAATGACAAAATTTAATACTGCTGAATTAAATAAGTTACCAGTCAACAATGTCGTGTCTGGGTTCGCCTCCTGAGCATGCATGACGAACACTCTGCCCTGAGTTGGCTGCCTCCACTGTGGGCACTCTTTCAACATGTGGTCACTGGATCCACATTTAAAGCACTTGCTTGACCCATACAAACACTGCCCTGGATGCTGGCGGTTGCATTTATGGCACACTGGGAAATTACCTGGCTTCTGAGGCACCACCTGCTCCTGAATTGGACCCTTGCCCTTTGGCGGTCCCAGATATGGCTTCTTCCCTGGTTGCCCTTGGTAAGGTTTCTTGAACGGAGGTCTCTGCTGCTGCTGCGACGCCTGATAGGGCCTCTTGCCCTGTCTATCATTCTCAATATATCGCTGATCCTGTTCTGCCGCCAAAGCTCTAGACACGACGACTGCATATGTAGTAGGACCAGCTACTCGGACGTCATGGCGCAAGTGGGGCCGTAACCCATCCATAAAATGCCTCAGCTTTTCTCGGGCATCATTAGCTATTAGAGGCACGAAGTAACACCCCCTTTCGAACTTCCTCACAAACTCTGCAACGCTGCTGTCCCCTTGATGCAAAGCCATGAACTCTCTGGTCAGCCTGGATCGTACTTCCTTAGTGAAGTACTTGGAGTAGAACACATCCTTAAACCCATTCCAGGTCAAAGTCTGCAGATTTACTGATACGGATGCTCTTCCCCACCATAAACTGGCGTCCCCTGATAGAAGGAATGTAGCACACCTGACCCGGTCTGCATCTGCCAGTTCCATGAAATTAAAGATTACTTCGATGGACTTAATCCATCCTTCTGCACCATCGGGTCTGTGGTCCCCGAAAACACTTTCGGATTCATCCTCCTAAATCTTTCATACACTGCCTCCGATTGGGGCCTCACCCCTGCACCCCCTGCTGCAGCTTGGTTCCCCGCGAACTGCGCGAAGAACTGTGTCATACCTGCAAGCATCTGCGCCTACATATCCGGTGGTGGACGAGGAGAAGTGACCCTCTCTTCATCTCGGGCCTCTCTGTCCTCAGCCCTTGCTTCCCGATTAATCATGCGTCTAGGAGGCATACTGTTCCAATAATTACCCAACACGTAAACCCAATATGCAAGAACATGATACTAATAGCATAAGATGCACGTAATTTGGATATAAATATACACATGCTGAAATCATGACATGATGCTTGCTACATAACATAATTCAAAACATGAAAACTTACAGACTTGAGGTGTGACTTCGTGATCTTCTCGCAACTCACAGTAGGCATAACCCTTTACAAGAACACCGCTCTGATACCAACTGTAACGTACCGTACTTTTTACTACTTAAAATTTGCGGAAGAATTAAAAATTTTCTTAAATACGGAGGTGAACCATCAATTCGGTTTACCACTCGTTGTTCAACCAAACTATTTGAAATAAAAGATCACCAATAAAAATTTTGTTAAGATAAATGCTTGTTCAAAACATCATAACCAAAACATCAAATAAAAGTATTTTAAGCATTGCATGAAAACTTCAAAACATGGCGGTACTCGGGTTGAGCCTCTCGCTCAGTCCAAGCCTGCTCCTTGGTCACTGCTCCTTGGTCACCACCCCTAGTCTCCTCGAAATCATCCTCACCTGCATCTATCAAGTCTAGTTAGTCTAAAGACTCAACACGTATAAACTAGAAGTAACGAATGATACATAATAAAACCACATGCAACTTTAAAATAGGGCGTACATACTGAAACTAAACATACATCAAAACTTGAACGTACATACATACATAGACGTGCCATCAACGTAGAACCTTTCATAAACATGATTTCTTCATACATACATGAGCACACATAACATAATTTTGCGTAGAGGCATGTTTCAAAGCAAGTGACCTATAACATAATCGCCTGATCAGACTAAACCACAGTACTGGGCTGACAGGGACGAATCCACTGCCACATACATGAGATCCCCGCTCATGCTTTAACGGGTGGATTGGTCCTCGTTCATTCTTTTACGCTTTCCAATCCTGATCTAAACCCGTTCATGCTTTAACCGGGTAGGTTGGTACCTGGTCATTCTTTACCGCTTTCCAACCCCATACATAATTTGGTCACAAGACATTTAGCATACCTCAAAAACTTAAAATATTTTCTCTTGCACGTCAGCATACTTACTTGGCGTTGTGGGATTTGTTGGATCTCGTTTGGGGCCGCTGCTGCAACGTACTAACATGGATTCAATACTTAACTTGCATAACTTAGACGTAGGTACTCAAGCTCACCACCAAAGTGATTGAATAGCTTATGACATTCTAGTACAATCGGGACTTGACCTCGCTTAATCAACGTGCTAACAAAAGACCTCAAATCCCAAAACAAACATTAAAATATTCCTGAAATACGAAGTACACGGACCCCGTGCCTGGGTCCGTGTCATGGTCCGTGTAGGTACTGTAAAGACATACTCGAAAATAAGGAATGACAAGGACCCTGTGCCTAGGTCTGTGTAGGGGTCCGTGTAGACTCTGCAATTTGACACTTCGAAGAAAAAAAGGCACGGACCCCGTGTAACGGTCCGTGTCTGGGTCCGTGTACCTGCGGTATAAGCAAACTCACGAAAATTCAATACAAGTGATGCCTAACCTTCTAAAATCGATTGCACGGACTATGAACCGACACCTCGAGACCCTTCTCATGATGCTACTACATTGACTCAAGCCTATACAATTACCCAAAAACAACCACGGTTCACAAGTACACAATAAACCCGTAAACACGATCTTTAACAACGAAAATGGTTTTCACGACTACTCCTACTTCCAAGTGCCTAATGACGCGAAACGAAATGTCAACAACCATCCCAACGTCATTAACAATGTACCTATATGCAGCAACGATCACCCGTCGATCCCCAATGAAGCCTGCAACATTAAAACTTCAATAACATATCAATAACATATTTTCAGAAAACACAGTTTGAGCAGTCCCACAAAAACTATCATAACTCACTCAATTTTTATCCAAAACTTTTGAATCTTATATCAAATCGAAGGTATCAAAAATTTCTACGTTTCATATGTTGAAAGTTTTCTCAAAATCACGACCAAAATATCGCATCTTTAAAAGAACAATAAATTTCAAAATTTTAGATCTAAAAACATTTCAAATCGATCCAACATGTTTCTGCTCAAACTTCGTACATCACACATGGATTTTTACGCATAAAACAACGCTACACATACTATGACATGATCGACGCAGAAAAAATAGAGTATACGTGCCTTTTGATATTAAAAACTCACGATACGGCGATACCGAAGCGGAGATGATGCGAGAGACGATCCCGGACGACTTGGCTTTATTTTCTTTGAAGAAAACCAACGAAATTTTGCTGGAAATTCAGAGGAGTGGGGCGGCTGCTACTAGAGACAGGAACCCTAGTTTTCTTCTCTCTCAAAAATTAAAATCTGAATAATGAAGTGAGTGTGTTTGTTTAGGCATTTTTTGTGTGTGCAAAAGTGTGTGTGCGTGTGATTAGTAAATTAGGGAGAGTAAAATTTGCTTAATTATTAATTAGCAACTAATTTTAAAATACTAACTCTCCTTTAACTGTAACAAAATTCTAATTTAAAATAAAATGTACATGTGCTAGACTTTAAAAGTTTTAAAGTTTTAAAATTCTAAAATTGCTTAAAATACTAATTAAGACCTTAAAAATGCTGAAACTAGATAAATTATTTAAAACACCCCATTCTCAACTTAAAATAAAATACCATCTTTTAAAATATTGCCAAAAAAATTGTCGCTGGTCTCTTTCCCTCGATCCCGCATCGAATAAACGCCTGAAACATGAAACTCAAGAAAACATTTTAACGTGCATCACATAAACATAAATAATTTAAAATAATGCATTTAAATACGTCATGCATGGCTAAAGCTCATTTTAAATTTAAATAAATGATTTAACGATTTAAATAATGCATAGGATTTACGTGTACTGATCTGGGCTTTACAAACAGTGAAAATATTTTTACGTAAAATATACATTTTCATGACCTGTAAACATAAATTTTAACCTTCCATTTTTCCTCATCATGACATAAAAACCTTTAACACGATCATAAACATTTTCCTTTTTCCTTTCTTTTGTTGAATTCAGATCGTTAATTGTGACTTTCCTCAACCTCAAAAGTCGATGGATCCATCTACATGAAACCGCAGTACTGGGCGGCGGGGGACACCAGCAACACTCTCACCGGTCAACTGTGCCCTGGCCTATCCTCATCGAATAGAAATACGATCGTTGGGGCTCCCTCTGGGGCCTTTTCCCATAAATGGGCTCCATCTGGGGCCTTTTCTCCTCACGATATTCCCATTTTTACCGTTACCTCATACCGTTACCTCATTTCCTCATATTCGTAATAATGGAAATACGATCGTCGGGCTCCCACTAGGAACGTCACCCTCACGATATCTCCAACATTATCGAATTAGTCACAATTACTTCACTTCCTTCAACGTTTTACATTCTCATCACTTCATAAAATCATGCATAACATAACATCTTTGTCTTTGAAACCAAGCATGCAACACGTCTTTTAAATGTCTTCCTTAAACCATAAAAATCCCATAGGCATTTAAAAATCATAATTCAATCATGAACATTTCATAAACTTTTAAAAATAATCATAATAGCATAAAAATAGCATTTAGAGCACTGTCATTACGTTTACTAATTTTTAGGTGTAAAAAGACCGTTTAACCCCTAGACGTAAAATTCCTCGGTTTTAACTTTTTCTTGAATTCATTGACTCTAACATGTCCCAAATAATTATTTAAGCCTAAATTAATTTTCCCATAATTTTATTTAGCTTAAATCTTGAACTTTTTCATTAATATTTAATTAATTGTTTTGATGGTGTTTTAATCCCGAAAAAATCCCAAACTTTAATATAAAATTCCTAAATTCAAAATTTAGTCTTTTTATATTATTGTAGCCCTTATGAACCATGACTCGACCCCCGTGAGCCATTTTTCAATTTATTCTAGTTTAGAAACCCTATTATGACACATAACCTTCGATCCCGAGCCATCTTTCGATTTTCTCGAGTCACTCCCAAATCATGTGGATCCAAAACCTGCCCAAAATCCTAGAGTACCCTATTGAACCATTAGATCACTTAGAACCACCCCAAAACCCTAAAACGAAGCCCTTTACTCCCCCACCTGTGCTGGCCGAGAATCCTAATATGCATGGATTCTAAGTTTACGCGTCCAGGCTTCTACCAGCAAGCCCAGGCCTTGAACCACTCACTCTCACACCTTCTTAAGACTCTAAAGACTCGCCCTAGCCCAGCCCCTGAGCCCTAGACCGAGCCCTACCACCCCTGCAAGCTGTGCGAACCCTGTGCAGACATGTGCATGCTCTCGGGTAGGAGTTCTTGTTTACAAGGACTCCTCCCAGCCCTCTAGCCCGAGTCCTAGCATGGCTAGGACTCTTCCCTTGACTCAACCAAGTCCCTAGCCAGGCCTTGGTCCAACCCAACCCAGCCCAAAACCCTCACTACAAGGAACCGATCCCTATAACCCTATGACAGCAGAAATTGCTTCCAGCTTGTTTTTTTTCTTGTTTTCCTTCGACTTTGGTGATTAGGGGTGTGTGTTAGGACCTTAACTCATGTATAAACATCACCCGTGCAAGACCTATGATCATGGCAGCCCCTTTACAAAATAAAATCATGAATTTACACCAAAAACTCAAGTTTTCCCATGTGTGCATGCCATATTCCGAAAATAATCATAGAAAATTTATGCTTTTCATACACACGATATTTAAAACATTAATATGATGTGATAGATGAGAAAAGAAGATATATGGCGTGTCTTTGCGTTATATACGCTCGAAAAACCGTTGACGACGAAGAACGGAGCGAGACTTTGGCTTGTTTCTCCTTGAACCTTCGAAAATCCCTTCAAATATTGGATGTGTGTGTGCCATGTGGTTGATGGGGTATTGAGGAGAGTTTCTGAATTTTTTTAAAAGATGTGTGGCGTGAAAAAGATGGTAGTGTTTTAGGTGATTAGTTTAGTAAATAGCTAATTAAATATTGACAAGGCTTTAGGCCTATTACGCCTCTAAATTAAGCCCATTAGCCTTAATTAGGATTTAATAAAATATTAACAAAGTTTTTGTTTAAATATATTTGTGAATTTGTTAGTCGTGTTGCCAAAATGCTCGCATTTTTCTTGAAAAACCCACACAGATAAAATTTACGTCCCGGCGTATATAATCACATCAAAACCCCTTATTTTCAAAAATATGGAAAACCATCAACCTTATTTTAAACAATTAAAATTAATTATTTAATAAAAATATTTCACGTTTTCAGCCCTCGGTCTCCGTTACTCGATCGCAACTTGGATAATCCTTAAAAAATACAGTTTTATGCATGATGATAATAAAATCCTATTTAACATATAAGCATGTATGTCGCATAATCAATTAGCAATTAAAATCAATTAATTATCCATTTTTCATATTTCCTAGCTTCGCATGCAGTTAGATTACGTTTTCTTAATTTTTGACCTTACAGTATGAAACATTTTCAAAATTCTTAACTGATCATGACTTTACTGTTGATCAGTTGATAAGACTCTGTTCAAATGTTTAAAGAATGATCATATTTTACTTGTGCAAATATATATTAATGATATTATTTTTGGGTCAACTAACCCAAAATTATGTGAGAAATTTGCCAAGTTAATGCAGAAAAAAATTCGAGATGAGTATGATGGGTTAACTGACATTCTTTCTCGGTCTGCAAGTGAAACAACTTGAAATTGGTACTTTTATCAGTCAGACCAAATACACGAAGGAACTGCTCAAGAAATTTGGGTTGGAAACATGTCCAGCTGCAAATACTCCGATGAGCTCATCGATTAAATTAGATAATGATCAAGGGAGAATATTAGTTGAGACGACACTTTACAAAGGTTTCATAGGTTCCTTGCTACACCTAACTGCTAGTCGTCCTGATATTGTATTTGCTGTTTGTATGTGTGCTAGATTTAAGGCAAATACTAAGCATTCGCATTTTTCAGCTACCAAACGAATATTGAAATATCTTAAAGGCACACAAAATGTGGGCTTATGGTATGCTAAGGACTTCTTTCAATTTAGTTGTATATTCAGATACAGATTATGCAGGGTGTAAGCTTGATCGTAAGAGCACCAGTGGATCATGTCAGTTTCTAGGAGACAGACTGATCTCATGGTTCAACAAGAAGCAAACGTCCATAGCAACTTCCACAACTGAAGCATAATACCTAGCTGCTGGAAGTTACTGCGCCCAACTGCTCTGGATTCAGCAACAATTGAAAGACTATGGAGTCATTGCAAAAGAATCACCAATCTTTTGTGATAATACAAGCACAATAGCGATTACGTATAATCCAGTTCTTCACTCTAGGGCCAAGCATATCGATGTCAGACATCACTTCATCAGAGATCATGCTCTCAAGAAAGAAATCAATCTGGAATACATACCAACTGAACAACAGGCAGCTGACATATTCGCCAAACCATTACCCAAGACTAAGTTTTCTCACTTTAACAATATTCTCGGTTTAATTGTTCTGTCTTAGTTAGATGTTTGAATATTGTTTTGTCAGTTATTGTCAATTATTTTTCAGTTAGTTAACTATCAGTTAGTCATCTGCTAATTAGTCAACTGATATCAGTTAGTATTTGTTGGAAACTAAATTTCGGAAGTTTGACAAACTGAGCATTTTAATAGATTGAACTAACTGATCAAGAAGACTGATAGTAACTGATCTAAAATATGCTAACTATCGGTTGCCCATAACTGAAGATTAATGCGAAGTTAATCGAAGGTAACTGAACCAGCTGACTGAACTACGAAGGCAATTGACTGATCAGCTGGAAACTGATCAGTTACTACAAAAAGTTGTGAGCTTATCAGTTATAGCCTATCAGCTGATCTTTCAGCTGTACACGTCATCAGTTAAGGAAAAGGACATTCAACCGACAATTGTACAAAAGCAGACTGCAACTAGTAGTGGGATCGCCGCATTTCAGAAAACCACAGTGTATGATTGTCAGAAGAATGTTGACGTGGCAAACAAAGGATAGAAAGTTTCAAATTGTATTTAATATTAACTTTGGAGGCAAAGCCAATAAATAACACAGAAAGAGCAGCTGAAAAACTCTCCTACAACTCCGAACTCAACTATTCTGAACTCTCGACTCTTAACTGAGCTGTTACTCTGCTGAAATCTTTGCAAACTTCAAAGCTCACGCATATTGTATACACTCATAGCATTTAAAGCTATACTTCGAGCTTATAAGCACAAACTGATATTGTTGTAATCATTCGTGCTAAGTTATTTCAGTCCAGTTGAGTACTGTAAATTTTTTTGTAACTAAGAATTTCAGTTTGGCATTATTAATTCTAAAACTGAAGTGGGACTGTACAACTTTTTGTATCGATCAAAGTCTTTTAGTAAATATCATATCTTCGTGATAGAAGGGGTTACATAGGAGTGTTTGAAATCTGCGAACATCCATAAATTCTTGTGTGTTCTTATTTCAGTTTTTATTCTATCTATCAGTCAGTTTATTTCCGCACTTTTATTATTAACTGATTGTTATCGACTGACAAGATTCTCGAATTTTAGTTTATCGCGAAACTGACTCAATATTCGAAAAGGTGGTGAAAATTGTTAGTGTTTATTCAGCTCTCCCTTCTAAACACTCTTTCACCCCCTAACCGATCCTATCAAGTGGTATCAGAGAAGTTGAATCTTGTCTCTGAATATTTCTATACAAACTGATCACCATGTCTTCATTCAACAAAATTCCAATGTTCTCCAGAGAGGATTTTAATAATTGGAAAATCATAATGCAGGCTCATCTAGCTACACAAGACGGTGACATGTTGTACGTTATTATAGAAGGAACCATGAAAATATTGAAGGCAAACACTGCTGCTGCCATAACTGATGGGGCATCACATTGTATTGAAAAGCTAAGAGATGAGTGGACAGCTGAAGACAAGAGAAAAGCCAACTTCGACAATGTGACTAAAGATATCTTGTACAAAACGCTGAATAAAGTCACTTTCAGCTAGATAAAGATGTGCAAGATTGCCAAGAAAATCTGGGAGAAACTGATTCAGTCATGCGAGGGCGATGAGCAAACTAAGGAGAATAAACTATCAGTTGCCGTTCAAAAATTCGACAATATGAAGATGAAGATTAGAGAATCCATGCATGACTATGATGAAAGAATCAGTGGAATAATGATCGAACTGAATGCACTTGAAAAGGTGTATTCAAATAAAGAGGAAGCATTGAAAGTAGTCAGAGGACTTCCCAAGGAATGGGATGTTAACATCATGGCATTGCGAGAATCAAAGGACCTAAGCAAGGTTGAACTTCATGATTTATTTGCAGATTTAAAAGCATACGAGTTTGAGATGCAAACCAGAGAAGGAGAACCTTCTACACCAGCTGCTACAACTGCCCTAACTATTGTCAGATAGGAACAATTGGTTCAGTTGACAAATCTGCTGATCAGTTGAGTAATGACGCTATGTCATTATTTGTCAAGAAGTTTGGACGATTTATGAGAAGAAGTCAAGGAAACTTCCAAAGACATTATCAGAAAAATTACTCCAAAGAACAACCCAATGCTTGCTACAACTGTGGCAAAACTGGTCATTACATTGCTGACTGTCCCAAGCCAAAGAAGGACAGTCGAGGCTCAAATGAAAAGGGAAAGAAACCTTATGAGCACAAGAGAAGATCTAAAGATGACAAGAAATCTTACAGAAAGAAGCATGAGGTGCTTCTAGCTGAGGAAAGCAAGTCCAAATGGGCAGAATCTGACATTGATGATTCAGAACCTGAGAGTTTGAGCTGCTCCAGTGATGATGATGAAGAGGTTAAGTGTCTGATGGCTGATGACACGGAACTGGAATCAACCAGTGAGCAGGTATTCGACTTTAGCTCAACTGATTTTACACTGCAACTATGTACACAAGTGTCCCAATTCTCTCTAGGATCTCGAATGGTCCGATGAATCTAGGGCTAAGCTTGCCCTTCTTCCCGAACCTCATCACACTTTTCATCTGTGCGACTTTCACAAAAACATGATCCCCTACTGCGAATTCAAGATTTCCCCACCTCTGATCTGCATAACTCTTCTGATGGCTCTGTGCAGTCTTCATCCGGTCTCGAATCCTGTCCACTAACTCTGCTGTCTGTCTGACAATGTTCAGACCCAACCCTGCTCGCTCTCCCACCTCATCCCTATAAACTGGCGACCTACACTTCCTCCCATAAAGTGCCTCGTATGGAGCCATACCTATCAATGCCTGGTAACCATTGTTGTATGTGAACTTCACAAGAGGTAACCTCGGAACCCAGCTGCCCTGGAAGTCGATCATGCAAGCTCGGAGTAGGTCTTCCAGAATCTGGATCACCCTCTCTGACTGTCCGTCTGTCTGAGGATGAAAAGTAGTACTGAACAACAACTTAGTACCTAGCGCTTGATGAAGACTCTTCCAGAATGCAGACGTGAATTTCGGATCCATGTCTGACACGATGGACACTAGAATCCCGTGCAGTCTGACCATCTCTCTGATGTACCGCTCTGCGTATTGAGTCATGGTGAATGTCTTCCTGATCGGTAAGAAATGAGCTGATTTAGTGAGCAGATCAACAATCACCCATATGGCAATAAATCCTCCAGTAGTCCTCAAAAGCCCTGTTACGAAATCCATGGAGATATTCTCTCATTTCCACTCGGGAATAGGGAGTGGTCTCAGCTTCCCTACAGGTCTCTGATGTTCTACCTTGACCTGCTGACAAGTCAAACACTCGGAGACGAATCGCATAATATCTCGCTTCATGCCTGGCCACCAATAAAGAGTCTGTAGATTCTTATACTTCTTCGTACTGCTTGAATGAATGGAGTATGGTGTGCTGTGGGCCTCGCTCAGGATATCTGCTCTAAGGGAATCATTGTCAGGAACCCATAGGTGGTCCCTATATCTTACTATGCCGTCCACAACTGTATACAGTCTCTGGCCCTTAGCCTCGTCCCTCTGTCTCCACTTCTGTAACTGTTCATCAGAAGTCTGTCATGCTCGAATTCTGTCTCTCAGAGTCGGCTGTACTGTCAAAGTAGCGAGATTCAAAGCCTCTCCCCTGGCATAAACTGCAAGCTCAAATCTCTGAATCTCAGCCTGCAGTGGTCTCTGCAGTGACAAATGAGAAATCACTGCGTGCTTCATGCTCAAAGCGTCTGCAACCACATTAGCCTTACCCGGATGGTAGCTAATGTCACAATCATAATCCTTCACGAGCTCGAGCCACCTCCTTTGTCGCATATTCAGCTCTTTCTGTACGAAGAAGTACTTCAAGCTCTTATGATCTGTAAAAATCCTGCACTTCTCCCCATACAGATAGTGTCTCCAGATCTTCAGGACAAATACCATTGCTGCTAGCTGAAGGTCATAAGTCGGATAGTTCTTCTCATGGACCTTAAGATATCTGGATGCGTAGGCTATCACCTAGTCGCTTGATGAAAGATTCGGATATAAACGAATGTGTAGCCCCTGAATCTAGTAATACATGCGTGGCTACACCTGCAATATATATCATCCATGCGACAAAACACACCATCAAATCTAATAGTGTTGAACTTAAGGAATTTCTTACCGTTCATTAACCCAAAATCCTCAAAAAAATCAATGCATTAACCCTAACATGGTTCCCAAAAATTCTAAATTAATCCTCATAAAAATCAAAAATCACAAATTAGCCCCTTAAAGTTTCGAAAATTGCACTTTTGTCTTTCAAATTTTTTAAAATTACAATATGACCCTTTCTCATTTTCGAATTCAAATCCCAAAATTCTCGATTTTAGCAATTAGGTCCTCAAATTATCGGTTATTACAATTGGGTCCCTAAAATTTCTCAAATCAAACAATTACATTCTTAATCTCAACCAGGTAGAACATGCATCCTAATTCATTCTATGTTATCAATCCCGAAATTTAATCCTTATTCAAGCATAAAATCCATGTAATTATGTGATAAAGTGAAATCTTAAACAATAATCAGTGTCGAGTCTGGCTCTGCCTCAGCCTCCTCGGCATGCATCACATAAGCTTGGCCAGTAGTGGGGCCTTTAATCCTAGGGCAATCCGCTGCTTTATGGACCTCCTGTCCGCAAACGAAGCATTTAAAGGTTCCACACTTGCACTCGCCAAAATGGAACCTGTTGCACTGACTGCAAGGCTGGCCGGCCCCTGGCGCTTGAGGAGGTCTCTGCTGCTGGGGCCTCCGAAATTGTCCCTGGGCTTCTGCTGCCCCTGCTGCCTTGGTGGCCCTAAGAACTGCTTCTTCTTAGGCTGGGAACTGGACTGAGTCTGATGTCGCTTCCTATGCATCTCATGGTCTATGTCCTGCAGAGCCTGATCCGCCTGAAAAGCGCAGGCGGTGGCCTCGTCATAACCTGCTATGCTGATGAAGGGTGGGTCTCAGTCCATCTAAGAAATGCCTCAGCTTCTAGGCGGCAGCTCTCGTTATCATGGGCACAAAATGGCAGCCCCTGTCAAACTTGCAGATAAACTCCGCCACAGATAAGTCCCCCTGCAGGAGACTCATGAACTCCCTCGTCAGGCGGCCCCTGATGTCAGCTGGGAAATTCCTCCCGAAGAAAATCTCCTTAAATCTGGCCCAAGTGAGAGTAGCCACATCCACTGAATTTGCAGCTCCCTCCCACCAAAGGGACGCATCATCCCTCAGCATATAGATGGCGCACCTGGCCCGGTCGCCATCCCTCATCTGAAGGTACTCAAAATGAAACTCCAGAGACCTAATCCATCCCTCTGTCACCAATGCATCGGTGGTACCCCCGAACTCCTTCGGGTAAAGCCCACGGAACTGCTCATAAACATCTGTATGTTGACGGAGTACCTGCTAGCCCAGCTAGGCCTGCTCCATGAGCCTCACTATCCCCTCATGTACTTGGGTAGTTGGGTCCCCTAGCGGTGGTGGTGGAGGGTCCCTGCCATCCTTAGGGATATCATCTTGCCTGTCTGTACTAGGAGCACGTCTAGGAAGCATATCTGAATACAGTCCAATTTATAATGTAACCCATCATGCAATTAATCTAGTTTTTTAAAAAATAGATCCTTAAATCGCAAAAGCAGTTAAACATGTACAGTAAATTATCGTAAAGCGTAAATCATGTTAACATGCAGGTGATAACAGTAAATCATTTAAAACATAAAAGCATACAGACTTGAGGCTTGAAGACTGAGCGACAAAAGCTGGCGGTGGCACAACTCTATACAGGACCCTTGCTCTGATACCAACTGTGACGTCTACTCATTTAAAAGTGAGGAATTTTTTTTTAAAAGCTCACATGTTCGAAAAATACTCAAATGTTTTGCATGCATGCGTCCTACTGAAAAACATAACATTTTAAAAATGATCTTAAATATTTGACTGTAAAACTAGTGCAGTTTAAAAATAACCAAACTCATCCAAATTATACGTAAACATAAACGAATAAAAATCCTAAAATCATCAACGTATGAAATCGTTCATATCCTCTCATATCTCATAAATCATAATGCGGAAAACATGCGGTCCTCGGGTCGTGTCACCGCACCAGGTCTGCCTACATAGGGTTCGGCACCTCCAGTCCCCTCATCATCAAGCTCACATGCATCACATTTGCCTAGTGAGTTTAAAGACTCAACACACCTGTACAAGGGATAACAAGTACATCTACATGGCACACAACAGTGAAAAATACCATAATCAACATATACTTCGAGAACTTAAAAGCATGAACATAAACGTGTTGCATAAGCTCAAACTTGTCAAATCATAACTCATCATGTCATCATCTACGTATACATTTTCTTTTTTAATTGAATTCAGTTCATTAGTTGTGACTTTCGTATAAGCTCTATTCGATGGATCCATCTACGTATAACAACGGTACCGAGCGACGGAGACATCAGCGACAACATTACCCGTCCACTGAGCATTGGCCTCAGCTCAACATATCTCATGTCATCGTATACATATACATCGTCAGTCACAACCAATTCTCATCCTTCAAAAAGACAACATCATATTCACCATTTAATAAAAACATGCATATACGTAAGTTTTTCCTTAAAACCAAGCATGCACCGTATTTATCATAATTTAATCAAAAACATAAAAGTGATGCATAAAAATTTAAAACATGATAAAATGTACTCATGATGCTGCCAGGACCAAAATTTCAGCCCGGGTTCAAAATGACAATTTTGCCCCTGTAAACCCAAAATGACCGTTTTACCTCTGGACCTCTAAAATTCAACCCGAAGCCTACCAGACTACTTAAAACATCACAAAACCTATTAAAAGTATTTCTTATACGTAAACTCGAGCCCGTTTCAAAACTTAATCGATTCGTTTTAGAACTTGGATCGGGGTTCCGGTTTTAACCCGAATCAACCCGAAACTTAATCGAAATTTTCCCAACTTTTTCCCGTACCTTATAAACATCTAAAAGGTCCTAAAACCTTTACTCCCGACCCTTAGACCCTCGAATCATACCTTGAACGGCTGCTGGAAATTCCAGCCATTGACAAGCTCGACCCTAATGCAACCCATTCTCCAAGATTCGGTCCTAGCTTGCACCTAATGTGCCCAACCCCTAACCAACCACACCTAGACCACCCTAGGCTCCTTCTAGACCTACTGAACCAATGGCTGCACCACCATGCAACCCGCAGCTCTACGCCGATCGCCTACTCTCTCGATCAACCGCGCTTGGTTCTGGTTCCAGCATGTGTTGAACCCTTCCAAGCCTTGTCTCAGACCCACAGGGTCTGGTCTAAGGCTCGGCTAGGTCCTTGTGTTTCTAGCTGACCCCTGCACGCCATTTTCCCAAGAACTGAGCCATCCTATAGACACACTCCTCTTGGCTCTTCAACCTGCAGCCACCAGCAACAAATTCTAATCCCCAAAACAACACCTTGTCATCATGTTCATCCCCTTAACAACCAAAAACCGCAACCCCTTGCACAACATAAAACAAAACGTAGCATCATGCAAGAAACCGAAATTTTTTCATGTCAAACTCTTCTAAAATGCAAGCATGATGTGGATCGACAAATTCCCATACAAATATATTAAAATCAGCATATTTATGATGTGTATGAAGAGAAAATGAAAATACAAACGTGCCTTAAAGAATTCTATGCGAGAACGTCAAAGAACGAGTGTCGGGGAAGCGCCGGAGAATTTTATCTTGCAAGAGATGCTGTGGCCAAAGATTTCTTGGGGTTTGGTTGCTGAAACCGAGGGAATACTGAGTGGAGGGGTGAGGTGTCGGCTGGTGAGATAATTTTAGGTTAAGGGTGATGATTAAGAGGTATTTAAAAATGATAAGTATGCACTAATGGGCCCTAGTAATTTTTAAAAGATGTTCCTAACCCAATGAGCTTAAAAGTAGGCCCATTAAATTTAAACACACTCTCGAAAATTATTTCTTTTTGGTAAGTATTTGAAAATATTAGCCGAACCATCAAAAAGTTTCCCATTTCGATAAAATTTGTGTACCGCTGAAAAATATGCTTTGGCGGGTAAAAATACCCAAAAAAGATCATTTTTGAAAAATAAATTTAACACATCTTATATTAATTAATAAAAATTAATCAATTAATAAAAATTATTTTCGTGATAATTCTCCGGTCTCCGTTTCTCGTCCAAGCGCGAAATGCATCTAGAAACCCTAATGCATGAACTTTTAAAATTTCATGAAATAAAATCTATCATGCAGTAATTATGTATAAAATGCATAAAAATAATTAAACACATAATTAAATAAAATCCTAGATTGCATGCATTCAAATTACGTGAATTAAATTTCTGGACCTTACAAATAGAGTCATGCATGTTACTATGCGCTAAGTTGTATAAATAAGAAGAAGCGTAAGGCCAGCTTGGCCACTATTCAAGAAGGAACATGAAGTTTTTCAGATGTCAATCCCCTTGGCCGAGGTATTGGAAAACTCAAAACCTCAAGGGAAAACTCCTTGTCCGAGGAAGTTAGCTCAGCAGTGGAGGACACTATTAGAGTAGGTGTCCAACGAACCAACTTATGGCTTGGGATTTTTCGACTCTACTGTAAAAAAAATATTTATTTTAATAATATTTTACGATTTTATCTAATTATGGCATTTACTTTATCTGTATACCTATGCAAGTTCCAAAGATAAAGCCCTTGAATATAGTAAAGGTACCATGAGGATTGTCTCGCAATATAAGATCATGAAACTCATTGAGAAGTGTATCATATAATCTAAACAGGTTCTTAGTCGAATCAGCCGCCTAAAATAAGGATAAATGTCACTTGTGTTTATGACTAGCTTCTGTGATGTAAACTTCATGTTTTATTAATAAGGATTTAGAGATATCCATTCACACGGATGGGTGATCATTTGATGATGCACTGAACAACCCTCCCTCGGATTTTCCAAGTGGTTATCATTTATCTAGTGTAATAGTCTGCAGTTATGGTTGTACATTATTAGTCATTTGACCCGATACAACGTATAAGATTTGTGTACTAGCATGCATTTTGTTACGTTTACCGACTGCAATGAGGGTAATTAAGTGGCGATATTGGGAGTAGTTTCTAAATATATAAGAGCAAATGCATAGTATTCGGGGATTCAACGTTTCATACTAGTGAAGATATACTATGTGAAATGATGAGTTAATAATGCAAGGATTCTCTGGCTAGAGCAAGACATGTGCTTTAGGGATGTTTTCCTAGTTTCACATATCATGTCATTATTATTACTCAAAGATACATCACAACGTTATAAAATTCAAATGCAACTCTCGATATACCAATGATTGCAGATTCAATAGGGATATATGAGTTGAAGGGACCATACTGTACGCCAACCCTAACTTTAAGGTTCTTGTAGGCATTATCAACGATAATTAAGAGATCATGAGATGATGCTACTAGATGCTCTTACCATGATTTGATGGGCGCAATCATATTTAAGTTCTGACATTCTTAATCAAGGGTTTGATGAAAATAATTGGGCTAATTAGGGTATGCCTCAGTAAGAATAAATGTTATTTTGAATCACAAGAAACTGTGAGCCCTCGGCTAGCTATATTCTTGAACTATTAAGGGTCACAGAAGTACTAGATTTTGTGTTCCCTTTGAGATTGTCAAGTTTAAGAAGTTTAATTTGGCTATTGTAGTTTGATGGAGATCAAACATATTGCTTATGAAAGAGATTATAAGTTGATTCCATATATTGATAGTTGTAGAAGTTAGCTAAACAACTAATTAAGTACGAAGAGTGAAACTGTCTGTTTTAGTAAAAGAGTTCAAAAAACTGGCAGCTGCAAAAAATGGATCAATGAAATTTTTTATCTTCAAAATTTTCAATTTCCATTATATGAGCAATATTTTTACTCTCATTAAATCGGCGCTGTCTGATTATC
Source organism: Primulina huaijiensis (assembly GCF_012295235.1). Taxonomy (NCBI): domain Eukaryota; kingdom Viridiplantae; phylum Streptophyta; class Magnoliopsida; order Lamiales; family Gesneriaceae; genus Primulina; species Primulina huaijiensis. The sequence goes on from NC_133307.1 coordinate 16,742,024, forward strand.
GATCGGGTCATAACGAGTTCACAGTTATTAGATTTAGTTAATTTAGAATCTACTAATTAAATAATAATGTTAGTAGTGGTGACTACTATAAGTATATGATTCTCATGGAATATTCTAGAAGGATCTAGAATTGATTAACAATTTATTAATAAATTAAATAATGGTTATTTAACTTTACATATATATCTATGCATGTACATATTTGTATATGTATGTATAGTTGTGTATATATACATACATACATATATATATATATACACATACATATGTATGTATATACATAAAGGAATACTGATGGGAGTAGGATTATGAATTCTAATAGGAGAAGGATTCCTGAGGTGATCAGGAATCAAGCTTCATAAATATTTAATTGATGATCATATGAAACAGAGACTGTTTTGTACCCAAATTTTGACCACCAAAATTTTCTCCTCCCTCTCTCTCAACAAGTTTTCGGCAAACATGATTTTTTAAAGGAAAAAAATTTTGGTTGCACCTCTCTTTCCATCGTCCGTCTCGTCACTGCCAGATTTCTAAAATAACGGTGATCTAACCTCAACACAAATTTGTGTAATGTTTCTATTGTAGTATGCTCGAAGAATCCAGTCTCTGAACGTGGAACCAATTAGACGATTAAAGGACGAAGATCTGTTCGAATGGATTTACAAAAAGAGCTATATCCATTTGAAAACCTAAATAGTAGGAGCCGACTTTAAATACTCAAAGGTAAATCATTCTAAACACCTTATAGATGTTATAATTCATATGACACTCAAGGAAAATTATAAACTACCACTGTGCCTTGGGTGAGAAACTGTACCCCAACAGTGATATTAGAGCCAACTTTTCTCAATCATATGATTTTTTTTTATTTAAATCGTGTTGAGTATTTTATTTCTAACCGCGTTTGAAATTCCAAAATTAAAAACCATGAAATATTTAATTTGAAAAAAATTATTTTTTCGCGGCTACCAGTGAAACGTCTGCCCTTTTATTGCTTAAAAAGTACTAGAAATTTTTTTTTTTAAAACCTCCCTAGCATCGGCCGAACCACAAAAATTACATAAAATATTTTGGATATCATTTTAAAATAAAACAAACTATATATTTGAAAAATACAACCCATACTATAATCTCTCAAAAATCACTCAGAAGCATAAATAAAAAGTCGTAAAAATCTTTAACATAAATCATAATCATAAATGCGGAAAGCTAGAAGTGCTGTTCCTCGGGTTGTGTGCACCTTCAGTCCAGTCAGGTCAACCATCAAGACCTCCCATAACATTAATATCATAAACACCTGCATCAAACACACCTAGTTAGTCTAAAGACTCAACACACCATAATCTTGATAACAAGTAATACGTATACAAATCACATGCAACAGTGAAAAATACTTGTACTTAAAATATCGTTTTCATGAAGATGCATAAACTTCAAACATAAACATTTTCGTAAACCTTTTTATGATGCATAAAACTTTAAATAAAACATTTTCATAATGATGCATCAACTTTAAACATAACCACTTTCATGACATGCATAACATAAACATTAACCTTTTCCTTTACCTCAAAACATAACATAAATCCTTTTATCATGATCATGAACATTTTTTCTTTTTCCTTTTGCTTTTGTTGAATTCAGATCGTTAATTGTGACTTTCCTCAAACATCAAAAAGTCAATGGATCCATCTACATGAAACCGCAGTACTGGGCGGCGGGGGACACCAGCAACACTCTCACCGGTCAACTGGGCCTTGGCCTATCCTCTTTCGAATAGAATACGATCGTCGGGGCTCCCTCCGGGGCCTTTTCCCCTCACGATATTTCCATTCTTACCTTTACCTCATATCCTCATATTCGTAATAATGGAAATACGATCGTCGGGCTCCCACTGGGACCGTCACCCTCACGATATCTCTAACATTATAAAATTAGTCACAATTACTTCACTTCCTTCAACGTGTCATATTATCATCACTTTATAAAATTTAAACATGCATGTAACGTTTTTCTTTTAAACCAAGCATGCAACATGTCTTTTAACGTTATCATTTCCTCATAAAAATCCATAGACATTTTAAAAGAAACATTTTAACATATAAAAATCAATAGATCTATTAAACAAACATTTCAACATCATAAACATTTAAAATATGCATTTAAATCATAAACATTGAAAATAAACATTTTAAACATATTAAATTATAAACTTTTAAAATAACATTTTGACATAATAAATCTTAAACATTTAAAATCAATGTCATAAAAATTCATAAACATTTAAAATAATCATATTAGCATATAAAACAGCATTCAGGACACTGCCATGATGTTTACTAATTTCTAAGTGTAAAATTTTCCGTTTTACCCATGGACGTAAAATTTTTATTTTTTGACATTTTCTTAATTTCATTACTCTAACATGTCCCAAATAATTATTTAAGTTTACATTAAATTTCTCATTTTTTTTATTTGTCTTAAATCGATGGCTTTTAATTTATTCTTTAAATATAACATATAAATGCATTTTAATCCGGAATTAAACCAAAACTTAATATAAAATTCCCAAATTAAAAGCTTAGACATTTAATAATTATTTAAGCTTAAACCTAATTTTTCATAATTTTATTCCACCTAAAACTAGGTGTTTCAATTAATTCGTTAATTAACGTTTTGTGCGGCGATAAAATCACGGATAAATCCAAAACTCTTTATTTTGGCCCCAAATTTTAAACATAACATTTTTATTATTTATTCTACCCTTCCAAATCATGAGCCACCCCCGTGGACCCATGGATCTATTTTTCCTTCTTTAATTTTCTTTTTGATACACTAACGAACACAACGAGCCATCTCCCAATTTACCCGAGCCACCCCCGAGCCACCTTGAGCCAAAACCAAGCCAACCCACCTAGGGACCCTACTGACCAAGCCTAGCCCGTAAAACCAGCCCTGGCCCGCTCGAAACTTACTGGAACTTGACCCCAAAATTTGTGCTTGTGTGTGGGTGAGCCTTCCCTTGGACAATAGGACTCCTTCTCCCTCTTGGAAACTACCAGCTGCTAACCACTAGACTCATCCTGACCCTAACCACCCTGGACCAAGCCCATACAAACCCCAAGCTCCAAACCGAAGCTCCACCAGCAGCAGCATGAATGGCCGAGAAACCCACCTAGCATGGACTCCACATTTCTGTTGATAGGACCTAGCCAACCCAACCAGGCCCTGAACCAACCCCTCAGGCACCCTTCTAGGACCCTAAGGACCTAACCTAGCCCAGCCCGAGCCCCTTGCACGAGCCCCTCCTCCCTGCACCTTCTTCTGAAACCTGCGCAGCCCCATGTGCCTTCTCTCGGTCGGAGTCCTTGTTGTCAAGGACTCCTCCCAGCCCTTGGTTTCCGAGTCCTAGCATGGCTAGGACTCTTCCCCTGACCCCTCATGGACCATAGCCAAGCCCTGGCCCAACCCCTGCCCAAGCCAAGCCATCAAACCCCCAAAACCGAAACCTTCTTCCCTATGACAGCAAGTTGGTTCGTGCTTGTAACGATTTCATGTGCAGCGTGCATGTATGTTCTTGGGACCCTTATTTTCATGTCAGAACATCCCCTAGACCTCCCCTAATCATGGCAGCCCTTATTACATGTGAACAACAAAAGTTTGAATCCAAAATCATGCTTAAACTTTGATGTATTGCATAGAAACGAAAATACTTCAAAGTGTCACTTGTTTTTCATGCAAAATTCAATTAAATAAAATACTATGGTGTGATAGATGTTTGAAGGAAAGAAATATGGCGTGCCTTTGCGTAATTTACACACGAATAAATATTGACGATTGCGAAGAACGGGGCAAGACCTTGGCTTGAATTTTCTTGACAAATTTTGAAGCTTTCCTTGTTATAATTTTGTGTGTGCCGTGAGTTTGAGTAAAAGAAGAGTTTGGAGAGAATTTCATTGCTGAAATTCTGAAGTGCCGTGGGTTAATGAGGGTTTGGGATGGGGTTTTGTATAATTTATAATTTAATTAATCCCTTAAGCAAGCTTAGGCCCATTAAGAATGTAATTAGGCCCATTAAGAAGGTAATTAGGCCTATTAGTGCTTAATTAAAGTATAAAAAGATTTAAAAATAATTTTGCTTAAATAAGTTTGTGAATTTATTAATCAGGTTGCCATAAGTTCGTATTTTTGTTGAAAATCCAACAATGATAAAATTTACGTCCCGGCGTATAAAATCACCTCAAAACTCCTTATTTTTAAAAATAATAAAAAGCATCACCCTTATTTTAAATAATCAAAAACAATCATTTAATAAAAACATTTTCTATTTTTTTCCAGCCCTCGGTCTCCGTTCCTTGATCGTAACTCGAATAATCTTTTAAAAGTTCATTTTAATGCAACAATGTAGAAAAGTATATTTTAAACATGTAAATATGCACAACATAATTAATTCATGCAATTAAAACATTTAATTAAAATATAAGAGAATTTAATAATTGCATGCATGTGGTTCGCGTGGACCTTCGAATTTTCGGGGCGTTACAACCAGTAATTTTTATGGACAGTGCGCGCGAGCATGCAGTATGCTGCCTACCCGATTTTTAAACCCAAAAAAATTTTAGGGCGAGCATGTCGAGCAATTCAGGCAGTGAAAAAGGCACATGGGCTGGGTGCCCGAGATGGTCTCGAGCAGCCCTGCCCAACTAGGACTTCTTTGGGAGTGCCAGACGTTTTTCAAAATTTTTGGATCAAAATTGATCAAATTAACCCTCGAAAATAAATTTTGATTTAATTATGGAATTTTATCACAAAATAAATCATTATAATTATATTTTAATTATTTATGGTAAAAAAAATATTTTTTACAAGAAATTTAATAAATAGAAGTTAAATAAAAACATTTGTTTAACTTATTAATTATGACGGTTAGTGATAATTTACAAGATACATGATTTTTTTGATAATATATGATATTAAGATTTTTATAAAATATTTTATATTATATGCTAAAAAGATGATCGAGAGCCATGACCAATTTGCTAGGTGTATGTTATGATATTTTACATGTGTTTTAATTATTGAAAGTATTTATGGTTATGGCTCATTCCCACCCCGTAAAATTATATCACAATATTCAATGAAAATTTGATGTAAATATTAGATTTAATAGGATATCAAGATTTGAATATGGTGAGCCCAGATCCTCAAGAGTTTTGGAGATTGAAGACATATAAAATATTAGAAACTTATGTAATATTGCATTTGAATCCTTGCATTTACCTAGTGAAACGTCTACTATTAAAAATGCTACTAATTTTTTTTTTTGAAATTCATAAATCCTGCATGTATGCAATAATGCTGAAAATTTCACCTTTTAAAAATAATAGTAATCAGTTACCAGATAAAAATACCGCAGTTAGAAAAATAGGACAAAAAGAACTAGGAAAAATCGTGATCACCAATAACGTAATAAAATGAATGAGTAAAAATATTCATGTCCTCTCCTATCTCATAAACGTGATGTGTGGAAAAATATGGTCCTCGGGTTCGGGTGCGCACATCCAGCCCCGCCTATCTCAGACTTCGGCACATCCAGCCTCCTCATCAATATGATCACCTGCATCATTCACACCTAGTAAGTCTAAAGACTCAATACGCCTGTAACGTTAATAGTAAGTATATATACATAACATGCAACGAAAAAGTACTGTAATAAAAATACATTTCATGATTGTAAAAATCGCATGCATAATCATAACTGTCAAAGCATAAATATTTTCGTAACATATCACATCATAACAGCATATGCGTGTTCGTTTTCTTAATTTGAATTTCGTCCATTAGTTGTGACTTTTGTATCATCGTCTCAGTCGATGGATCCATCTATGTGTAACCATGGTGTCCGGCGGCGGAGACATCAGCGACAACATTACCCGTCCACTGAGCCCTGGTCTTACATGTCATCATATTAGTTACAACCAACTCTCATCCTTCAAAACATGTCATCATATTCATCACTTATAAAAATCTTGCATATACGTAGATTTTCCTTAAAATCAAGCAAGCACGTATTTTTCATAATTATGTAAAAATCATGTTCATGATAACATAAACGTTTAAAAACATGTAAAATCGTGTTTAGGGCGTTGCCAGAACTAAAAACTCGACCCAGTGCAAAATGACTATTTTGCCCTTGGAAACCCTTAATGACCATTTTATCCCAGGACCTTAAAATTTCGACCCGAAGCTTATCAAACTCCTTAAAACACACCAAAATATAATAATAAGCATTTCTTAGACGTAAAATCGAGCCCGTTGCAAAACTTAAATGATTCGTATTAAAACTTGGACCTGGGTCTCGGTTTTAACCCGAATTTCAACCAAACTTTTACCAACTTGAAATATGACTTAAACCTACATGTCCAGCCTAAAACCCACTTATTCCAGCCTACTTATAACCCACGAAACAAGCCCCAGAGGTTTCTGGAATTTTCCAGCGCGATACATCTTCAAACCATAGTACAATAAACTTGCAAATTTTCGACCCTAGGCCCTACCGTCTCGGACCAGCCGTGGACCAACCCTTCCTAGCCCACCTTAGGACCCTCTTGGACCGACCTAACCCAAGCTCACTGCCCCATGCACGCTGCATGACTCATACACATGCTAGCCACCAAGATCGTACAAACCGAGCCAACCTTCCCTCAACTCGGTCGATCGGTTTCTCCACTAACTCCAACCATGTTCGAGCCATCCTAGGCCACAGCTCAGACCCACCAGGGTCTGGTCCAGGGCTAGGGACGGCCCTTGCATAGCCCGTGCACCCAATGTTCCGTTCTAGCCATCCCCGACTCAAGCAACCAAGACGCACCCTTCGGCCTGTGCAATATCTCGACCTTCATCAAACTCCAGCCCTATGACACCATAATTTTCTACGTGAGCAGCCCCTTAACAACCAAATTCAGCAGTCCCCTCGCACATGAACCATAAAACGTGAGTTGAATGCATAAACATGCGTTTTCATGAACAAATCGAAAGCATAAACATAAAATCATGCAAGGACCGATCATAATACATACATAGCACACATATCAGCATAAATACAATATGAATGATGCAAAAATAAAGATACATGGAGTGCCTTAATGTTTATATGCTTCAAAACTCGAAGCACTACGTGCGGGACGTGAACCGGAGAGGCGGAGAAGAAGCTTTTCTTGAAAATCTATGGAGAACCGAAGGGCTGCTGGGATTTTTTGAAGAGGAGAGCTGCTGCTAAATGGGGAGGGCGGCCGTGGGTTTGGAGGTAGGTTTAGGGTAAAAAAACTAGGTTAAGTTAATATAATAAGCTACTAATGGCCCCTTAATAATCATTTAAAGAATAAAAAGGATTTTGAGCCCAGTAAGCATTAAAAATAAACCCATCGAACCTAGTAACACTCTCGAAAAATATTTCATTTAGGTACATTTTCGAAAATATTGCCCGAACCCTCAAAAAGTCATCTGAATCGATAAAATTTGCATACCGGCTAATAATATAACCTGGCGGGTAAAAATAACCAACTAAGGCTCATTTTCAAAAATCATACTAAAAAGTGTACCAAACAATTCTCCCCCCCCCCCCCCCCCCCCCGCCAAATTGAATTTCGAGCTCGAAATTTAAAGCGTACCAAACAACTCTGGGTAGCGACTCTTCATCTCTGTCTCCGGCTCCCAAGTAGCCTCCTCCTCATAATGATTTAGCCACTTGACTTTGACCATGTGGATCACCTTGTTCCGGAGCCTCCTCTCCTGACTATCCAATATATAAGTGGGTCTCTCCTCGAAATACAGGTTCGGTCTCAGCCGAAGTGGCTCATAGTTAAGCACATGCGAAGGATTTGACATGTACTTCTGCAGCATGGAGACATGGAACACATTATGAACTCCCACCAAATTCGGGCGTAATGCAACTCTATATGCGAGTGTCCCAACTCTCTCCAGGATCTCAAACGTCCCTATGTATCTCGAACTGAGCTTGCCTTTCTTCCCGAATCTCATCACACCCTTCATCGGTACGATTTTCATGAATACGCGATCCCCTATTGGAAACTCAAGATCCCTACGCCGCTGATCTGCATAACTCTTCGGTCGGCTCTGAGCGGTCTTCGTCCTGTCCCGAATCCTGACCACCAACTCTGCAGTCTGCCTGACAATGTCCAGTCCCAACTCTGTTCTCTCTCCTAGCTCATCCCAATACACTGGAGACCTACAATTCCTCCCATACAATGCCTCATATGGAGCCATACCGATAGATGCCTGATAGCTATTGTTGTACGTGAACTCCACAAGAGATAACTTTGGCTCCCAGCTGCCCTGGAAGTCGATCATACACGCTCTAAGTAGGTCTTCCAAAATCTGGATCACCCTCTCTGACTGTCCGTCGATCTGAGGATGGAAGGTAGTACTGAACAGCAGCTTAGTACCCAATGCTTGATGTTGACTCTTCCAGAATGCAGATGTGAATCTTGGATCTCCGTCAGACACGATGGGGGATCAAGTTGATAGGAGAGTTTCGAGATGCTGAAGCAAGCTTTGACTTTAGCACCAGTACTATCGATGCCATCAGGGCAAGGAGAATATGTTCTCTATACAGACTCTTCGAAGCTTGGTTTAGGCACAGTCGTGATACAAAATGATCTAGTGATAGCATATGTATCTAGACAGTTGAAAGTTCATGAGAAGAATCACCCGACTCCTGACCTCGAGCTTGCAGCAGTAGTATTTTCTCTGAAGTCTTGAGACATTACTTATATGGAGAGAAGTGCAAGATTTTCACTTATCATAAAAGCTTGAAGTACTTCATTACACAGAAAGAGTTGAATATAAGGCAGTGAAGATGGTTAGAGCTAGTGAAGGATTATGACTGTGATATTAGATATCATCCAGGAAAGGGTATCGTGGTCGCGGACTCGTTGAGTAGAAAGACAGCTGTTATCGCTCAATTGACAGTTCAGAGACCACTGGAAGTAGAGATTCTGGTATTCGAACTTTCAGTGTATGCTAGGAGCGAGGCTCCTAATCTTGCTACTATGACAGTTCAGTCGACCCTGAGAGATAGAATTCGTGAGTCAATCTTCTAATGAAAAATTACGAAAATGGAGACTGAGAAGAATCGAAGTGTCAGAAGCTGTATTCGGAGGAGGATGGTATAGTTTGATATCGAGATCGACTTAAGGTTCCTAGTGGTGATTCACTGAGAGAATTTGTTATGAAGGAAGCCCATAATACTCCATACTCCATTCATCCTGGACGTATGAAGATGTATAAGGATTTGCAGACATTGTATTGGTGCCCGGGCATGAAACGAGACATCTTATGTTTTGAGTCCGAGTGTTCGACATGCTAGCAAGTTAAGGCAGAACACCAAAGGCCATCATGGAAGCTTAAGCCACTTCCTTTTCCCGAGTGAAAATAGGAAAATATTGTTAAAATAGGTGCCTGTCGAGCCAAGTGTTGGACGAGGGTTGCATGGGTATACTTGAAACTCATATTCGAAATATTGTATATTCTAAATAGTTCCTATTCGATTCAACCGCCGTTAAGAAGGATAAAAGCCGCTCGAAGTTGAGACTAGTATCTGCGATGTGAGTACCATGTGTTATTGGTAGGGGACATTGTGATGTCCGAGCATGTAGATAGGTGCTCCTTGTAGATTGCAGTGAACAATCCTCCATAAAGGACTTTCCAAGTGGTTCTCACTTATCAAGTGAAAACGTCCTAGTTTGTGGTTGTACACCATTAGTCCTTATGACCCGAGACAACATTGAGACTCTATATGCTAGCATTGCACTTTGACTTGTTTATCGACTCTTATGGGGTCATCAGGTGGCAAGGTTGGGTGTTTTGTCGAAACATATAGGATTTGATGCATTATAGTCGGGGATTCACCACTTACCTTTGGGTATGGATATCCTATGTGATGTCATGTTATTGTAGTTTGAAATATCTGATCAGAGTGTTGGTGGTAATTAAGAAAGGGGTTTCTTAGATTGCACCATCGATGCAACTACGACATGACACATAGTATCGATTCTTTGACAACTCTCGATATACCAATAGTTGTCGAATCGGTCGGGATATATGAGATGAAGGGACCGTAATATACGCTAACCATAATGAAATGGTTCTTTCGAGCACTATCATTTGATACCTAGGGAATCTTGTAAGTGATGCTGCTATGCGTTTAACATGATTGATTGGGTACTATCATATTTGAGTTCTGACGTTCTTATTATCAAGGGGTTGATAATTAAGAATGGAGCAACTGGGGTCTGCTCAAATAAGGACATGTTTAGTCCCGAATCACATTGATATGTGAACCCACTGCTAGTTGTATCATTGAACCATTGAAGGTCACACAAGTGTTAATTTTCTAGACCCCGTTGAGAAAAAAAATAGTTCAATGTGTTGAACGACTTATAAAGAAGTTTATAAGCGCAAAGAAAAATAGAAATATGACTTCTATAAGAGGATTATGGGGAATGCAACTTTTAATTTATGGAAGTGTTCCTAAATTAAAAGATGGCTCAAATAAACAATGTATTTGAAAATTGTGATTTTCATAAACATTACTATGGACTGAATTAAATTAATTCAAGTGTTGAATTAATTAAATAATATTGGGTCTTGTAGAGCCCAATTGGAAATAATTATTCAACTAGTGAGCTTGAGTAAATCCTAGCAAAGTTTAATTGGTCTCAAATGTATTTGAGATATTTAAATAAAAGTTCACGTGCTTTGTAATTGTTACAAGCCCAAATAAATTGCATGCTTGGGAGCTGAAAGGTTGGAGATAACTTTTTCAATAAACAAGGCATGGCATGCACATGCATCTTTTACCTTTTTCAAGCACCAAGAAAAGACTGACTTTTCTCTTCCTTACAACCCCTTGGCCGAAACTTCCATTGATTTTTCTCTCTAATTTTTTCTTCATCATTTTGATGATTTGATAGCAAACTTCTCAAAGAAAAGTGTTCTAATTTTTCTAATGCAAAATTAGAGTGGATCTTCCTTGTTAGTGGTGGACCTAATTTGAAGGAAGGAGTCCATTTGAGCTAGGAGTAGTTTTGGAAGCTTGTAGATTTGTCTACCATTCAAGAGCTAAGTTGTTTACAACTTAGTTGGAGCCAAAACATCAATCTTTGTGATTGATAGGGACATTTCTAAAACACACTATGTAAGACATGTGTTTGTTTTTTTTATTTGCTACACAATATAGTGATGTGCTCGTTTTTTTTATAGTAAAATATGAATTTTGAAATTTCTGTTGCACTTCCGGGCACTGTAACCGATCCCCTTTCAAATGGTATCAGAGCTAAGGTTACTTTATTGTGTAGCAAATACATAATATTATATTGAATATAATTTCTAACCGCATGAGATAATCGTTGCAACAAATCGAAGGCCAAACATGGGCTTTTTTTGGGGGCCATGTTGCTGCCCATTTCAGATATCTTGGGCTGCCTGAGGGGCTGCCCATTTCGGGCAGCAAGGGCAGCCCGAAATAGCCAACTCATTTTATTTAAAAAAAAATTTGTGAGTTGGCCGGAATCAGGCGACGGAGCTTCGGCAACGACGATGACAACTAGGATTTCCAAAATTGTTCGGGAATATCAAAGTATCTTGGGCCATGAGTTGTTGGGTCATTAGATGATTAACATATTTTGTGAAATTTAAATGGGCCAAAATATTTTTGGTGAAAAAATATCTTTTTGGGCCCTTAAGTTTAAATCTACAAAATTTGTATATATTTTCTCATAAAATAAATAATTGAAGTTGGACTTTAATTATTTATAGTAAATGGTGATTTACAAGAAATTCGGTTATAAATAAATCAATTAGAAAGTAGACAAAGGAGTTTGTTTACTTTGTTGATTTAATTTATAATTGTGGCGGTTAGTGATTGGATCAAGATATATAATCTAAATGCTGACTATGAACAAATGGATTCGTCAGGCAATTCTTTAGCGTTGAATCGGGAGCCCCAATTGGTAGAAAAAAACCCACAACCCCTCTTATTTATGTAGGAGCTATAAATGTTTTATTATTGTGATAATTAATTGATGGTGTATGATATGTAATATTATGCATGAAAGATGATAAAAAGCCCAAGCCCAATTTTCTAGGTGTATGCTAGGATATTTTGTGTTGAATGATTGTAATAATTATCAATTTATAAGTGGGCTTGGTTTATAGACCGTTCTTACCCCATGAGATGTATCCTTATTTGCCATGGATATTTATTTGTAAATATTAGTATAGTGGAATATCAAAAGTGGAAGATGGTGGGCCTCGATGATTATGAAGATCGAAGACATGTAAATATTGGAAGTTTATGTAATTATGCATTTGCATCCCATGCATTCCTTATGATTGGACCTAGGCCCGTGTTTGACTCACACGGGCCATTAGTGATTGGGGCGATTGATCATCCTTATTAGTTTACTGTTTACAATATATGCATGATATATTATAAATAATGATTATGTGCGTTATTATTATTATAATAACTAAGTTGCATGAATCCAGCAAACATACGATCAAACATGGTGAGCTTTTAAATAAAATTAATGATGAGACCTTTCAAAATTAAAAACTCTCATTTTGAATAAGATTCAAAATTAATATCAAGCCCGAAAAGTGGAATTATAAAGCTGTTTATAATTTCCATGTCTTCCATCGACAATGGATGCATGATGAACGCTACCCGTGGTTAGTGCTCGGTTCATATTATTGAGGGAGTCCTGGACACCGGAAAGCTATGACATCCATTGACATGGTGATGTGAACTACGTCGAACTCGCATGATTTCGGCTCATATTATTGAGGGAACTCATGGAGACCGTCCATTAAGGTTCAATAGCGAGGGGTAATCAAACGTGAGACAAAAGTTTACGTAAAGGGTTGCATGGAGATGCAATTGGAAACTACTTTTTAGGAATTATGATTGGCTGATATTATTCGGGATCATAATTTGCTAATTGAACCTTATGTACCTATTGAGGAAAAGAATTTCCCGTTCTCCCTAGAGGGTAGTGAAAAATTACAAAAAAAATGGGAGTAAAAATTTATGAAGTAAAAGTCCATACTTTATATCTTACTAAATATTTTAAAGTAGTCATTAACATTTATCTGTTCTTACTTTTCAGTTCAAATTTGAGAATGTCTTCGATTCGCAATCCGTTATCTGCAATACTCGACAAACACATTTTCACTCGACCTACTTACCTCAATTGGCTAAGAAACCTGGAAATTGACTTGAATTCGAAAAGGATAGCATATACACTTACTGAGTCGCCCCCTGTTGAGGCCCCGACTAGCTGCACTCCTGAGGAATTGCAGACTTACAAGGATTGGTGTGACCATGACTTGCGAGCCAAGTGTTATACGCAGGCTTCTATGAATGATGAGCTGCAGAAGCGTTTTGAGGATGAAAAGAGTGTTGTTGACATTCATTTGCATCTCAAGGAGATCTTTGGTGATCAAAAACGACATCTTAGGCATGCTACCATCAACGAGCTAATCACTTTACGCATGCGAGATGGGGCTTCGGTCCATGAGCATGGCTTGAAGTTGATTGGGCTTGTGGACAAGCTCGTTGGCATGAATCTTATGTTGCCATCGGAGTTGACCACTGACGTGTTACTCTTGTCACTGCCTAGCTCATATGATCTTTTTGTGGTGAATTTCAATATGAACAAGCTGGAGCCTACCTTTGAGGAGTTGATGAATATGCTTGTTACGTTTGAGTCTTCCATCAACAAAGAGAAGTCGGTTCTTTATGTGGATTTTTTATCTGGTACAAAGACTGGTCCACATGGGAAGGTAAAGAAGCGTTCTTTCCAACGTCCCAAAAAGAATGTGCCCTTGAAGAGGCAAGCTCCGAATCCCGTTGTGGCAGCCACACCAGTTACGGCTGACAAGACTGCTGATATCTGTCATCACTACGAGAATCCTGGACATTGGAGGCGTAACTGCAGAGAATATCTTGCCCAGAAAGGTTCTGTAATTGGTATGTTCTATATTGAAGTAAACATTTCAATTAACTCTACTTCTTGAGTATTAGATACCGGTTGTAGCTCACATCTCTGTAATGATTTGCAGTGATGGGAAGAAGTAGAAGGCTAAGGGAAGGTGAGACCTTCTTGAGGATGGGCAATGAGGCAAGAGTTGCTGTCAAGGATATTGGATATGTTTACTTACTTTTGAACAATGATTTTAAGTTAATTTTAAGAGATGTTTTGTTTGTACCTGATTTGGTGAAAAATATTGTTTCCATTTCTATGATTGATTAAGATGGATATTCTTGTTTATTTAGCAAACATGTTTGCGATATTTACAAGAATGAATGTTTGATTGGTACGAGAGAACTTGAAAAAGATCTCTATAACTTAAAATTGAAAGATATTCCACTAAACAATGTCCAAGCAATAACAACAATAAACAAGCGAAAACAAGATAATCTAAATTCGGCACAATTATGAAATGCTCAATTAGGATATATTTCCCTAAGAAAGATGAACAAGCTAGTGGGAGTAGGCATGTTTGATATGTCTGATATTAATTCTCTCCCAACTTGTGAATCCTGTCTAAAAGGAAAAATGACCAAAATTCCCTTTAAGGACAATGTGGAGTGAGCCAAAGGATTATTGGATTTGATCAACACCGATCTGTGCGGTCCAATTAGCACACCACTAAGAATGGATATGCCTACTTCATCACCATTACCGATGATTTTTCGAGGTATGGGTATGTGTATTTGATGAAACACAAATCTAAAGCTTTTGAAAGGTTCAAAGAATTCAGAAGTGAAGTAGAGAAACAATTGGGATGAAGCATCAAGTCACTTCGATCGTATCGAGGTAGTGAGTACTTGAGTGCCGAGTTCCAAGAGTATCTTTGGGAAAATGGGATTCTCTCGCAGTGGACTCCGCCTGCTACACCGCAGTTGAATGGTGTTTCGGAGCGTCGTAACCGGACTTTGATGGACATGGTTCGGTCTATGATGGGGTTCATGGAGTTGCCGCCATCTTTTTGGGGATACGAGCTTGAGACAGCGGCACTGTTGTTGAACAATATCCATTCGAAAGCAGTTGATAAACACCATATGAGATATGGAAAGGTAAACCTCCCGAATATTCTTATCTTAGAATATGGGGATGCCCTACTTATGTGAAGAAAGTAGTAGGAGATAAATTGGATAATCGATCCATTTTATGTTGTTTTGTGAGATATCCAAGAAATTCAGTTGGATATTATTTTTATCATCCTCAAGAAACAAAGGTGTTTGTTTCTAGGAATGCAACCTTTTTGGAAAGGAATTTCTATTGGATAGAAAAGGGGAGATGATAGAACTCGAAGAGGTTCGAGAGACACCCACGATTGTAGAACCCATACCCGAAGAGCCAATAGAGGAAATACAAGCTCCTAGAAGATCCGAGAGAGTCTCGAGACCACCTATGAGATATGGTCTGCTTCTTGAAGAACGCCATGATGAGCCTAACAATGGATGTGATCAAATGACCTTAAAGGAAGCGTTATCTGATGACGATTAATCCAAGTGGCTTAAAGCTATGGAATTTGAGATGAATTTCATGCATTCGAACCAAGTGTAGAATCTTGTGGATCCACCTGAGAGAACTGTTCCCATAAGTTGTAAATGGATTTACGAGAGGAAACTTGGGGTGGATGGGAAGGTATTGACCTTCAAGGCACGATTGGTAGCAAATGGCTATACTCAAAGACAAGGAGTTGATTTTGAGGAAATATTTTCTCTAGTCGCAATGTTCAAGTCCATAAGGATATTGCTAGCAATAGCTGCATGGTATGACTATGAGATATGGCAGATAGATGCAAAGACAGCCTTTCTTAATGGGGATATTAAGGAAGAGATTTACATGTCTCAACCTAAAGGGTTTACATCTATCGGAAGTGAGCATATGGTATGCAAATTTCAGAGATCTATTTATGTTCTAAAGCAGGCATCTAGGAGTTGGAACCTCAGATTTAATAGTACAAAAAGAGTTTGGTTTTACTTAGAATCCTGAGGAACCCAGTGTGTATAAGAAGGTCAGTGGGAGTGCTGTGACATTCCTGGTGCTTTATGTTGATGACATTCTAGTCATTGAGAATGATGTAGGGATGTTGCAATCAACTAAAATATGGTTAGCGAGTAAGTTCTTTATGCAGGACTTAGGTGAAACATCTTTTGTATTGGGAATACAGATCTATAGAGATAGATCAAGAAGATTGCTTGGTCTCACCCAGTCCACATACATTGATATCATCGTTAAGTGGTTCTCGATGGATGAGTCCAAGAAATGACATCTACCAATGTGTCATGGCATGTCCCTATCCAAGTCTATGTCTCCCAAGACTGATGCAGAGATAGCTGCGATGACAAGCATTCCTTATGCATTTGCAATTGGTAGTATCATGCATGGGATGATAACTACACGTCCTGACGTGGCTTTTTCACTAAGTGTAGTGAGTAGATATCAATCCAACCCTGGTCTTCCACACTGGAAAGCTGTAAAAGACATTCTCAAGTATTTGAGATGGACCAATAAGTTGTTCTTGGTCTATGGGGGTGGAGAACTGAAATTGGAAAGCTATACCGAAGCGATATATCGATGACTCAAAGTCAACTTTTGGGTTCGTATTCAAGCTCAATAGTGCTGCTATCTCTTGGAAGAGTTCCAAGCAAGACAGTACTACGAATTCCACCACGGAGGCCGAATACATTGTTGCATTAGCTGCAGCCAAAGAGGCTGTTTGGTTAAGGAATTTCGTCCAAGAGTTGGGCGTTGTTCCTAATGGAGTTGGTCCAGTCCCGGTGTTTTGTGACAACACAGGAGCCATTGCTCAGGCAAAGGAGCCAAGGTCTCATCAGAAATCCAAACATGTATTGAGAAAGTACCATATCCTCCGAGAGATTTTGGAAAAAGGAGAATTGTCGATTGACAAAGTCGGCTCCGCAGATAATGTTGTTGATCCACTAACTAAGCCTTTACCTAGACCATTATTCGAGAAGCATCGCGAATCGATGAGCATATGGGTAGTTGGCTCTAGTGCAAGTGAAAGATTGTTAAAGTAGGTGCCCGTCGAGCCGGGTGTTGGCCAAGTGTTCATGTTTAAACTCTATGTATAAACAATCTTTATTTTAATAATATTTGAAATAATTGTTTTGGCACATCTTTATCTGTATACCCATGCAAGTTGCATTGATAACGTCCTTGAATATACAAATAGTAGAAAGAATATGAGATGCTCATATGATAAGTATCATGAAACTCATATTTGGAATACTGTATATTCTAAATAGCCTAGTCGATTTAGCCGCCGTTAAGAAAGATAAAGGCCGCTCGAGGTTGAGACTAGTATCTGCGATGTGAGTACCATGTTTCTGAAAGAGGATCGGTTATGGGTGTTCAAAATGCGCAACGGAAGTTAAAATTGTTTTTCAACAAGAAATTCGAACACCTCAACTATTATGTGTAGCAAATACAAAAACACAAAAATGACATCCATAGTGTGTTTAGAAATGTACCTATCAATCTCAAAGATTGATGTAATGGCTCCAACCAAGTTGTAAACAACTTGGCTTTTGAAAGGATGAAAAATCTACAAGCTTCTCCTTTGAGCACTCCTTGCTCAAATATTAAGCCCACCACCAACTAGGTAGATCCCCTCTAATTTTGCACTAGAAAAATTAGAGGATTTTTCAATGAGAAGTGAGAGCTTTCTTCAACAATTGAAGGAGCAAAAATGGAGAGAATAGTGTGTTGAAAATTTCGGCCATTGTGAGTGTTGTGTGTGGAAGAATGAGTTGTCTTGGTTGTGTAAAAAGCTAAAACCCTTTTTAGCATCCCAAGCCTTGGAGATTGAAAAAGTAGTCTCCAACCCTTCACCTCCCCGTTCACATTATTTTTATTTGGGCATGTAACAATTACAAAGCCCATGGACTTTTATTTAAATGTCTCAAACACATTTGATACCATTTAACATTTACTTGATTTTACTCAAGCCCACTAGTTTAATAATTATTTCTAATTGGGCTCTACAAGGCCCAATGTAATTTAATTAATCCAACACTTGGATTAATTTAATTATTTGGACTCTACTAGGTCCACTAGTGTTTAATTAATTCAACACTTTGATTTAATTTAATTTAGTCCATAATAATGTTTATGAAAATCACAATTTTCAAATACATTACTTGTTTGGCCAACTTTTAATTTAGGAACACTTCCTCAAATTAAAAGTTACATTCTCTCATAGAAGTCATACTTCTATTTTTCCTTACGCCTATAAACTCCTTTATAAGTCGTTCAACACATTGAACTATTTTACTTCTCAACGGGATCTAGAAAGCTAGTACTTGTGTGGCCCTCAATGGTTCATTGATACAACTAGCCGTGGGTTCACATCTCCATGTGATTCGGACTAAACATGTCCTTATTTGAGCATACCCCAATTGCTCCATTCTTACTTATCAACTCCTTGATAACAAGAACGTCAGAACTCAAGTCTGATAGTACCCAACCAATCATGTTAAACGCCTAGCAGCATCGCTTACATGATTCCCTAGGTATCAAATGATAGTGCCTGCAAGAACCATTCAATTATGGTTAGCGTACAGTACGGTCCCTTCATCTCATATATCCCGACCGATTCGACAACCATTGGTTTATCGAGAGTTGTCAATGAATCGATACTATGTGTCATGTCGTAGTTGCATCGATGGTGTAATCTATGAAACCCCTTTCATAATTACCACCATACTCTGATCAGAGATTTCAAACTACATATACATGAAAAACACATAGGATATCCATACCCGTAGGTAAGCGGTGAATCCCCGACTACAATGCATCGACTCCTATATGTTTCGACAGAACACCCAACCTTGCCACCTGATGACCCCTTGAGAGTCGGTAAACAAGTCAAAGTGCAATTCTAGCACATAGAGTCTCAATGTTGTCCCGGGTCATAAGGACTAAAGGTGTACATCTATAAACTAGGACGTTCCCACTCGATAAGTGAGAACCACTTGGAAAGTCCTTTATAGAGGGTTGTTCAGTGCACTCTACCAGGAGCACCTATCTGCATGCTCGGACATCACAATGTCCCCTACCAATGAAACATGGTACTCACATCGCAGATACTAGTCTCGAACTCGAGCGGCCTATATCCTTCTTAGCGGCGGCTGAATCGACTAGGAACTGTTTAGAATATACAGTATTCCAAATATGAGTTTCATGATACTCATCATATGAGCATCTCATATTCTTTCTACTATTTGTATATTCAAGGGCTTTATCTATGCAACTAGCATGGGTATACAGATAAATATGTGCCAAAATAATAATTTCAAATATTATTAAAATAAAGATTGCTTATACATAGAGTTTCATTGAGAACACTCGGCCAACACTTGGCTCGACGGGCACCTACTCTAACAGTTTCAGTGGTAGGAGACATTGTGATGTCCAAGCATGCAGATAGGTGCTCCTTGTAGAGTGCACTTAACAACCCTCCATAAAGGACTTTCCAAGTGGTTCTCACTTATCGAGTGGGAACGTCCTAGTTTATAGATGTACACCTTTAGTCCTTATGACCCGGGACAACATTGAGACTCTATATGCTAGCATTGAACTTTGACTTGTTTACCAACTCTTATGGGGTCATCAGGTGGCAAGGTTGGGTGTTTTGTCGAAACATATAGGAGTCGATGCATTGTAGTCGGGGACTCACAACTTACCTTCGGGTATGGATATCCTATGTGATATCATATGTATGTAGTTTGAAATCTCTGATCAGAGTGTTGGTGGTAATTAAGAAAGGGGTTTCTTAGATTACACCATCGATGCAACTACGACATGACACATAGTATCGATACTTTGACAACTCTCGATATACCAATAGTTGTCGAATCGGTCGAGCTATATGAGATGAAGAGACCGTACTGTACGCTAACCATAATGGAATGGTTCTTACAGGCACTATCATTTGATACCTAGGGAATCATGTAAGCGATGATGCTAGGCGTTTAACATGATTGGTTGGGTACTATAGGACTTGAGTTCTGATGTTCTTATTATCAATAGGTTGATAATTAAGAATGGAGAAACTGGGGTATGATCGAATAAGGACATGTTTAGTCTCGAATCACATTGAGATGTGAACCAACTGCTAGTTGTATCATTGAACCATTGAGGGTCACACAAGTGCTAAATTTCTAGATTCCGTTGAGAAGAAAAATAGTTCAATGTGTTGAACGGGTTATAAAGGAGTTTATAAGCGCAAAGAAAAATAGAAGTATGACTTCTATAAGAGGATTATGGGGAATGCAACTTTTAATTAATGGAAGTGTTCGTAAATTAAAAGATGGCTCAAATAAATAATGTATTTGAAAATTGTGATTTTCATAAACATTATTGTGGACTAAATTAATTTAATTCAAGTGTTGAATTAATTAAACACTAGTGGACCTAGTAGAGTCCAAATAATTAAATTAATTCAAGTGTTGAATTAATTAAATAACATTGTGTCTTGTAGAATCCAATTGAAAATAATTATTCAACTAGTGGGCTTGAGTAAATTCAAGCAAAGTTTAATTGGTCTCAAATGTGTTTGAGATATTTAAATAAAAGTCCATGGGCTTTGTAATTTATACAAGTCCAAATAAATTGGATGCTTGGGAAGTGAAAGGTTGAGGAAACTTTTTCAATAAAGAAGACATGGCATGCACATGCACCTTTTATCTTTTTCAAGCACCAAGAAAAGACTTCCTTCTCTCCTCCTTGCAACCCCTTGGCCGAAACTTCCATTCATTTTTCTCTCCAATATTTGCTTCATCATTTTGATGATTTGATGTAAAACTTCTCAAAGAAAAGTGCTCTAATTTTTCTAGTGCAAAATTAGAGTGGATCTTTCTTGTTAGTGGTGGACCTAATTTGAAGGAAGGAGTCCATTTGAGCAAGGAGTGCTCTTGGAAGCTTGTGGATTTGTCTACCATTCAAGAGCTAAGTTGTTTACAACTTAGTTGGAGCCAAAACATCAATCCTTGTGATTGATAGGTACATTTCTAAAACACACTATGTATGTTTTTTTGTTATTTTCTACACAATATAGTGAGATGCTCGTTTTTTTTATTGTAAAATATGAATTTCAAAATTTTCGTTGCCTTTCGGGGCATCGTAACCGATCCCCTTTCAAATATCATGATGGACTTTGTAGTGAGACTGTCAAGGACTATCCGGGGATTCAATGCCATTTGGGTGATAGTTTATCGTCTTACAAAATCAGGGCACTTTTACCTATTAAGACGATATTCACCATGACACAGTATGTAGAGCTGTATATTCGAGAGATAGTCTGATTGCACAGAACTCCAATATCTATTGTTTCAAACAGAGATCCAATGTTCACATTTAAATCATCGAGGATCTACTCCGAGCTTGTGTGATCGACTTCCAGGATAGCTAGGAGCCGAATTTACCTCTAGTGGAGTTCACCTATAACAATAGCTACCAGTCGTCTATAGGTATGGCTCCTTACGAGGCACTTTATGGGAGGAAATTTAGATCACCGATACATTGGGACGAGGTTGGTGAAAGAGGAGAGTTAGGACCGGACTTGATCAAGCATACAACAGAGCTAGTAGTCAAAATCCAAGATAGGATGAAGACTGCTCAAAGCCGCCAGAAAAGCTACGCTGATAAGAGGCGGAGAGAGCTAGAGTTTGCAGTAGGTGACCACGTGTTCGTGAAAGTAGCACCTATGAAGGGTGTTATGCGATTTGGAAAGAAATGCAAACTCTGTCCGAGGTTTGTAGGACAATTTGAGGTTCTAGAGAATATTGAAATATTAGCTTATAGAGAGGTGTTGCCACCGATGCTGGCTGGAGTGCATAATGTGTTCAATATCTCGATGTTGAGAAAGTGCATATTGAATCTTTCCCATGTATTGAATTATGACCTCTGCAGTTGACTCCGAACATGTCATACGAGGAAAGTCTTACACAAATTCTGGATAGGCGAGAAAGAAGGCCCCGGAATAAGGTCATTCATATGGTCAAAGTCAAGTGGCTAAATTATTCGGAGGAGGAAGCTACTTGGGAAATTGAGACTGACATGAGGAGTTGCTATCCAGACTTATTCGTTGAGTCTTAATTTCGAGAACGAAATTGCATTTAAGGGAGGGAGGAGTTGTAAGGTCCAAAATGCGATAACGTAATCCAACTAAATGCAAATTTAGGAAAAATGGAAAACGCATAATTATTTAACTGCATGAATTATATGTGGTAGTCATGTAATGTGATTTTATATTAGAATGCATAAAACTGTATTTTCAAAGGGTTATTCGAGACACTATCAAGGAACAGAGACCGAGGATTGGAAAGAGAAATATTTTTATTAAATGATTAATTTTAATTATTCAATATATGGCATGTTAATTATGAAAATTTCGAAAATAGTGTCTTTTGAGATATTTTTACATGTCGAGTCGTATTTTAAATCGGTAATTGATTTTTGACGAAAACAAAGACATTTTGGAAGCTCGGTTAATATTTTCGAAAACTTTCCTAAACAAGATATTTTCCTACATTCTAATGGGCCTAATGAGCCTATTATACTAATGTTATTGGGCACAATTTGCTAATTTATTATTTATAACCAAAACATGGAATTTCGAAAATCCCTAAACTCTCAAAACTCACGCTAAACACCAAGAGAAGCCTGCAGTTTCTCCCTAGCAGCCACACACGAACACACACCACACGTTTTATAGCAATTCATGTTGATTTTGAATGATAAAACGCAGCAAGATCTTCTTTGTCTCTCTAGAATGTCCCTTCGTCTCTAGAATTGAATCTTCATGCGTGAATCACGCAAAGTCATGCCTTATTCCTTCTTTGCTCATCGTTCATAACATATTATGGGTGAATATACATGTCTGCATAAGAAATATTATACTCTCTTATTTATTTTCGTTTTTATGGATTACACATGGGAAAAACTTGATTTTTATACATGATTCTTGATGTTTCTTGATGGTATGAAGGGGCTGCCAGGTTTCTATAGTTAGAGGGTTGATTTATAGCGGGTTTAAGGACTCTTAGATGCACGGTTAAGGGTTGGAAAGGATTGGCAAGGGCTGCACTTTTGTTTTGGGTTTCAACTCAAGCTAGGGCAAAGTTTTGGAAGGACAAAAGGGGGAGGCCATGCGGGGTGCTTTCCAGGCAAGGGGCTGGGCTCATGAGGGTCCTAGCATCGAGTCATGGTGTTCCACGCACGGCTGGAGATGCTTGATAGGGTAGGCGCACGGCTAGGGCACTTCGTAGCCGTGGCCGCATGCAATGCTTGGAGAACCATGCACGTCCTCATGCATGGCTAGCTATTGCTGGTCCAGTAGAGTCCTAAGAGTTTGGTCTAGGTCCTAGGATGGTGATTATGGGCTGGTCACGTTGGTTAAGGGCTAGGGTCGAAGGAGCACATGGTTTGTTATGGTTAGGGTTTGGACAATTGTGCAGAAAATTCAGTAGCTTACTAGGTGGTTTCCGAGGGTTCTAAAATGCTTGCATTTGTTTGAAAAGAGTTGGTTAGGTGTTAGCAAGCTATGGTGAAAGTTTGGTAATGTTTGGTTAAGATTCGAGTTAAAACCGGGACGTCGGTTCAAGCTTTAAAACGAATTATGAAATTTATTCGAGGGCTTAAGTTTACATCTAAGAAATGTTTATGGGTGCGTTTTAAGGTGTTACGATAAGTTTGGATGGATTCGGGTCAAAATTTTAAGTTCTAGGGGTAAAATGAGAAAGTTAGGGTTTCAGGAGCAAAACGGTCATTTTACACATGAAAAATGTTAGGAGTCCTGGAAGTGTTCTGAATGCTGTAATGAATGTTTAAATGTTTATTTTGAAAGAATATGAAATTTTATGATAGAAAATGTAAATGCTAAAGATGTGTTGCATGATTGGTTTAAAAGAAAATGATATCTATGCATGTATTTTTATAAAGTAATGGAAACGATGATACTGTTTTGAATAAAGTGACTTTATTGTGGCGGTAAGGAAATGAGGATTCGTGAGATACTAAACATCAGTGGAGCCTTTTGAGGGACTAAGCCCCGTGGGAACTCAATACCGAATTTACTCATAGTCATTGTGTAATGCCCGAGAAGTTTATGTTGATGATCTGAGATTATTTGTTGTGATTATAGACGGACCACTCCGAGATTTGATTTGAGGTACATGTGATATCGTATGTGCGAGGCCGGCAGAGAACCTCGCGCATATGCGCGAGAGAGAGACGCGCATATGCGCGAGCTGTGCGGGAAGACTAGTGCAGAGACAGTAGGTCTCGCGCATATGCGCGAATATGCGCGCGCAGGTGCACTTTACAATGCCGAGTCCAGAAAATTTTCGCATGTGCGCGGAGGTGGTGCGCGCATATGCGCAAGCTGATGACTTCCGATATGCCGAGACAGAAGGTCTCGCGCATATGCGCTGAGGAAGGTCGCGCATATGCGCGAGACGTGTAGCACCAAGAGATGATCCACTTGTCCTTGCCATGCAATTTACAAACATAAGTCTTCATTTCTTTTCCAACTCCAGCAAGAATCGAGAGAAAGTTTCAGAGAAATCTTCAAAGTTTCATCCAAACTTCAGAAATGGGTTGGGCAAGATCTAACCATCCGAATTGCAATCCGAGTTCAGTGCCGTACTCCTCTCGTTACAGGCTTCACACAGACGTAAGTTTTCTTATGTTTTGATATGATTTGAAAATATGATACTGAAGGAATCAGATATGATTAATATATGGTGTTCTTGAGATATTAGACATCGTATAATCGAAACCGAATTGAAGAACGGATACCGTATGAAATTGTTATGATTTTTCAGAATTGAGTTGATTGAGATTATACAGATTTGATATCAGATTATGTTTGTCGATCGATTATGAGTTGAGATTGGCATTTATTGATATTGGTATTGCTGGATATATTGCGATAATGCAGTTATGCAATTAAAACAGAATTAGATTGAGTTCTGATTATATCCAGTATTGGTTGGGTTGTATATTGATATTTAATAATGTCAATTCAGATTGAGATTGACAGCCTTGAATTCGAGACTTCGTTTCATCAGATCGACAGAAGAAAGGTATAAATCAATGTTCGATTGGGATTGATAACTCGAGTCAAATATGACCTGAGTTTCCCTAAAACCACATACTTATTTTCTATTGTTTTCAGATACTTGAATTCATTGCATTTATATGCTTGATCTATTGATTAATAGAAAGCATGGATTAGATTATTGATTTTGAGACAGAGAGTCCTTGGCAGAGGTGCCAGGTCACTGGTCAATGGTTTATATCGATGTGCTTAGGAGCAGATTGACTTCTATTGCAGATATTTGATATAGAATACAAGAGTTTTGGAATAAGAACGTATCTTTATCTAGCTGAGGAGAGTAGATGAGTTGTTGGGTTCTTATTCAATCGGGATCCCTTGATTAGATGAGTCGAGTCAAGAGGTTGATTTACCGACTTGTATTGATTTATGTTGATTACGATTCATGTTTTATAAATGTTTATGCTTTCGTATATTCTTATATGAATTGCATGTTACATTGTTTATACTGGGATATGTTTCTCACCGGAGTTATCCGACTGTTGTTGTGTCTATATGTGTGCATGACGACAGGTGGGATAGGATCAGGGTCGAGAAGAGGATGAGAGATCGAGATAGAGTGGTGATGCCTGACTTGATGTAGATTTAGCTTTCAACACTTGATATATCGTTGTCGAACCTTAGCCTGATCTGACTGTATCTTGTACAAGACTTGTACTGTTATATTTAATGATTATATCAGGATTGATTATTATATGTTCCGCATTTATATAAAAAAAAAATTTAGACCCAGCTTGATTAATTGATCCATTTATTCCGAAAGAATGATTAAGAAGATGATTAGCGTCCGGGTCCCCACAACAAGTGGTATCAGAGCTGTAGGTTCTTGAGACTGAGATAGAACCAGAATAGACTGAGATAGAAGTGAGTGAGCAGGGTAAATTGAGTTTCTTTCCTGCTTTTACATGCTAGCATTGCGTTATGTTATGATGTTTTACTGCCTTGGAATATACATGTTTACCTGATTTGATTGGTAACCTGTATTCTTGAGAATAAATGTTCTGGATCAAAGGTAAGATGATCAGAAGGGGACTGAGACAGATTTGTCAATTATGATTGCTAACCCTTTTGATAATCAGATATGCCTCCTCGAAGAATCCCAGAACAAGGCAGTACCTCTGCGAATCCGATGGATGTGACAGCAACACCGATGAAAACCCTGTTGAATAGATTTCAGTCGTTCCGTCCACCGACTCTGAAGGGTACTGAGACTTCAGTTGACTGTGAGTTGGTTAGATGATATTGAGATGTTGTTTGATTCTCTGGATTACACAGATGAGCGCAGAGTTAAACTTATTGGGCACCAGCTGCATGATGTTGCGAAGAGTTGGTGGCTCATGACTAAGAGGGCATTGGAGCATAGAGGTACGACTATTACCTGGAAGGTTTTTAAAGATGAATTTTATCAACGATTTTTCCCAGTATCGTACAGAAATGACAAGGGTGCAGAGTTTTCCAATCTGAGACAGGGTCAGTTGAATATTGAGGAATATGTGGTCAAGTTCTCTACCTTGTTGCGATTTGCTCCACATGTTGCTGAGAATGACGAAGCTGTTGCTGATCAGTTCATCAATGGGTTGAATCCTGATATTTTTACATTGGTGAACACCGGGCGACCAAACAACTTTGCTGCAGTGTTTTTATAACCGGACCGGACCAGCCGGTCGGACCGGTTCAACCGCGAACCGGCCTCCAGACCGGTCCGGAGATAAGTAAAAACCTGGAAAACAGGTTTAACCGGAAAAAAACCGGTTAAAACTCGGTTAAACCGGAAAAACCGGAAAAACAGGTTAAAACCCGGTTAAACCGGAAAAAAATTTTAACAAATTTTTGCTTTCTGTTTGCTAAACATGTATTATTTTAATTTTTTAAAAAATATTTAGATAAAGGTGTTGGTGAAATGCAAGAAACACCTTCTTTGGACTTGGAAGAACTTTTGGATAGTGGGGATGAAGATGATAATGACTACGAAAGAACACTTCAAGAATTGGATGCGGTGTGGGCATCAAAGGATGCAACTTGAAAGTTGAAACTGGATGTTTGATACTTTTTTGTATAAGAAACTTGATGTTTGCTACTTTTTTGTATAATTAAACTTGATGTTTTCTTGGGCACTTAAACTTGGTCATCACTATTTGGTTACATGTTAGGTGTAATTTGGATTTTTGAATTTGAAAAGTGATGTTTATTTGGATATTTGTTGTAATTTTCATCTTAAAAATTAAGTAAAAACTATAAAAACATAAATAATCAATATTTTACTATTTTATTTATTATATAAAATAAATAAAATATTAATTTTATTGATCCGGTTCGACCGTTCGGTGGAACCGGTTGAACCATTTTTTAAGGCTTGACCGGTTCGATTAATGGTCCGGTTATAAAAACACTGCTTTGCTGATGCTTTGAACAGAGCAAAAGGAGCTGAAGCAAGTTTGATTAAACAGAGAGGAACTGCTTATGTTGCTCAGACACAGAGACAGCAACCCCCTCAAGCTCAGTTCCAGCAACCCCCTCCCAGATTTGAGAGTGGTGGTAGCAGCAGTGGTAAGAAAGATAGTTTGAAAGCCAGAGGAAAACAGTTTAAGAGATCTGGAAGCAGTTAATCCAGTTCTAGTGGCTCACGACAGACTGCTCAGAGCCAGAGTTATTCAGGGGTATATTGCAGCACTTGTGGTGGAAGACATCCCACAGAGCAATGCCGCGGAGTGTTTGGTGTTTGCAATATTTGTAAACAGCCAGGCCATTTGGCTAGAGTATGTCCACAGAGAGATTCTCAGAGATCTCAGGGTGCAGAATCATCTGGATCAGTGGCTCAGCCTGGTAGACGACCATCTGCTGTTCACTCTTTCGAGCCACCACCCTCTACCCAGTCACAGCCGAGACCAGGAGGAAGCAAGACTGTTAGCCAACCTCCTAGACAGCAGGCCAGAGTATTTGCTTTGACAGAGGAACATGCCCAGGAAGCACCTGATGATGTAGTTGCAGGTAACTGTTCTCTTTGTGGTTATCCTGCTTATATATTGATAGATACAGGTACATCGCATACATTTATATCTGAGCGATTTGCATTGATGCATGCCTTGCCTGGTGAGTCTTTATCTGCTGTAGTATCGGTCTCTTCACCTTTGGGGAGAGGTCTTATTTCAGTGACATCTGTTAGAAATTGTATGCTGCAGTATGATGGCCATGAGATTGAGTTAGATTGTATTGTACTTGGATTGTCTGATTTTGACTATATTATCTGTATTGATATGCTGACCAAGTACAGAGCAACCGTAGATTGTTTTCATAAGATTGTGAGATTCAGACCAGACATGGCTGATGAACGGAAATTCTACGGTAAGGGTTCTAGAGCTAGAATTCCTTTGATATCTGCGTTATCTATGACTCGATTATTACAGAAAGGAGCAAAGGGATTCCTTGTATATTCAGTTGACGTACTGAAATCGAGCCCATCATTGGCAGATTTGCCAGTGGTATGTAAGTTTGCTGATGTCTTTCCAGATGAGATTCCAGGTTTGCCTCTCGTCAGAGAGATAGACTTCAGCATTGAACTTGTGTCTGGTACAACACGTATTTCTAGAGCACCTTACAGAATGGCACCGATAGAATTGAAAGAGTTGAAAGAGCAGTTAGAAGATTTACTGGCCAAGAGGTACATCAGACCGAGTGTTTCTCCTTGGGGTGCTCCAGTACTGTTTGTTAGAAAAAAAGACGGGTCAATGAGACTTTGCATTGACTACCGGCAACTGAACAAGGCTACGGTAAAGAACAAATACCCTTTGCCTCGTATAGATGATTTATTTGATCAGTTGCAGGGTTCTTCCGTTTATTCCAAGATCGATCTGAGATCTGGATATCATCAGCTGAGAGTCAGAGATTCTGATATCGCGTAGACATCTTTCAGAACCAGGTATGGCCATTATGAGTTTATTGTCATGCCGTTTGGTTTAACAAATGCTCCGGCAGTATTTTTGGGTTTGATGAACCGCATATTTCAGAAATATCTGGATGATTTTGTGATTATATTTATCGATGATATTCTGATTTACTCGAAGAATATGATTGATCATGCTGAGCATTTGAGAACTGTATTGAATATTCTGAGAACCTAGAAACTGTATGCGAAGTTGTCGAAATGCGAGAAGAATGCACCTTTTATTTGGTCCGAGGCATGTAAATCCAGTTTCCGGGAATTGAAGAAGAGATTGACCAGTGCTCCGGTGTTGACTAGGTACTGGTGATTTGGTGGTATATTGTGATGCTTCTCACAGAGGATTAAGTTGTGTTTTGATGCAGCAAGGCCATGTTATTGCTTATGATTCGAGATAGTTAAAGCCACATGAGACACGATACCCGATTCATGACCTTGAATTGGCTGCTATTGTCTTTGCTTTGAAGATATGGCGACACTACCTATACGGTGAGAAATTTGAGATTTATTCTGATCATAAGAGCTTGAAATATCTGTTTTCACAGTGAGAACTGAATATGAGACAAATAAGATGGCTTGATTTGCTTAAAGATTTTGATTGTGAAATCAAGTACTATCCGGGAAAATCAAATGCAGCAACTGATGCACTGAGTCGAAAGATATGTTCTTTATCCTTATCGACGATTGGTGTTTCAAATTTGATTGAAGATTGTTGTCTTTCTGGACTAGTATTTGAAACAGATTGTAAGCCTCTGAGACTATATGCCATTAAAGTTGAACCCGAGTTGATGTTCAGAATTAGAGAAGCACAGAAACTTGATCAGAACATTCAAAATTCAATTGCCATGGTTAGAACTGGACATCAATCAGAATATCATGTTCGTGATGATGTGTTATATGTGAATAATCGATTGGTGGTGCCAGATGTTTCAGATTTAAGACAGCAGATTTTGTCAGAGGCACATTGTAGTCGATTTAGAATTCATCCTGGTGGCAGAAAGATTTACAATGATCTGAAGACACAGTATTGGTGGAAACAGATGAAATCAGATGTCACAGATTTTTTGTCTAGATGTTTGAATTGCCATCAGGTGAAAGCAGAAAGGAATAAACCAGGAGGTCTACTGCAGAGTTTATCTATTCCAGAATGGAAATGGGACCACATTTTCATGGATTTCGTGACGCAGTTACCGGGATCCTCCAAAGGTTGTGATGCGATTTGGGTCATTATTGACAGATTGACCAAATCAGCATGCTTTATTCCTTACAAAATGACGTACAGATATGACCAGACGGCAGAGATTTATGTCAGAGAAGTGGTCAGATTGCATGGAGTGCCGAAGTCTATTGTATCAAATCGTGATCCTCGATTCACTTCGCACTTTTGGCAGAGTTTGCAAGAAGCTCTAGGCACGTGTGGGGACCCTGGCTCTAACTCAATTCTTTTTGGGATTAATTGGATCTTTGTTAAAAAAATGTGGGTCAAAATTTTTCTTGTAATATTAAAACAAATATAAATAAACCTACACAAGTAATGTCTCCATTTTATTTCATCAAACGTAAATCCATATCTTAGTTCAGTACATTCATACCAACTAGTGTTCAATACCAACTACAAACCACATTGTAGTACATGTCTAGTAAGAAACCACTAGAATTCTTCTTCTACGCCCGTAATCTCCATGCTATCTCGATCTCTCATCTATGTCTCGACCCTGATCCTGTCCCACCTGTGATCATGCACACATACAGACACAAACACAGCCGGATACTCCGGTGAGAACAAATCCCAGTATAAAACATGGTACACATGCATATACACAATATAAATCATGAAGCATACTCTCATGAATAGAATCAATGGCACTAGGTTCCATAATCTATGCAACCAAGTCAATATCAGCATGCAAATGAAATCGAAATCATATCTTGACTCGACTCGACTCTAACTCTAGGGATCCCGGTGTGAATAAAATGCCATAGTCTGCCACCTACCCTCCCAATCGGGGTGACGGTATGTCTTATTCCTAGACTTCGGTCATGTCTGTATCGAATGTCTACAATCGGAGTCAATTCTGCTCCTATGCGTCGATACCACCGAACGTCTAGCTTGGCAAGTCTGCCAATGACTCTCCTATCTTAAATGCTTGAATATAAATCTATAAACAAAGCATCAACATATAAAAAGGTAACAATCTAGTATGTGATTTTGGGAAACTCGAATCAGATCTAATTCGAGTTATATCTTCCCAAATCAACATGAATTATACCTTTCGTTGTACAGTATTTGTCGTAGTCGGAGTCTCGATGTCGAATCTGATAATATCAACTGTCCGTATGAAGCCTGCGTCGATAGGAACACAGTACTGAAGTCGGATTGAAAATCAGACGGGCGGATCTTTCGTAAATAACAAATTTACACGATAAAAGGCGTAAGGATTTCTCGTAGTTTCCCAGGAGCTCTTCTCGTTTCTGTTGCTAAGAGGAAATGAATGAGTTGCAACTTTATATATCTCAAGTTGCATGTCTAAGCTACGTGTCTCATTTTCATACAAATCAGGCGGCGCTCGGGTGGTCGAAAGGTACCGCTCGGCGCGGAGAGTTCTGTCCGAGCCTTAACTTGTTCTACTCTGGCGCTCGGGCGGTCACACTTTACCGCTCGGGCGCGGAACGTTCTGCCCGAGTGTTCATATCCACTGGCGCTCGGGCGGTCACAAACTACCGCCCGGGCGCCACATCTTCTGCCCGAACAAATTTCTATTGAGCACTGGCGCTCGGGCGGTCGTCTCCTACCGCTCGGGCGCCAACTTTTCTGTCCGATGCTTCTTGCCATTGCATTTCTTCACTTTTCCTTTCCTTCCTCATGCCTCAATTACCAATAATAGTTCAAAAGAGTGATATCAAATTTCAGGCCTTACAGCACGAAATTGCATTTGAGTACTGCATACCATCCTCAGACAGACGGACAGTCAGAGAGGACTATCCAGACATTGGAGGATATGACGAGAGCTGTAGTGCTAGATTTTGGCACAAGTTGGCAAGATTCTTTGTCATTATGTGAGTTTTCGTACAACAACAGCTATCAGACGAGTATAGAGATGTCACCGTTTGAAGCGTTGTACGGCAAGAAGTGCAGATCCCCTCTCTATTGGGACGATATCTCTGAGGTACCTGAGATTGGGCCTGATATGATACGAGATATGACTGATAAAGTGAAGCTGATTCAGAAGAGAATGAAAATAGCTCAAGATAGACAAGCCAAATATGCCAATGTTCGACGAAGACCGTTGGTACTTGAGGCAGGAGACAGAGTCTTTTTGAAGATTTCACCTTTCAGGGGAGTGGTCAGATTTGGCAAGAAAGGAAAGTTGTCTCCACGATATATTGGGCCGTATGAGATTCTCGAGAAGATAGGAGATCGTGCCTATCGACTCGCATTACCGCTTTCATTATATCGAATACATGATGTCTTTCATGTATCTATGTTGTGGAAATATCTCCCTGATGATTCTCATATTCTTCAGCCAGATGAGGTCGAGCTTGATGAAACTCTTAGTTATTTTGAAAAGCCAATTCAGATTCTTGATCGTAAAGAAAAACAACTCAGAACGAAGACTATTCCGCTTGTGAAAGTTCAGTGGAATCGTCATGGCACTGAAGAAGCTACTTGGGAGACTGAATCAGTTATGAGGCAGGAATTTCCAGAGCTATTTTACTGATGCCAATTTCCTGTTTAGCTTCGGTTATACATTTTTTTTAATTAATATGATTTGATTGCTTGTGATTTCAGGGACGAAATCGTATCTTAGAGGGGGGGAAATGTAATGCCCAAGAAGTTTATGTTGATGATCTGAGATTATTTGTTGTGATTATAGACGGACCCCTCCGAGATTTGATTTGAGGTACATGTGATATTGTATGTACGAGGCCGGCAGAGAACCTCACGCATATGCACGAGAGAGAGACGCGCATATGCACGAGATGTGCGGGAAGACTAGTACAGAGACAGTAGGTCTCGCGCATATGCGCGAAGAGTGTGTGCGCATATGCGCGAACAGGTGCACTTGACAATGCCTAGTCCAGAGAATG
Source organism: Primulina huaijiensis (assembly GCF_012295235.1). Taxonomy (NCBI): domain Eukaryota; kingdom Viridiplantae; phylum Streptophyta; class Magnoliopsida; order Lamiales; family Gesneriaceae; genus Primulina; species Primulina huaijiensis. The sequence continues at coordinate 16,775,292 of NC_133307.1, forward strand.
TTGCGCATGTGCGCAGAGGTGGTGCGCGCATATGCGCGAGCTGATGACTTCCGATATGCCGAGACAGTAGGTCTCGCGCGTATGCGCGGAGGAAGGTCGCGCATATGCGCGAGACGTGTAGCACCAAGAGATGATCCACTTGTCCTTGCCATGCAATTTACAAACATAAGTCTTCATTTCCTTTCCAACTCCAGCAAGAATCGAGGGAAAGTTTCAGAGAAATCTTCAAAGTTTCATCCAAACTTCGGAAGTGGGTTGGGCAAGATCTAACCATCCGAATTGCAATCCGAGTTCAGTGCCTTACTCCTCTCGTTACAGGCTTCACACAGACGTAAGTTTTCTTATGTTTTGATATGATTTGAAAATATGATACTGAAGGAATCAGATATGATTAATATATGGTGTTCGTGAGATATTAGACATCGTATAATCGAAACCGAATTGAAAAACGGATACCGTATGAAATTGTTATGATTTTTCAGAATTGAGTTGATTGAGATTATACAGATTTGATATCAGATTATGTTTGTCAATCGATTATGAGTTGAGATTGGCATTTATTGATATTTGTATTGCTGGGTATATTGCGATTATGCAGTTATGCAGTTGAAACAGAATTAGATTGAGTTCTGATTATATCCAGTATTGGTTGGGTTGTCTATTGATATTGAATAATGTCATTTCAGATTGAGATTGACAGCTTTGAATTTGAGACTTTGTTTCATCAGATCGACAAAAGAAAGGTATAAATCAATGTTCGATTGGGATTGATAACTCGAGTCAGATACGACCTGAGTTTTCCTAAAACCACATACTTATTTGCTATTGTTTTCAGATACTTGAATTCATTGGATTTATATGCTTGATCTATTGATTAATAGAAAGCATGGATTAGATTATTGATTTTGAGACAGAGAGTCCTTGGCAGAGGTGCCAGGCTGGCAGAGGTGTCAAGTCACTGGACAATGGTTTATATCGATGTGCTTAGGAGCAGATTGACTTCTATTGCAGATATTCGATATAGAATACCAGATTTTGGGAATAAGAACGTATCTTCATCTAGCTGAGGAGAGTAGATGAGTTGATGCGTTCTTATTCAATCGGGATCCCTAGATTAGATGAGTCGAGTCAAAAGGTTGATTTACCGACTTGTATTGGTTTATGTTTCGTAGATTACGATTCATGTTTTATAAATGTTTATGCTTTCGTATATTCTTATATGAATTGCATGTTACATTGTTTATACTGGGATATGTTTCTCACCAGAGTTATCCGGCTGTTGTTGTGTCTGTATGTGTGCATGACGACATGTGGGACATGATCAGGGTCGAGAAGAGGATGAGAGATCGAGATAGAGTGGTGATGCCTGACTTGATGTAGATTTAGCTTTCAACACTTGATATATCGTTGTCGAACCTTAATCTGATATGACTGTATCTTGTACAAGACTTGCACTATTATATTTAATGATTATATCAGGATTGATTATTATATGTTCCGCATTTATATAAAAAAAAAAAATTTAGACCCAGCTTAATTAATTGATCCATTTATTCCGAAAGAATGATTAAGAAGATGATTAGCGTCCGGGTCCTCACACATTGTCTTTACATCTCATTCTCCAGGCAGAGCTCTTATCACCTTTAAAGAAAGTTTACGGTTAAAATAATCTTTACCAAGTGATACAAGTTCAATAATAATATAGCTAAACCGTTCATCAAACGTTCAAATTTTCTCTGTGCTTCATCTTTGCATTGTTGAACTTCTGGATAGCCGCGGTTAGCCTTTTTTCTTGAGTTTGATAAATTCTCTTGCAAAATTTGTTCAATTTTTCCCATATCTCTTAAGCAGTTGAATGTGTCTTGATCTTGCTAAACATATTTTTCTTGAGGGTCTTGTAGAGTTGTCCTAGGCCATATTATCCAATTTTTCTTTCTTTTTGTCCTGCATGATCCATTATGGTCAATCCTTTTCATTCATCAATGGCTCGTCCTTTGATATAGATATTATTGTGTTAGCTTTGAGAATTTCCATTGGGCTGTCTGTGATAACATACTACATGTCTTCATCTTGTGCTTCTAAGTGTGCATGCATACATATCTTCCAATCATCATAATTTTCTTTTGAAAGCACGATGATTTTGCTAAAAGATGTCATTATAAATATATGATTATCAGAGTTCAAGGAACATTGTTTTTTATATCACTTGTTAGGATCATAAAAGATTTTAAAGGGGTTAATGAACTCTTTTAAAATTTATTTCAAAAACATGAGCTAGTTTTAACAATTATTAGGTGTTAAAGTCCTTTCTTAGACTGCTAGGTTAACTGAACCATTCCAAATGATTTTTAGTGCGAAACAGTCTTGTTAGACTTAGTGATAAAATATATATATTCAATGCAGGCAACAATTAACAAGGCAATTAGAAATAAGCAAACAAACACAATAAAGTTCGCAAGTAAAGAGACAAAATTTATGTATATTCGGAGATAAAGACTCTTACGTCACCTCTTCTTATACTAACAAAGTAATCCGCCAAATACTTTAATTTTACAATGCCTTGTAACAACCTACTTCGACTATGACTTTTCACTATTTAAATCGAAATTCTTAGTGATATCTTAAAACACAGTCTGACTGTTTCAAAACCCTCAGTTCACCAAAAACCAATTCAATAGGCAACACTTAGCTTTGACTGTTGGAGTTGGTAGGGCAACACAATATGATCCTTAGAAGATATTATATAAACTGATATGTATGTGCTAAGTGAACAAATTTATGTTGAAAAAATAAGTGTGCTCTAAGATTTTCAGATTGAAATCATGAATCTTGTTAATTGAATCAATGTCTCTCTTGATTGTTTTAATGTCTTCTGAATCTCCGTATTTATACTTGAGAAACTCCAATGGTCGGAAAATTTTTCAACAATAATCTGTATTAACTTCCGACAGAATGGAATTGTCAACTTCTCTTCATCATAAATTGTATCAAATACTCATTTAATGTTTCTTTACTTTTTACAGCTTCGGCTCTTAGCTTCTGAAAGGTTGATTGAATCTTTGACATTTAAGAAATATTTCTATCAATTGGGAGTTAGTAGATGATATGCTTGTTACTTTATCTGATAGTCATTGAACGGCTTGAGTTGGAGTATCCATCTTGATCTTTTAATGTCTGACCAATTATAATTGAGCGGTCAGACTCTGTGCATACCAAGGGTTGTGATATTATCTTTATATCGGAAACCAATTCAATAAGCGGTCTGACTTTCGGTATGCACAGAGTCTGACCAATTATAATTGATGATCTTCTATCTCTAGCTTGAGCTCGTGATATTATGTTGAGCGGTCTAACTTTCCCAGCTTTTAGAGCCCTGTAATAACATGAAAAAGTAAGTCATACTTGAAACAACTTGATGTTGTTTCCTTTTGGATGCAATAGACATGGTTTTAAACATTGCCTGAAACGTCTGCTTATTCGTTTTCTTAAAACGTGCTAGAAAATTTTTTTTTTTTTTTCAAACCTCACATAGCATTCGGCCGAACCACAAAAATTACATAAAATATTTTGGATATCATTTTAAAATAAATATAATCAACTATATATTTGAGAAATACAGCCCATACTATAATCTCTCAAAAATCATTCAGAACCATAAATAAAAAGTCGTAAAAATATTCTTAACATAACTTAAAATCATATTTAATAACTAGTGCGGAAAACTAGCGTCGTTCATCGGGTTATGTGCACCTTCAGTCCAGTCAGATCAACTACCAAGACCTCCATAAACATAATCATCATAATCACCTGCATCAATCACACCTAGTGAGTCTAAAGACTCAACGCGTCATATCCTTGATAACAAGTAATACGTAATACAGTTCACATACAACAGTGAAAAATACTTGTACTTAAAATATCATTTTCACGAAGATGCATAAATTTTAAACAAAACCATTTTTATGATGCATAAACTTTAAATAAAAACATTTTCATAATGATGCATCCTCTTTAAACATAAACATTTTCATAAAATTTTTCATATCAACGTAAACATATTCATATTCATATCCATATCCATATCCATATNGTCCTTCAACATGTCGTATTTCCATCACTTAACAAAAATATGCATATAATATCGTTTTCTTTTAAACCAAGCATGCAACATATATTTTAAATGTCAATGTTAAATCATAAAAATCCATAAACATTTAAAAATCAACGTTTTAACATATAAAAATCATTAAAAGCCATAAACGTTTTAAAATCAACATTTTAACATAATAAACATTTAAAATAACCTTTTGACATTTAAATCATAAACCTTTAAAATAACCATTTTAACATATAAGAATCCTTAACATTTAAAATAGACATATTAACATATAAAAATTCATAAACATCCATAATCATTGAAAATAATCATACTAGCATATAAAACAGCATTCAGGACACTGCCATGACGTTTACTAATTTCTAGGTGTAAAAAGACCGTTTTACCCCTGGACGTAAAATTTCACGTTTTTGATTTTTTCTTAATTCCATTGACTCTAACCTGTCCCAAATAATTATTTAAGCTTACATGAATTTTCTCATATTTTTATTTAGTTTAAAACGAGGACTTTTAAATTAATCTTTAAATGTGACGTATTAATGCGTTTAAATCCCGAATTAAACCAAAACTTAATATAAAATTCCCAAATTAAAAACTTAGACTTATAATAATTATTTAAGCTTAATCCTAATTTTTCATAATTTTATATGGATTAAAACTATGCGTTTCAATTAACTCGTTAATTAGCGTTTCGTACGGCGATTAAATTCCGAATAAAACCAAAACTCGTTATTTTGATCCCAAATTTTAAACATAACATTTTTAATATTTATTCTACTCCTCCAAGTCGTTAGCAACCCCCATGGACCCTTGGATCAATTTTTCCTTCTTAAATATTCGTTTTTGACACATCGACAAACACGTCGAGCCATCTCTCAATTTACTCGAGTCACGCCCGAGCCACTTTGAGCCAAAACCTAGCCAACCCACCTAGTGACCCTCTTGACCAAGCCCAGCCCGAAAACCAGCCCTGGCCCACTCCAAAAACGTCCTGGAACTTGGCCCAAAAACCTGCATGTGTACGTGTGTGTGCTTCTCCTATGATATTTAGGACTCCTAGCCTAACTAGGACACTTCCACCCCTAACCACTTGACCCAACCTGCCCCAAACCACCCTGTACAATGCCCAGACCAAGCCCAAACCTAGCCCAAGCCCTTGGACGTGAGCAGCAACCCACTGAACTCTGCACAACAACCTGGGCTAATGGCTTCTCCTCATGGTTTCATGTTCTTGCTAGGCCCTTGCTAAACCAAACCATACCAGACCCTGAACCAACCCCTCTAGCCTCCTTCTATGACCCTAAGGACCTAACCTAGCCCAGCCCAAGCCCCCTGGCCGAGCCCTCCTCCCTGCACAAATTTCTGAAATCTGCACAGCCCCTTGGGCTTTCTCTCGGGTGGAGTCCTTCTCAACAAGGACTTCTCCCTAGCCCATGGTCTCGAGTCCTAGCATGTCTAGGACTCTTCCCTTGACCCTACCACGTCCCTAGCCAGGCCTTGGTCCCAACCAAGCCAAAGCCAAGCCCTTACACACCCAAAGCCGTGAGCCAAGAAGCACTACAGTCCAAGCAAGCTTCCAGCTTGTTTTGCCCCATGCTGTAAAACGTTTTTAGTGTGATCCTAGGACTCTATATTTTGTATAAACCATGCTTAT
>NC_133307.1:16782779-16836051 GCF_012295235.1 Primulina huaijiensis
TCACGCTTGATCTTATAGACCCATCTGTTTCCAATGGCTTTCCTTCCTCGTGATAGTGTAACAAGATCCCAAGTTTTGTTTCTGTCTAATGCCTCCAACTCTTCTTGCATTGCTATCATCCACAAAGATACATCCGAGCTTTGAGTAGCCCCGTGGAAACTCGATGGCTCACCATCCTCTGATAATAGACAATATGCAATATTGCTTTCAGTGACATAATCTGAAAGCCAACCTGGTGGTCTTCTGTCTCGAGTTGACTGCCTCACATTGGAAACTTCAGACTGAACATGTTCTTGTTCTTCGTGCTCTGGTACTGCTTCACAAGAAACTTGACTTTCGTCTTTCTTATTTTCCATCTGAAAAATAGTAGTTTCTGAATTCGGTGTGCCTTTGTCTCCCTCTACTTTATCTTCCTCGAAGATAACATCCCTGCTGCTGACAAGCTTGTGAACAGTAGGATCCCACAAGCGCAACCCCTTTACTCCATCAGCATATCCTAAGAAGATACATTTTCTGGATTTTGAATCCAACTTCGATCTTTCTTGCTCATTGTACAGAACGTACACAGGACTTCCAAATGTATGCAAATGAGAATAATCTGTCGGCTTCCCGGTCCACATCTAAATCGGAGTCTTCAGATCAATCGCCACTGAAGGAGAACGATTGATAATATAACAAGCGGTTTTGACTGCTTCTGCCCAAAATGACTTTTCTAGACCCGCAGTCCTCAACATAGCTCTTGTTCTGTCCAACAAGGTTCTGTTCATCCGCTCCGCCACTCCATTCTGTTGAGGTGTGTAAGCCGTCGTAAACTGTCTTTTGATGCCCTCATGTTGACAATATGCATCAAATTCGTCACTGGTATATTCTCCTCCATTGTCAGTCCTCAGACACTTGATTTTCTTTTCTGAATCAAGTTCAACCCGCGCTTTGAAATCTTTGAAGATCTGGAAAGCATCTGATTTCTTCTTGATTGGATACACCCAACATCTCCTAGAGAAATCATCAATGAACGAGACAAAGTATCTCGCTCCTCCTAGGGATACAACCGGTGCTTGCCAAACATCCGAATGAATCAGCTCCAATATGCTTTTGCTCCTGGCAGTAGAAGTGCCAAACTTTAATCTGTGTTGTTTACTGGTAACACAATGCTCACAAAAGGGTAGTGACACTTTTGTAAGTCCCGGCAGCAGCTTCCGTTCTGAGAGAATTTTCAACCTCCGTTCTGACATATGCCCGAGCTTTCTATGCCATAACACTGTTAATTCTACTACTGAACCATTTGATGCAACAGCTAGTTCTGCCTCCTTGTGTGTTTCTCCCAAAAGTACATACAGATTTGCAGCAACCTTTTCCGCCTTCATAACCACAAGCGCGCCTTTCACAATTTTCATGATCCCGTTCTCGATACGAGTTTTGCACCCGATGTCATCCAATTGCCCCAAGGACAAAAGATTTTTCGTCAGTCCTTTCACATGTCGTACCTCCTGTATGGTGCGAATGGTGCCATCAAACATTTTAATTTTGATAGTACCGACCCCAGCGATTTCCAAGGCATGATCATTTCCCATGAATACAGATCCTCCTGAGACTGGTTCATAATGATCAAACCATTCTCTCCGAGACGTCATGTGCCACGTCGCTCCTGAATCCATAATCCATGTGTCACAAAATTTGTGCCTGCCTTCTGCAACAGTTGCTGCTTCGCTGAATAATATTTCACCACTGCCTGAAGTACTGGCCACATTTCCTTGAGAACTCTTCTCGATACTCGTACACTCTTTCTTGAAGTGCCCTTTACCGCCACATTTAAAGCAGTAAATATTTTTCTTCTTACTTCTCGATTTCGATCTATCTCGTCTTTGGCTCCCACTAGAGTCACGGTCCATAAATCTTCCTCTTATCATCGGTAAAGCCTCCGCCTGCTTCGATGTTACCAACCTATCTTCCTTATTCTTGCGCCGGCTTTCTTCACCGAGAACCGCAGTTAAGACATCGTCGAATCTTAGAAAGCCCATAAGAATATTGTTGGTAATGTTGATGATAAGTTGATCATATGAATCTGGTAGACTTTGAAGTAAAAGCTCCTCACGTTCATTTTCCCCTATTTTATGCTCCATGGAAGTGAGTTGGGCAAATAGAGTATTCAGTGTGTTGATATGGTAGGTCATCGATGAAGATTCCGCCATCCGAAGAGTATAAAGCCTTCTCTTTAGGAAAATCATGTTGTGTAGCGACTTGACCTCGTACATCTTTGTCAGAGTATCCCAGATAACTTTGGCTGTTTTTATCTCAGAGATACTTGACAAAACTTCGTCTGCTATAGCCAAGTGTAAATTGGCAACAGCGTTGTCATTCATCTCATTCCACTTTCCATCATCTGTAATCTCCACCGGTCTATCTCCAATAGCCGCCAAGCAATTCTCCTTTCTTAAAACTGCTTGTATCTTTATTTTCCACAGCATAAAATTGCTTCCGTTGAACTTTGCTATCTCGTACCTTCCCGCCATTATGTCTACAACAATTTTAGTAGACTGGACAAAATAATCCCGCCTTAAATAAAAAATCTCAAAAAATCTTTTCTGATGTGGAAGATCAGTCTAGGCTGCAACCACAGAGCATACTCAGAATTTTAAGAAATTTTAAACCAAGGCTCTGATACCACTTGTTGGTCCCACGTGCGGAATTTGAGATAATAAAACCCGAAAATAAAGAATAAACTGGACACCGAGATTTACGTGGAAAACCCCTAAAAATTATTAGGGTAAAAACCACGGGCAAGATGAAAAGAATTTCCACTATAATATTTTGTGGTGTACAACTCACTCACTGTGTTTCCAAAGAGAACACACACTCTCTTAATACAGGAGAACAAACACCTCACAAATATTATAGAATGTTATAAGATGAGAGAAAACTCGAAGAAGGGATGATTTCAGAATGAAGGGGGGAGCTCTATTTATAGATCCTCTTGTCAGTGTGAAGACGCGTATAAAACGCGTCTTCTGAAATTTCCGTCTGAAACGCCTTATTTTGACAATTATAAGCATCCCACGTTTTTTTAAACATTTCCTTTGACTGGTCCCACCTATTAACTTTGCCGACAGCTTATTCATAACCTATATCATGGCAGCCCTTAAACAATACAAAGACATGATTTTTGAAGGAAAAACCAAGCAAAAAGTTTAGCATAAGTCACAGATCCGAAAATCCTTGAGGTTTTACTTGTTTTCTCCAAAATTTTCACGCATAAAAATATAATATGATGTGATGATGTTTTTGAAGGAAAGAATAAGCGTGCCTTTGCGTATTTTACGCACGATTTTTCGTTGACGACGTCGAAGAACGGACAAGACCTTTGGCTTGAAGCTTCCTTGGCAAATTCTCAAAAATTTTCCTCAATATTTATGCATGTGTGTGCCGTGTGGTTTAGGTGGAGATTGTGCCCAATTTTCAGAAAGTGAGGCGTCGGCGTTTTTTTTTGTAGGGTTTAGGTGATTTAACATATTATATAGTTAATTATTTCTCTAATTAAGGCTTAGGCCTATTAAGCATATAATTAGGCCCATTAGTCTTAATTAGGATTTATTTAAAATATTAAAATAGTTTTAGTAAAAATAAGTTTGTGAATTTAATAGCCGGGTTGCCAAAAAGTTCGTATTTTTGTTGAAAACCAACACCGATAAAATTTACGTCCCGGCGTATAAAATCACCTCAAAACCCCTTATTTTCAAAAATAAGAAAAAGCAGCACTTTTACTTTAAATAATTAAAAACAATTCTTTAATAAAAACATTTTCTATTTTTCAGCCTTTGGTCTCCGTTCCTCGATCGCAACTCGAATAATCTTTAAAAATATATTTTAATGCAACCATGTAGAAAATATAATTTTAAACATGCAAATATGCACAACATAATTCAATTATTTTAATTAAAATATTTAATTAAAATACAAGAGAATTTAATAATTGCTTGCATGTGCTTTGCGTGGACCTTTAAATTTTCGGGGTGTTACATTGTCAAAATCCAAAAACCTATAATATTATATAATAATCTTACAGAAACTTTTATGAGCTAGGCTCGTGACTTGTGGATAAGGAGTTCCACTAGATTCCAATGATTCCACATTGTTGAATTGATGAAGAAATACCCCAGAAATCAATATGGCCGGTGTAACAGAGAACTTTTTCAAAGCAATTCATATATTTTAATTTGGAGGCGGTGGCGAGAGGCAATTCAGCAATAGGCAGAGGCGGTGGCGACCGTGGGCGAGCGGTGAGAAGTTGTCATGGAAGAAAACGAAAAATCTACGATTTTAATTTTCGCTCGGAAAGCAGACATGGAGAAAGAATTGGGAATCTCAAAAAATTTACAAAAAATAATTATTCAGCCACCACGTCAGCGGCGTCCATGTGGTGTTCTCCATTTGGTGAGAACCATATCATCACGCTATATATATGTATATGTTTCATGTATACACAGTGGCGGAGCCACATGCTTTTATACCCGGAATAAAACTCGGGTGACACAATTTTTTTTTAAAAAAGTTATATGTAAATTTTGTATAATTTTGAAATAATATGATATCAGTCCAGGTAGATCAATTTAAAATATTAAAAGATTTTAGAGTTTAAAATTCTAACTCGGGCAGAACCATATTTCTGGCTATGCTACTGTGTATACATCATATGTTCATGTTTTCAGCCATTATTGTGCTTGAAGTTGGTTGTGTCACATTTCAAATGAAAAATACTTTTAATTATACTTTTACAATAGTATAAAAAGTCATATCATTTCACAAATTTTATATTATTGATTATTTGTGTGTAACTATTCAAACATGAAAAATGTATCGACTTAACCAACTATGTTTGACTATTTAATTTGATTGAATTGATTTTGTAAAATTGATTGTAGTTGGTTGTGTAACATTTCAAATGAAAAATATGTTTTGAAATATACTTTTACAGTAGTATAAAAATTTATATCATTTCACAAATTTTATATCAGTGATTATTTGTATGTAACTATTCAAACATGAAAATGTATCAACTTAACCCACTATATTTGACTACTTAATTTGATTGAATTGATTTTGTAAAAATGATTTTGTAATAAGACCCTTATTGGAATATTTTGTTTAATTTTTAAGTAGAGATGTCAAAAATACTATAAATTGATTGTTTAGTGAGTATGGATTCAACTCGTTAAACTTCAAGTATGGATCGAGTCAGATAAGTGTGAGTATGGCTGCTTCAAAATTTTAACGTACCAGGCTTTGGGTTCTTAACGGACCCAATCCATACGAGACCAATTTTGATCTTCATACCCAACTCATACCTATTTAACATAAATTAAATCTGACCCATACGGGTGAGGTTTAGGTCAGTTACATGTACTACACATGCCCATTATCAACCTATGGTGCAAACTAGCCAAATCAAGCTCGAATATCAGAATACTCGAACTTTAGTAGATTTAAATTTTTTAATCTCAAGAACGATTCGAACGATCCAGTATTCATTTTTCAAGCTCGAGCTCGCAAGTTACTCGATTAGAAACGATTACAACTCGAACTCGTGATCGATTGAAGTGTTGATGAAACGTCCACTCATTTAAAAATTCTATTGAAATATTTTTTTATTAAAAGGTACGACCGAAAATACACACATACATCAACCTTTAAATGAGTTAAACATGCGTTTTAAAAGGTCATCAAACATCTGAATAAAAATAACTGCAGATAATTAAATGTTATCATAAAATCAATCTTCTAGTCTACTGTTTTAAAAGAGAAACTCGAACAGTTACCAAAAATCTAATTAATGAACGACGTATAACTAGATTAAAAAACATTTAATCATATTTCTTAAACAAATGTCTCATAAACATATTATGTAGAAGAAATGCAAGGTTCTTGGGTTTTCACGTGCACCCCCAGCTCAGCCTACTTAGTCTTCAACGCCTTTTAATCTCCTCAACCGTAAGATCACATGCATCAATCACACCTAGTGAGTCTAAAGATTCAACAAATCTGAACCGTTATAACAAGTACATATACATATCATGCAACAGTGAAAAGTACAATAATTAAAATACCTTTCATGATCTTAAAAGCATGAGCTTAAACATAACGTGTCAAATCATAAACGTGACCATAACATATCTCATCATGTCAACATATACGTGTTCATTTTCTTTCTTTGAATTCAGATTATTAGTTGTGACTTTCATATCAGCTCTAATCGATGGATCCATCTACGTATAACCGTGGTGCCCGACGGCGGGGACATCAGTGACAGTATTACCCATCCGCTGATCTTTGGCCTTATATGTTCGTGTTCGTATTAGTCACAACCAACTCTCATCTTTCAAAACATATCATCATATTCATCACTTATTAAAAATCATGCATATACGTAAATTTCCTTAAAATCAAGCATGCAACGTATTTTTCGTATTTCCATAAAAATTCATGTTCGTGAATACATGTACATTTAAAACATGTCAAATTGTGATCAGGGCGCTGTCAGTACTGCTAACTCGACCCAGGGTGCAAAATGATCATTTTGTCCATAGAAACCCTAATTGATCATTTTACCCCTGTACCTCAAAATTTCGACCCGAAGCCAACAAAACTTCTTAAAACATCCCAAATCATATTTATCATCATTTTCTAGACGAAAACTCGAGCCCATTCAGTAACTTTTATAATTTGTTTTAAAACTTGGATCGGGTCCCGGTTTTAACCCGAATTAACTCTAAACTCAACCAAATCTTTCCAAACTTAAACCACAACTTAAACACACCCTACCAGCCCCTAACCCACCATATTCCAGCTATTTTGAACCCCCTAAACTTGGCTCCAACCTGCTAGAAAAATATGTACGTATAACTCAAACCATAGTTGCACCACCGAGCCAAATATTCGACTCTATGCCTAACCGACGTGGACCAGCCCCGAACAAACACTTCCTAGGACCAAGAACAGGCCGTGGAACCCCTCTTGGACAAGCCCTACTCATGCCTAATGCCCTTACGATCAGGACCGCTCAAACTCGCCCAAAACTTGACCTATCTCGTCCTCAAGCTTCGATCCAAGCCTAGCCCTTCTACCAGCAGACCATGGACTATTCCCAGCCCAGAAACAGGCCCAACACGACCTGAACCAGCACCTAGATCGAGCCATGCACGCCTGCCTTCCCCCATTCACCTGATCTAGCCCTTCAACTAACAACGAGAAAACCCCATCGTCCCTTACCCTTCCTCGGTTCCGATTTGATATGGCCCTTATACATCATCGAAACCTACCGAAAAATGACTCCTAAACTTCAAAGATCCGGCAGCCCCTTCGACCAAGCAAGAAAACGTGAGTTGCATGAATAAAAAATGAAGCCTTTCCATGAAATTTCGATCCTCATGCACATAACATAGTAAATCTGATGTTTTTCATACATGAACACACAAATAAACATATATTGATATGAATGATGAGAAAAACGAGCTATAGGGCGTGCCTTTGCGTTTTTACGCTCGAAAACTTAGAGACAAATGCGTAGAACGTACACCGGATAGACATGGAAGAGATCTTTTGAAAAACCCTGAGGATTTTGGTGGCTTGATGATGGAATATTTTTGAAAAGTTACTGCTGGAAATGAGAAGAGGGGGCGGCCAAGTGAAGGGGTGGAGTGTTTAGGGTTTTGGAAATGAGAGGAGTGGGCTGCTTGATAATCAAAAATTTAGACTCTTTATTCTAGTATCCCAATAATCCAAGCTTCCGCTGCACCACTCTGATAAAATAAGTTTTAGGTTGTCCTTATTTCTCCTCAATCCTAATTAATTTGCTTACCAAAATCCTCGTTTGCGAATCAAAACTTAAAATGACTTATGGTTACTAAGTTCTATTTTACTATGATATACGAATTTTGACTTTTCTCGCAATTCCTACATTATCATATCTTACTTTTCTTACACTATACCCAAGATATTCATCAACCTATTACATTAGTATTTATGCAGTTCAACTTAAGAGATCTTAGCACTAAAATTTACTGATCGACTTCTATCTAGGGTAATACACTTAATGATTAAACCTTATCTCAACCCCATAATAATATTAGTCTAAGATCCTTGAATCGTAACTTAACTATTTATAAGTACATCCCAATTATAAATTCGTTGTAAATCTTAAATTTCGAGTAAGGTTAATCCGTAAAACCTAAAATATACAATATCGATCTTCTACCTACATAATAAAACCCCTTCTAGCATCATTAACATGCTTAAACTTTTTTATCTCCAGATACTATTTAGTTGAGTCCTAAGATGTAAGGCCCGAGATTATATTATTGTAATCCGATATTATTTAATTGATGAATTGTTGTGATCATGGAAGGACAAGCTCTGAGGAAAACATGGGAAGGCATGGGATACGTGTGCGGGCAGAAGACCTCGCGCATATGCGCGAGACGAGGCACGCATATGCACGAGCAGGTGGAAGTTGGTCCAGAAGATGTCGCGCACATGCGTGAGATGAGGCGCGCATATCCGCGAGCAGCTGAATTTCCAAGCGCCGAGATAGAGAGTCTCGCGCACATGCACGAGTATTGGACGCGCATATGCGCGAGAAGTATTGCATGAAAAAAAAATGTCACATGTCTTGCCATGCATATTAACATGTAATCAATCTCCATTCCATTCAAAATGTTCAGACAAAAAATCGAAACCTCCATGGCTAATATCCTCAAGCTTCTTCATATCTTAGAATTTTGATTGTGCAAGATCCAGCCATCCGATTTACGATCCGAGCTTAGTTTCGTGCTTCTCTCGTCAAGAGCTTCGAATGGATGTAAGTTTTATTTCTTTCCTGCATTGTTCGAAAATTTGGTGTGGGAGAAATCATGAATTGATTGATGTTATATGTTTTTGAGAGTATGATAAGCATATAATCGAAACCGGATCGAAGAACGGACAACGTATGCAATTGTTATTATTTTCCAGCCTATGTTTGAATGGGGTTGTGTAGATTTTGGGAATTGTGGTTTGTATTAGTTGATGGTTATGAGTTGTGGTTTGTAGCTATTGTTGTTCGAGTTGCCGGGTATCTCGAAATTGTGCCGTTATGTCGTCGAAATGTAATTAGATTGAGATTGATCATGCCATGTCTTGATTTGAGTTGTATATTGATGTTGTGTCTCTCAAAAATGTCATTCCAGAGTTGGTATTGAAGGCTTCGAACTCGAAAATTCAACTTCGAAACCGATAGAAGAACGAGCAAAGCAAGATTGAGATTGGTTGTGTCAACCCAAGAACTACAAAAAGAAAGGTATAAATCAATGTTAAACCGAGATAGATAACTCGAGTAAGATATAACTTGAGTTCCCAAAACCACATACTAAATTGTTATTGCTTTGTTGTGTTTGAAATTCTCAAGATTCATATGCTTAGTCTATTGAGTTATAGCAAAGCATGTACTATGAGATAGACACCTTGGATGAGTCTTTGGTAGAGGTGCCAAGTCACTGGACGTTTGGTCTATATCGATGTGCTTAGGAGAAGATCGACTCCTATTGTAGACACTCGATATAGTGTACCGAAGTCAGGGAATAGGGACGTACCACCACCTCGAATGGGAGAGCAGGTGGGAGACTTGTTACGTTCTTATTCAAACCGGGATCCCTAGAGAACAGTAGACTCAAAATTAGGAGTTCAAGAGTTTGATTTAAAGCATTGTCTCTATTTATGTTTCTTAGACTATGATACATGTTGTTTGACATATGTTTTATGCTTTTGTATATGCTTGTATAAACTGCATGTATACATTGTTTATACTAGGAAATATATTTTTCACCGAAATTATCCGGCTATTGTTGTGTTTGTATGTGTGCATGACAACAGGTGGACAGGATCATGGTCGAGAAGAGGATGAAAGATCGAGATTAGAGTGGTGATCCGGGCTTAGATACAGATCTAGTTGTTCACCATTTGCTATATGGTTGTTAAACACTAGTTTGTTATGACTTTATTTTGAATAAGTTGTGTATCTTTGATCTTGTAAATTTAATAAGAAGGAGCATATCTTGTTGTAATATTTTCGACACTTGTTTATAAAGTGCTCGACTTTAAAAAAAATCGACTTAGTTTATTTAATTGATCCGTTTAATCCCAATGATGAATTGAAGAAAATGAATTAGCGTCTGGGTCCCCACATAAGACACTTGGACTCCCTCATTGGAACTAATGTTGTATTCTGACGTATCCTTAATGTTTAATTAACACTAGCGTATAAAACTTAATAAGTTATCTCATGTTAGTGTTAGTCTAACTCAACAATTCGACTTCATTTACAATCCATGGAATTCTAGAATCTACGTATCAAGATTTTAGATTACTTACTCGATAAAAACCTTAATATTTGTTCTTTGGTAACCTATGTTGAACACCACTAATTCTTTTTTGTTTTTATTTCACACAAAAAGTCTTAGATAATATAATTCCAATACACATATCCACTTAACCCCAATTTTTTTTAATGAATTTCAAAAATCCCTCAAGACAAAAGTTTTTATCTCACTTCTTACCTGCGTCATTCCAGTAACATAACCATTAATTATACCCAACTTTCTTAAAAAAATTTAACTCTGACAAATGTATAATTTTAACTCTTAAGATCATTATTAAAACTTATGCTACATCAAACCTTAAGTTCCCAAAAATACGTTAACTTAAAGTTTAGCTAATCCTATAACTTAACTAATTGATCAACTTTACCTTAAATTATTATCACTTTTAATTTTTAATTTGCCACATAATTTTTCCACTAACGCTTAGATTTTCATGTCCAATATTGATTCATCTTACAATGCTCTTGATTACCCTTCCTTATAACATTATAGATATTTCAAAGTTCTAAATATCCCCTCAGCCTAAATCATCGAAAATTCCTATCGTTTAAACCATTTAATTCTCACTTATTGCTAAACTAGTTCCCAAATTCCTTACAATTGAAAAATAAATTCCTAATTTTCCTCGAAAATTATCCATTTGGTCCTTGATTTCGAAAATTCTACTATTAACCCATTAGTTCTTGGCATTCCTAATCCACTCTATAGGTTTTCCGTAACATAAAGTTCAACAACTTTAAGCCTATCAAAAAATTAACTCAATTAGTAACCACGAATCATCAGTATATTCTTAGAAAATCTACATGTCCCACAGCATTCAGAACCTTCATGATTAACTCAAGGCCAAAAGAGTAGAACATCAGTACTAAAACCTACAAATCAATCTAATCAAATCAAATCATTTTTTTAATCTTTCCTAACGCCCATTAACCGAATTCGTACACATGTCCAATTCCAAATGTAACCAACTTGAAATCTAATCTAGTTTTTAAAACATTTAATCTCCAAAACATATAAACAGCTAAACATGTACTATAAAACATATATCATGTAAACATGCAGGTGATAACATTAAAACTTTCAAAACTTTTAAAGCACGTAAACTTACAGACTTGAGCCTTGACGACTGAGGTACTGAAGCTGGCGGTGGCACAACCCTCTACAAGAACCCTTGCTTTGATACCAACTGAAATGTCCACTCATTTTAAAATTCTACTGAAATATTTTTTTTAAAAAAAAAGGTACGACCGAAAATACACACACATCAACCTTTAAATAAGTTAAAAATGTGTTTTAAAAGGTCATCCAACCTCTGAATAAAAACAACTGCAGATAATTAAATCTTAAAATAAAATCAATCTTCTAGTCTACTGTTTTAAAAGAGAAACTCGAACAGATACCAAAAGTCTGATGAATCAACAACGTATAACAAGATTAAAAAACATTTAACCATATTTTTTAAACCTATGTCTCATAAACATATTATGCGGAAGAAATGCAAAGTACTCGGGTTTTCACGAGCACCCCCAGCTCAGCCTACTTAGTCTTCAACGCCTCTGGTCTCCTAAACCGTAAGATCACCTTCATCAATCACACCTAGTGAGTCTAAAGAGTCAACACACCTAAACCGTTATAACAAGTACATATACATATCATGTAGCAGTGAAAAGTACAATAATTAAAATACTTTTCATGATCTTAAAAGCATGAGCTTAAACATAACGTGTCAAAGCATAAACGTGACCATAACATATCTCATCATATCAACATATACGTATTAATTTTCTTTATTTGAATTCAGATTATTAGTTGTGACTTTCGTATTAGCTCTAATCGATGGATCCATCTATGTATAACCGTGGTACCCGGCGGCGGGGACATCAGCGACTATATTACACATCCACTGAGCCTTGGCCATACGTGTTCGTGTCATATTAGTCATAACCAACTCCCATCCTTCAAACATATCATAATATTCATCACTTGTAAAAAATCATGCATATAGATAAATTTCCTTAAAATCAAGCATGCAACGTATTTTTCGTATTTTTATAAAAAGTCATGTTCATGATTACATGTACATTTAACATGTCAAATTGTGATCAAGGCGCTGCCAGTACTGCTAACTCGACCCAGGGTGCAAAATGACCATTTTGCCCCTGGAAACCCTAATTGACCATTTTACTCCTCGACCTCAACATTTTGACCCGAAGCCCGCCAAACTCCTTAAAATATCTCAACTCATATTACCATCATTTCCTAGACATAAACTCGGGCCCATTCAGTAACTTTTATAATTCATTTTAAAACTTAGACTGGGGTCCCGGTTTTAACCCGAAACTCAACCAAATCTTTCCAAACTTAAACCACAACTTAAACACACCCTACCAGCCCTTAACCAACCATATTCCAGCTATTTTGAACCTCTTAAACTCGGCTGCAACCTGCTGGAAAAATCTGTACGTACAACCCTAATCTTGGTTGCACCGCCGAGCCAAATCTTCGACTCTACGTCTAACAGACATGGACCAGCCCCGAATCAACATTTCCTAGGACCAAGACCAGGCCGTGGAACCCCTCCTGAACCAGCCCTATCCACGCTTACTGCCCTTACGATCGGGATCGCTCAAACTCACCCAAAACTTGACCTATCTCGTCCTCAAGCTTCGATCCAAGCCTAGCCCTTCTACCAGCGGACCATGGACCATTCCTTGCCCAGAAACAGGCCCAAAAACCTGAACCAGCGCCTGGAACGAGCCATGCATAGCTCCCTTCGCCCATTCACCCGATCTAGCCCTTCAAACCCTAACAACGAGAAAACCTCATCGTCCCTTACCCTTCCTCAGTTCCGATCCGATATGGCCCTTAGGCATCATAGAAACCTATCGAAAAATGACTCCTAAACTTGAAAGATCCGGCAGCCCCTTTGACCGAGCAAGAAAGCGTGAGTTGCATAAAGAAAAAGTGAAGCATTTCCATGAAATTTCGATCCTCATGCACATAACGTAGTAAATCTTATGTTTTTCATACATGAACACACAAATAAACATATATTGATGTGAATGATGAGAAAAAACGAGGTATAGGGCATGAATTTGCGTTTTTACGCTCGAAAAATTAGAGACAATCGAGTAAAACGTGCACCGTATAGACGGGGAAGAGATCCTTTGAAAAACCTTGAGGATTTTGGTGGCTTTCTGCTGGAATAATTTCGAAAAGATGCTACTGGAAATGAGAGAAGGGGGCGGCCAAGTGAAAGGGTGTAGTGTTTAGGATTTTGAAGGTAGGTTTCAATAAAATAATTAGTGTATATTGGGCCCTTAATTAAAATAATGAAGTCTATTAGAATTTTTGGCACATTATGCATTAAATAATTTCATTAAGCCCAAAACCACTCCCGAGAAATATATCGTTTAGATACGTTTTTGAAAATAATGCCCGAACCCTCAAAAAATCCTCCGACTTGCTAAAATTTGCGTACCAGTTTAAAATATGACCCGACAAGTAAAAATATTTCACCTAGGCTTATTTTCAAAAATCACCTTTAATTACACCATATATTAAATAATTAAAAAATAATTATTAAATAAAAATATTTTTCTTAATTATCCCTGATCTCCATTTCTCGTTCGAGCGTGAAAAACTAATAAAAACCCTTATACATGAAATTTTAATAAACCAAGAATTAAAACCACATATTCATGTCTCAATCATGCATTTAATGTATTAAAATAATTTAATTAAAATACATAAAAATTTGATAACTTGCATGCATGTGGTTTATGTGGACCTTCAAATTTTTGGGACGTTACAGTTGAGCTACTAGAACTCGACTCGAACTCGATCGAGTCGGGTTTTGACCGAACCACTCACTAGCTATTCTGGAGTAGCTTAACTCGCTTGAACCATTGATCATCCCCAACAATAATACTTGATTTAGTTTTTTATCAGTCCGCCAAACAATTATTTTATTATACTATAATTAACACATTAATTTTAAATTTCCTATATCACTTTATATGGCATGATGTATATATTATATGCAATAAAAGACCAACTTCAAAGAGAAACATATGCTAATCATATTTTTCATGATATCCAAGAAAACATATTTCGACAAAATAAATTTCAAAAATACCACGAACAAAACCAAACATTGTCTCTGACTCACGATCAAGACTAGATCCTTTCATTTCTCACACAAAATTGTATTGTCAACGCAAGAATAAAATGTAAACATCCTCGAAAGTTTCATCAAATTGAGCTCTATAATTTAAAAGACAGCATTAGTGTACACCCCATCAAAAAATTACAAAAGAATCAATGATAAATCCTATCTTGTAATTAATACTCATCTACACTTAATTCTTATATAGTTCAGAACCTAGGTGGCGGGATGGGGGTCGGGGTGCAGGAGAGGCTTAATGTCCAAGATTCTTTGAATTTAGGGTGTTAATTGCACCAACTATGCAATTTGAACTTTTCTGTGCAGAAAACCAACTTAAGTGCAAATTCAGGTTCTCTAATGAACAAAACTGTCATCTCATTCTCTGCAGCGGCGAGCTTCTCTAGAATCAAACATGTTTGTTTTCCAGACTAACTGTGTCGCGGAACATCAAATGTCGCTGTGCCTCGAACTTAACTCTCGGTTCGAAGGATGAAATACAGGGGATGACACCATTGGGCTACCTCCCATATCCTTTGTTTTGTGCAGGAGAAAAGTTCCACACAGGATGGTCACAAAACCACAGAGTTCTGTGACGATTTGTGAAGCAGTTTGTGAATCCCACTCCTAAATTCATTACAACAATGCCACATATAAGTCCAATATTTTAATAGGTTATAGGATATTCAAATCTAGAGATTCGACAGAAGCTATGATCAACTCATATTAAAAGAAATATGGTTGGATGAGTCTGGATCCAAGCGTGTTTATTATCAAGACTAGTAATCGTGGCATACAAGATACGTGTGTATAAAAAGATTTTGCGTATAAATTGGAGAAAAAAATTCGGAATTACCTAATTGAATTTTCTGTACATACTTCGATATTTTCAAAATCAGTACAAAAGAAAAAGACTAAAAGAATAAAAACAAAATGTGGAAATTGGAAGTTGATACAGTTTAGTGGGAGAAAAAACTGCATTGTGGTTTGTAAGAGTAGGAGGACAGTGTATATCTCCAATACGCAAACCTTCACAACCAAAATCATATTGCCAATAGTTTTGGACGATGAAGGTGATAAATTACTTATTTTCATATATGTGGGTGCCATTAGAGAGTAAGTTCACTGAACAATCCTGCAATAAATTGCTTCAACAAATATCAAATTAGTATTTCCTCTTATAACAGTGCAACATTAGTCCTCGACTTCAGGAAATATCCATGATTGCCTGGATTTAGTCTGTCAAGATTTTCGCTAGGTTCAATATTGAAATTATAGTTATTGGGTCATATTTCGGTTTCGGCATAAAAATTTCTTATATTCAGTTTGATCAGGATATTATACTGAAAGGATTATTTGGAAAGGTACATTGTTGTATTTTCCTATATCTAGGTGTTCGTGGCACGTTCTTACTATTAACTATCAACATCGCAGGACGATATGTGTTACGGGCTTCAATATTCTTATGGCCTCTAATGTATTAGATTTAGGCCCAAGAATTTCAAAACGGGGAAGAATCCAAATGTAGGGGAGAAGGGAACAAAACTTGAAGAAAGAGAGGTGTTCCATTCATTATTTTATCTTCTTTGAGTGTTTTTTACTAGCTTAGGCTAAGGAATTAACTAGCAGTGGTTGCGTTTTGTTTACAGAGTTTGTCTCTGGGAAAGCAATAAATTCCGTTTGCAATATAATTTTAGTTCTTTAATTGTGGTTGTAACAATATGTGAATCCAACAGCAATATAGTTTAAAGGGTGAAGAAAGACAAAGACCAACTTTTAGAAAACGAAGAACATATTGTCTTACCTTAAACATTATCATACTAGCTAAGATGGTGAGGGTTGTAAACATGACGTAATACACGGGGGAAACAACAGCTGTGTTAAAGATGTCCAATGCCTGCAAGGGCAAACAAAGAATTAGCTTTCAAACTTTTCAGACAGCCACAAGTGAGAACAAATCAATTATTGTCAAAGCATAGAACCAAGATAACTAAATTCAATTAACTGCAGAATTTAACTACGTTTGCCAAGCATGTGTGTATTCAGATACATTACCATTGTTTAGAAGTAGCAACTGTTTCATCATATGAGATTCAGTGGCTTTACAGCTCAATGAGCAAAAAGCATAAAAGGGAACAGAAGTGGCAAAGTTTGCATTTGTTCTTGAAGAAGGTCCAGTGTTAAGTTAATTTTCTCCATTTAATTTATTAGGTATGTTTTGTCATAATTAGGGTGTTCATGTTTTAAGTGACAACTATATGTCCAAATCTTAGTTTATGTTTGTCCACCAGTGGAAGTGAAAAATCTGATTGAAGATGCCAGAAATATAGGTGCATATACATCAACACATTGGGGCGCCATTTCTGTTCCCCAAACACCAAGACAGTGCAAACATTTTTGCGAGCAAGGCACCGCGACGCCATCTCTGGCACCACAGTGCCAACCAGAAAAAAAATTGTGTGCGTGAAGGTGGTGGTGCCACTGAGCAAATAAATAAATCAAATGCTTAGGCGAAAAGGAGGGAATTGAAACACCTTCAATCGATCATAAATTTTAGGTAGACAAGTATTGTTTTAAATGTTAAATGACATACCTTGTTAAGATAGTTCAGCTGCATAATGCAGAAAATGATGACATAGATAGTAAAAAACCAAGTCTCGAAGAATATAAACTGATTGGATCCAGAAAATGACAGTTTCAAAGCAATTCCCACTGCTTTAACACCCATAACCTGCATATGAAAAGGGCAAAAAGGTAGTGATTAGAGTTGTCGGCTCCAAGATAAATCGACAACAAATAAAAGCGTAGTTGGAAATGGACAGACCGTAAGAGATCCTGTAAGAGAGCAGATTCCAATATAGACAACCATATGAGTTTGTCCGTATCGAGGCACAAACCAAAAAATTAGAATGGCGGCGAGAGATAACACTGTGCAGGTGTAGATAACAAAACCTGTCAAATTCGATTAATTAATTTATTGAATGATGTTGAGGAAAAAAATGAAGTATATTTTTCTAATTAACAGACTGCCATTTGTAAGTGTTTACATTAGGCTATTGAGAACAATATTAGAGTATTCAACTATATTTTTGGAGTCCTCTGTAAAGAAACTAGGATTTTGATTTTGGGCAAGAGGATCGTTTGATAATTGTTACCTAAGTAACACTACCAAATTGCAACGTGCGAAAGAAGCATTCAACATATATTGAAAAATGAAAAATACTCTTAATTCAACTAGGGGCATGGATTCGCCCCTATACGCTATCAATGATAAAAACCTCATTGCTATCTAGAATTTCGAGCTTGCTAAACTCCATAAAATAAAACAAAAAAGTGGAAGAGAACAAGACAGATAGATGAGAATTTAGGCAACCCGATATTCCTCATCTCATGTTATAAGAGTTCTTATATAAGTGAAAAAAAACCAGACAAACATCAATGGTTCATAACAAACTATAAGAACATGAGGTATAATTTCTTCGAACTGGACACTCATTTGGTTTATTGGTTAATATACAAGAAAGGACGTCCCACCATTGTATCATTCTAAAAGAAGCTGCGAGCATCAGATCGTTTGATGTATCAATGCAAGTTAAATCAAACTTCTGGAGAACCGTCAAATACCTGGTTCTGTAGCTAGATGCCATACTTGCTTGACAGATTCGATATCCTTTTCTAAAGGGGCATGCAAAACAATGGCGACAGATCCCACCAAACACAGAATACAACCAACAACACCGAACGGGTGTAATTTTTCATCCAATATAAAATGAGCTAACACTGCACTGCATCGTACATTACATAAAAATCTCAATCAAAGGAAGAAAAAAAGATTTGGCTTCTGTAAGATCATTCTAAAATCGTAACCACACCTGAATATGATACTTAAAGCTCCCAAGGGAGTAACCAGAATAGCCGGAGCATATGCGTATGCGATAAAGTTTGCACCCTCCCCAACGATCACTATATATATACATTGTGATTGGGTTAAATTCAAATATGAAGAATGCTGTTAGCTGTGGGCCAAGTCTAAAACATACAATAAAATAGCAAAAAGATGCAGTTATCAAATAATTTAGCAGGTTTGTTTAACATGAATGATGCATCATGACACAAACATACAACATAAAATCAATGAAACATAGATATATAATGAATATCTATGAGAAGAAATTATTACAGTAAGGTTGCATAGTAAAGTTGCATATGGAATAATAAATTTAATTTAGAGGGAGTGATTTGATTTGGAAAGGATTTGAGGGATGAATTTCAAATGACACTTATCTTGAGTATATTTGAAATCCACCATAATTACTATTGAAATTGCATAACTCGATATCAAATGGATTTGAAATTCACTTTAATTTTTTGTCCTTCCAAGCAAGTTAAAGGATATGAAGTAAATGGATTTGAAATTCATCATCTCAGATCTATCAAACGAAGCACAACATAAAGGAATTGCTGAATGATGAAGAGGTACAATGCATATTCCAGTTTGATGAATATTTAGAATTTAAATATCTTACTAGTAATCATCCCCACCCACCACCATGGTTCCTTCAGATATGCGTGGCCTCCATCACCTGGTAAAAGAGTATCTTTTCATCATTAAAACTGCATGAGAAAAGACAGTTAAAATAAAATATTAAAAGAGCAGTGTCTATGGTCAAGGCATTGTCTTGGTTCCCCAGGATAAGACAATGTGCGGCCCTTCAATGTGGTGCATGCCTGAACTATGAAGCACTTGTCTAAGTGCGCCTTAAAGGATCAACATGCATTTTAAGCACGTCTCCAATAAAAAGATTGTGTATTAATTGAAACTCATTGTTACAGTATTTCATATTTTCTTGTCCACTAATTAATATTAGTTTTATTTTTGTTAAATGGAAGGTGAAGTTCTTATTAGATATATATTTGTATAGTATATTCTCAATTATAAAATGTGATTTCTTAGTGAACATTTTGGTAAGATGTGAGCCTCTGTATTTGCCTTGATTCCTTAGCACACGTGTGGCTTAGTACGCTTTAAACCTTTATTACCTATCAACATACATAAGCTATAGTATTCAACTCTGAATGATGCACATAAGCTCTAAAAACACTAAGGTTGATAATAGCCAATGCCTACCACATGTTTTAGGACAACCAGCACCAGCGTCAAGAATTTATTTACGTTCATGCGTTGATTCACTCTATTATTCATATATGACAGTTATGTAGCTATCCAACATGTGATCATGTGATTCGTTTATTTTACCATATAATGTGATAAATGTTAAAGACATATACCTATGTTCTTTCGATAACCCTCTATTTCTTTTCACATGACTTCACATAAATCATCTGCACGCACTCAATATTCGGTTACTAAAGATTTCATGAAGAAATTATAATTCCACGAATAAAAGTAAAATAATTGAACAACAGAACATATACTTAGTAAAGAAAGCAACCTGCTCGAGTTCCGGAAGCCCCAGCCTTTTTAAGCCCCTTTTTCTTTATAATGAAACTAGACCCAATAAATATACTCGAAGAAATGGCTAAGACAAGTCCCCTGATGTTATCTGATATTCCCACCATTTATCAAAATGGAGAGAGAAAGAATCAAAGTACCAAATCTTCCAAAGCCTATATATCCCCTGCACTGAAAAATCCCATACATCATAATCAAACATCATGCAATTCATGACCAAAGCATAAAAGCTCAAAAAATTCAAATACGAGCATTCCAAAACAAAACTTCGGCAAGAAAATGGGAGGGAAAAAAAAAAAAAAACCTTTTTGGCTTTCTTTGCATGTGGGAGCCCGGATTGAGATTGAAGTTCCAATCTTTTTTGTTTTTCCCCAGAAAAAGAAATCTTGTAACAACATATAAAGAAATTTTAACGGATGGGTTCAGGCTGTCATGGTAAAATCCTTCATCTCCAATCTTTCTCGGAAAAAAAATGTTAAAAACTTCATCTTTTTAAATAAAAAAATTATCAAATTCTCTCTTTTTTCTCGATCAATCTCTGCGCAGAAATGGAAATGCCAGATTTAGAAGAGAGAGAATAAAGAGAGACGAAAGGTTGGAGAGCGCATGACAATTGAAAGCAAACGGCATGTCAGTTACATTCCACAATTTAAGGTTATCTCAAATCCCGCGTTTTGAACTTAAACGCATCTTCTTGCTCTGCTGGTTCCAAACAAGGTGTTATATAAATTATAATGTGTAGTTTTTCACTGGCAAATTTATCTCAGAGTCAAGGTTATAATTTTTGAAGGGAATGTCATTCAATATTTTGAATTGGAAATATGATGGTTCACTTGATTTTGATATATAGTTACACAGAAAGCGTATTTATGAAATTGAAATTTTCTCTTTAATGGAGCAATAGATTCGATGGACGGTGAGTGATGTTGTATTGCTAAATAGTTAGGCAAAAATTTGTGTGAGACGGTCTCACGAGTCGTATTTTGTGAGACATATCTCTTATTTGAGTCATCCATGAAAAAGTATTACTTTTTATGTTAAGAGTGTTACTTTTTATTGTGAATATCGATAGGGTTGACCCGTCTAACATATAAAGATTCGTGAGACCGTATCACAAGAGACCTACTCTAAAAATTAAGAGTAATCCTATTGTTTGTACATAAAATTGTAAGGGTGTGTCAGACATAAAATCATAACAGGGATTTGAAATCTGACTCCTAAAAACAAACCTGAATCGGTCGTTAATTCAAACTTCTCACTCAGTGAGCTACAAAAACTAATAAATTAACTTAACAAATTGAAGAAAAATTTATGAGCAACCAAATTAATTTGCTATTATGAGCTGGAATAAATATTTTTACAAGAAATAAATATGTATTATAACATGAAGGAAATAATGAAAAATCTACTAGAAATATGCGACATAATTAAGTTAAAATTCTAGAAATTTGCAGAGAGTTTTGTCATCTCTTGATCTTCATCCTCGCTTTTGTTGATCGATTTCGAGTTGTGTCATCTCTTGATCTTCATCCTCGCTTTTGTCCCAACTCCTTCAATTGGTTTGACCCATCTTCCATGATCATTGATCGTGTATCAACTTTCTCAACGTGCGGACATAAACATAACTTCTCAAACCAACCAAATTTTCTAACCCAATGAACCTTTAACTTGTGGGCCTTTGTTTGCTTTGGGTTCATCAGAATTTGATCAAAATATGTTGTTGGTAGCTTATTTTGACAGTATGTTAATTTATCTATTTATATAAGTTCAACTCTATAAGTTCAACTCTATTGTCGCAGCCCATTTACAAGTCTGGACACAAAATTGATAAGTCGAAAGATTTGAAGAGGAAGAAAAAAAAAATGTGATTCTTTCCCACTTCAATTCCATTTTCTAAATCTCACGATAAAAACGACATATCAACAATTTCACTTTATCTTCTTCCTCCAACTTCTCTGGCCAACAAATTCTGCACAACACCTATTTTCTCCTCAAATTTCCATCTTCTCTATATTTTACTTTTGTTTTTCTTCCTCAAATTCACCTCGTTCAAGCACCTAGTCATCGCTTTGCTTCGCAAACCACTTTCCACTGATGATCCTCTAGACCATTTGCCGCTTTTCCCTTTGATTTTTGGTTGTTCTTTGGTTGTACTCATTGCCATCGTTGGTTCATTTATCCCGGAACATTCTCACATGGCTCCATTGACTAGTGAGTCCTCTCACCATAACCTCACATCTCATCATTAGCCTCGGTGCTTTATCTCATTCCACCAATTTCCAGATTCAATCTTCCTTACACATAGTTGAAGAACTCCAAGAAATTGGTAAACTTCACATCTACTTGTGAAACGTCCCTTACTTTTAACTTTAAAAATGTAAATAAATACTAGGAAATGTTTTTTATAAACATTTTCTTCTACCCTCAAAACCCTCCAACATAAAAATAATATTTAAAAACTCAAATCCAATGACTAAATTTCAAAATAAAAGATAAAAATCTCTAAATAAATAAGCTTGTCGTGTTCTTGCAAACTGTACTATGATCGTACAATTGCTTTTATACCCCTGTGCACAGCTGGATTCCACTTGAATAAGTTTGTCGTGTTCTTGCAAACTAATTGTTTCCTAACTGATGCACTGAACTGGTCAGTTGAACTGGTGCGGTGAAATCAGTTAGCTCATCAGCAGAACTGATTTCACTGATTCAGTTGAACTGGTCAGCTGACGGCTCTTCATCAGTTGAACTCTTCATCAGCAGGCCGGCTTCTGAAGGACTTCTGCTGAACCACCTATCAACTGAACCATCAGTTGAACTTGTCTTTGATATATCAGTTTGACTGGTTCAGTTTGGGCAATCAATTGACACTTTCAGTTTACATCTCGATAGCTTCAGTTTTGGCTCAGTAACTGACCAGTTCGAAGCCTGATCAGTTCCAGCTATCTGCGCACTTAGGTAAATTGATTAGAAACATAATAACAAGTTTTGCTACCATCAAAATCAAGATTGCTAACATGAAATGTTCCAATAATCTCTTTATTTTTTATAATCACAAAACTTGAGCAGTTAAAGCGATTTTTAAAATATAAATTTTAAACATTTAATAATTTTCCCCATTTGTGAGAATAAAAAACATGTAAAAACTGTTAAGCGGATTATAAAAAAAATTCAGTTTGAGGGATAAAATATTTTAAAACATTTAAACACAAAACTACCCATCAAGAGCTGAATTAAAAATAATTTAATAACATTTTTCAGTTCAAGAATAATTTAAAGAAAACTCCCCCTCAAAAACTGAATTAAAAACCCCCTCTCAAAAATATAATCGTTTACGCGAATTTAAAAGACGTTTTAGCAGTTTAGCATTCAAGTAGTTTAGGTAACACATTAACTAGAGATAGCAGTACAATTATGTTCAAACCAACTGAATAAACATGATGTTTATTTAATCAAATAAGCGTCTCATGTATCATACATCTAAGCACAATAACATGTGTAAGGGAAATTGCTACTACAATAGCAAATTTTAAATAATATCAAATATCAATCAGTTTACATATAATATAACTGAATTATACCAACAAGTATTCTTCACTATCACTCTATTGAGCTCTTTGTAGTCGACACACAATCTCATGCTACCATTATTTTTCTTCACAAAAAGCACCGGTGGCTATGGAGAGAAACTTGGGCGAATAAATCCCTTGTCTAGGAGCTCTTGAATTTGATCCATCAATTCCTTCATTTCAGCAGATGCTAAGCGATATGGTGCCTTAGAGATCGGCACAGTTCCTTAACCATATATCGAAAAATCACCTCCAAAGATCGAATCCATCCCTCAGCCACGAATGGATCAGTAGTGCCATAAAAATGGTCGGGGTTCATCCTCCTAAATCCTTCATAAATTTCTTTCGGTCGTCCACTTGCAGCATTTCCAACATGCTGCTCTAGTTAATGTGTCATGCCCGCTAGTACACGAGCGCTAGCATTATGATTAGGAAGAGGCTGTGGAATCTCCTCCTCACGTCCAGCATCATTACCACTACAAAGAACTCGTCTAGGAGGCATCTCTGTACAATTCGTCTCAACCACGTAACCAACATGCGTTTAACATTTTTAAGGAACATGCATCTAATCTTATATCATGTATCATAAAAACATTTAAAGTTCAGAATGTAAAAGCTAAAACAGTATAAACTCTTTCAACTGAGCAACCAGCTGAAGACAAGAGCCAGAAGAGCAGATAACCTCAGAGGCTATTTTAGAAGTAGTTGAAGAGTCAGTTCAGTCGACTGTCACGATTGAACAAATAAATCAAAATCAAGCTGAAACTAAAACTGAAATGGCTCAGTTGCACTCAGAACAAATTGAAGATGTGCAAGTACCGACTGAAGAACCCTCCAGTTCAGTTGCTGTTCAGACTTCTACTCCTCCCCAAGAACCTCAATAGGAGGTAGTTGAAGAAATTATTCCGAAAATAGTACCAGCTGTGACTGAATCAAATAGAGCCTTGGTCATTTTTAATGAAGAAGACAAAGAGCAAGTATCAGAATCATCTGAAGCTCTGTCTCCTCATATACCAGAGGCTGCTGAAATAATGATTGAAGAAATCCAGGCCAGTTCGCACAATCTAATCTCAATTATTTCTGATATGAAGTCAACCCAACGGCTACACACATTGAAAATTGATTCCACGAAGGATAATACAATGAAGAGCCTTCACCAGATAACTAAGGATATCGCTTCCTTAATTCTCCAAGTGGATCAGTTAAAGAGGGATAGAGTGACAGTTCCTACACTTTTCCAAACTCAGGACATGCTCATAAATCGAATGGATTTCATTCAATCCACTTTGACAAAGAGAACAGATCTGATGCAGGAACATATGCTTAATGCTATATCTATGGTCACTACAGAAGTCTGTATACTATCAAATAGAGTTGGTGGTGTTGACAAAAAAGGGGAAAAGAAACTAGAAGATCAGCAGCAGCAATCTAAGAAGAGTCCTAGTCAATCGAGTGATCAAGAACCAGCTGAGAAAAGAGCAAAGAAATGAAGATCAGTCAGAAGACAGTCTCAATTCAGTTATTATTTATTTGGCAGATTTTCAGATAGAAGACCATTTGTTCATTTAGTTATTATTTCATTCTTTGTACGAATCTGTACAGTGAAAGATTATTATTTCAATGGAAGATTATTTTATCTACAAGTTCAGTTTATATCTGTCCTTATATTCCAAGTTTTTTCAAACACCAAAAAGAGGGAAATTGTTGGAATCTAAGTTTCAGAGTTTGACAAACTGAGCGTAAAAGATTGAAGAATTTATCAAGATAACTGAAAATAACGTAACTGAACACACGTAACTGAAAGTTGCCCGAACTGATTACTAATGAGTTAAGTATTGAAGGCAACTGAACTGATATTAGCCAACTGAAACTGTGTAGTTAACTGGATGATCAGTTAAGGCTATTAGTTGCACATCAGATCAGTTGAGACTGATCAGTTAGACAAGTCAGTTCATCTAATAGGCTAAAGAGTCAATTGATAAAGCAGTTTTGACATGTCATCAGTTATGAGCGAAGCCAATAACCGATAGTTCGTACAAATACAGTCTGCAACTGATAGTGGGAGAGCCGCATATCAAAGTGTCATAGTGTACGATTGTCAGATGAATGTTAACGTGCCAACAAAGGAAAAATCAACGGATATAATTATTTGAATGCAATCAATGTTACCGTTGAAGACCCAAGGTTATAAATAGCCGAGAAGATCAGTTGAGAAAGAGTTACAAAACGAGTGATAAGTTACACATTACAAGGAAAAGTGACAAATGCTATCAATTCTTTCTCAGTAAATCAAATTCAAAGCTCACGCTTATCAGATATATCCATAACATTCAGGATATACTATGAGCTTTAGCACAAACCCAACTACCAGGTGAAACTGATGACTAAGTGGAGCTTAATCATTAGAAGTACCGCCGCTTCATTGCCATATCAGATCAGAAGAGTTGATCAATGCGGTTCAACAATCAATTGAGTCCAGTTTGCATCAGCTAGACCAGTTAGCTAGCACAAAAGTCAAGTTCAAAGCAGCTAGCTGTTCATCTGGCAAAGGAACTCGAGACTATGCAGTATTTCAAGCATTCAAGGCGACCAGTAGTTGGTACATTTAATTCTACTATGTGTAAACTGATTGATAACTGATGTTGTTTAAAATTCAGCTAAGTGTACTAGCATTTTTCCCTTACATAACTGGTGCGCTTAAATATAATAAAAGGGAAGTTTATTCGTTTAAATAAACATCTTGTTATCCAGTTAGTTCAAATATAACTGAACTGATATTTCCAGTTTCTGTGTAGCCTTAACTGCTTTGCATAATAATTTTTGCTGAAAATATTTTTGAAATCGCGTGACTTTTATATTTTTGAGGAGGACTTTTTAATTCAGCTCTTGAGGGGGAGTTTTCTTTAATTATCCCTCGAACTGAAAAATGCTTTTAAACTGTTTTAATTCAGTTCTTGTGGGAGAGTTTTTTGTGTTTAACTGTTTTCAAATATTATATCCCTCAAACTGAAATTTTTTTAATTCGCTTAATTATTTTTAAATGTTTTTTATTCTCACAAAAGGGGAGAATTATTAAATGTTTAAATTTTTTTTTAAATCCCTTTAACTGCTCAAGTTTTGTGATCATAAAAAAAGGAGAGATTGTTGGAACATTTCATGTTCACAATCTTGATTTTGATGTTAACAAAACTTGTTATTTTGTTTCTAATGAATTTACCTAAGTGTGCAGAAAGCTGGAACTGATCAGGTTTCGAACTGATCAGTTACTGAGCCAAAACTGAAGCTATCGAGACGCTAACTGAGGTGCCAACTGATTGTCCAAACTGAACCAGTCAAAGTGATATATCAAAGACCAGTTGAACTGATGGTTCAATTGATAGGCGGTTCAGCATAAGACCATCAGAAGCCCGGACAGCTGAAGAAGAGCCCAACTGACCAGTTCAACTGAATCAGTGAAATCAGTTTCGTTGACGAGCCAATTGATTTCACCGCACCAGTTCAAGACCAGTTCAGAGCATCAGTTAGGAACTAATCAGTTTGGAGAGCAAGACAAGCTTACTTAAATGGAATCCAGTTGTGCACATGGGTATAAAAGCAATTGTATGATCATGCTACAATAATTAGCGTTGTAGCAGAATCTTAAAGACAACACGTTCCAGAACACTCAAAAAGGACAAGACGCACATTTCAAGGAACGGATTCAAAATGCAAAGAACACTATAATTGAGTCTCACTGTACGATCAAGCTTCGCGCCTATAAATAGAAGATGAAGATCAGTGAAGACCAATGAACAATAAGAGTGTGTGAAGAAGAAGGACACGCATATTGTATATCAGATTACAAGAAGCAATCAGCTTAGTCGAGGGAACACTTCAAAGTTATATCAAGTTAGTTTAGAAGCTTATTTCCCTCAATGTATCAGAATACATTCGTATTGTATTTATATATCAGTTCTCACACACGCACACACAATCACTCACATACACAGAGATTAGAGCTTATTGAATAGCTGAGCGAGTCTTGCACAAAGACATTAAACTTGTGTATGTAGTCTTGGACACACAGACGTTAAACAAGTGTTGGCTGGAATGTGTTGTCTTCAGTATAGACTAGGAGTTCAGTTATGCAGTAGCGTTAGTTCTAAGATGAGTGAGTTTGTATAAGGTGTTGTATAAATCGAAGTCTTTTAGTGGATCCTACCCGATGTGGTAGAAGGGGTTACGTAGGAGCAGTTGAAGTCTCCGAACATCGATAAATATATCTTGTGTAGTTAACTGTTTAATTGTTGCTTTAAACTATTTTTTATATTGTTTTAATTAGTTCAGCTGATATCAATTCAGTTCTCACGATAGGTGAACTGATACAAGCTAGAACAGATCCCCCGTATTTTCAGTTATTCAGTTGCACAAGATATAAATCGATCAGTTTTCTTAACGAATGATTACTTCGAGTATTTTTCGCTTAGTTTGTAACCAAACTCGATTTAATTATTCGATGATGTCATTCTTAAAACACGAGCTATTGCAGCTCATTGAGAATATTGTGTTTGAAGCACCCTCGCAGATGCCCCACACATTATCCATCATAATGCATTGTAATACATGAAAGATAATACTTACTTTTAGAGGACATATCGTCATGATTCATGTGTTTTGTTTTTTCCTATGGTAAATGAGATATATGGGCCAAGTGGGAGAATATAAGAAAAAGTGATCCATGTGAGAAGAAGAATAAACGTGTAGGAAATGATGACGGTCATAGCCTACAATTTTGAAAAACGGTACATGCATCTCCTCAACTTTAGAAAATTGAGACGCACATGCGCCTTTTCTTTTGACTCTCCATCTCCAGATAAACTCATCGAATGTATGAGAAATTCCTATAAATAGCGGTGATTGAGGTCCCTATGCATACACCTCATACGAACAAAAATACACCATCTACAGAAAGTTAGAGTGCTTAGAAGACTTCAATAGGAGGAAAACATAAAACTTACAAATTATTCGATGGTCGGAGATAATGCTCGATCCGCTTCCGTATATTGTTTATCATGTTCATAACGTGTAGAAACATGATTTTTGATAAAGATTTTTAACACCCCGCACATTTTGTGAGGACTCGAGAGACGGACCTAGAAATTTTGTTTAGTAACATAACTCGTTTGACTCCTATGATGCTTGGGTAAAGATAATGGACGTGAGATCGTTAATGAGTTTTGGTTTTCTTCAGAGTTCCAATTTTCTTTTGCGTGCAGCGTTGAATAGAAGAGATGGATGTTATTGTTGTGAAAAAGTAAAAATTTACGGTAAAAAGTAAAAATCTCAAACTCTCAAAATTATCACACTACACACTTTATAAGATTTTTCTCTCAACTCAATTTTTATTTTCTTCACAAATGAGAGATCTATTTATAGAAAATATTTACAAATAATCCGAAAATAAATAACATCATTACCTTCATCATCACACACAAATTTCAATATTCAACACTTAATTTTACCTAATTTTCAATATTCAAATATTCAACATTCAATATTCAAATATTCAAATTTAAAATATTAATTTTCAACACTCTCCCTTGTGATGATGATCATAATGGTTGTCTTCATTACGTGTTTTTATACTGCCTCGTTAAAAACCTTACTAGGAAAAACCCATTGGGATAAAAACCATAGTAAGGGAAAAAGAGTGCAGTCACGTAAACTCCTCCTCATGTTGACACGAACAGTTCTTCACAAATTTCGTAGATTGGGCATTCCAATATTATATATGTGCTTTCTGAATATTGTTGTATTAAGTGCCTTTATGAAGAGATCTGATGAGTTTTCACTTGATTGAATGTGACGAACATCAAGATATGTATTCTTGTCAAGCGCATTGGTGAATGCGAAGAACTTAAGAGGAATATGTTTAGTTCTGTCGCTTTTTATGTATCCTTCTTTCATTTGAGCAAAACATGCAGCATTATCTTCATATAGTATCACAGGCTTCTCGTCAAATGATAATCCGCATGAGATTTGGATATGTTGGGTCATTGATTTTTACCACACACATTCACGGCTTGCTTCATGTAGTGCAATAATCTCGGCATGATTTGATGAAGTTGTTACGAGTGTTTCTGTGAACTCCAAGAAATCGTTGTGCCTCCACGAGTAAATACATATCCAGTTTGAGAACGTGTCTTGTGTGGATCAGATAAGTATCCAGCATCGGCATAACCAATTATACTTGGATTAGCATCTTTTGAATACAAAAGTCCCAAGTCTGTCGTTCCTCGTAAATAATGGAATATGTGTTTAATTCCGTTCCAGTGTCTCTTTGTTGGATATGTGCTAAATCTTGCCAATAAATTTACGGCGAAAGATATATCAGGCCTTGTACAATTTGTAAGATACATAAGGGCACCGATAGCACTTAAATATGGTACTTCTGGACCAATAATATCTTCATCATCTTCACATGGACGGAATGGATCCTTTTCTATGTTTAATGATCTAACAACCATTGGAGTACTTAAAGGATTTGATTTGTCCATATTAAAACGTTTAAGGATCTTTTCTGTATAATTTGTCTGGTGAACAAATATTCCACATTCTTTTTGTTCAATTTGTAAACCCAGACAATACTTGGTTTTTCCAAGATCCTTCATTTCAAATTCTTCTTTCAAGTATGACACAACTTCTTGAATTTCCTTATTTGTTCCAATGATGTTTAAATCATCAACATATACAGCAATAATTACGCATCCGGATGTTGTTTTCTTAATGAAAACACAAGGGCATATTGAATTATTTACATATCCCTTTTTCATCAAGTGATCACTTAGCCTATTATACCACATTCTGCCGGATTGCTTCAACCCATATAATGATCTTAGTAATTTCACAGAATAACATTCTCTGGGTTTTGAACTTTGTGCTTCAGGCATCTTGCTTCAAGGATTTTCATATATATATATATTACTATCAAGTGATCCATATAAGTAACTTGTAACAACATCCATAAGACGTATTTCTAAATTTTCAGATACCGTCAAGCTAATCAAATACCGAAACGTAATTGCATCCATCACTGGAGAATACGTTTCTTCATAATCAATTCCAGGCCTTTGAGAAAAACCTTGTGCAACAAGTCGAGCTTTATATCTTACTATTTCATTTTTCTCATTTCGCTTTCGAATAAAAACCCATTTGTATCCAACAGGTTTTACACCTTCAGGTGTAAGGACTATAGGTCCAAAAACATTACGTTTATTTAGCGAATCCAATTCAACCTGGATGGCATCTTTCCATTTTATCCAATCCTGCCGATTTTTACATTCACCAAAAGATTTTGGTTCATGATCTTCATTATCATTTATGATGTCGATTGCCACATTATAAGAAAATATATCATCAATTTCTTCTATATCTTTTCGGTTCCATATTTTTCCAGTATTAATATAATTGATAGAGATTTCATGATTCTCGTCAGTTTGTGGTTCTGACAAAACATTTTCATCATCATGTGTTTCTTCAGGAACATCATTCTCTATTTTGTGATCATTATGTGTTTCTTCAGGAACATCATTCTCTATTTTGTGATCATTGTGTTTCTCTATGAATTTTCTTTTTCGAGGATTTTTATCCTTGGAACCAACTGGCCTTCCACGCTTCAGGCGTTTAATGACATCATGACTATCTTCAATTTGTTTCTTNTAATTTCTTTTTCGGTATGTTTCTTGTCTCTCCCTAACATTGGGAAGATTTCCTCATTAAAATGACAATCAGCAAAACGTGCTGTGAACACGTCGCCTGTCTGAGGTTCAAGATATTGAATGAATGATGGACTATCATAACCGATATAAATTCCCATCTTTCTTTGAGGTCCAATTTTCTTTCGTTGAGGTGGTGCAATAGGCACATACACCATACATCCAAAAATTCTCAGATGAAAAATGTCTGGTTCTTTACCAAATGCAAGCTGCAATGGGGAGTATTTATGATATGCACTTGATTTGATGCGAATTAATGCAGCAGCATGTAAAATTGCATGTCCCCATATAGAAATAGGGAGCTTTGTTTTCATAATTATTGGTCTAGCAATCATTTGCAGACGTTTAATCAATGATTCAGCCAATCCATTCTGTTTATGTGCATGAGCAACAGGATGTTCAACAATGATTCCCATAGACATACAATAATCATTGAAAGTTTGGGAAGTAAATTCACCAGCATTATCAAGTCTAATTTTCTTGATTGTATAATCGAGAAATTGATTCCTCAATTTTATTATTTGAGCAAGTAATCTTGCAAATGCAACATTTCGAGCTGACAATAAACATACATGTGACCATCTGCTGGAGGCATCAATCAATACCATAAAGTATCTGAATGGTCCACATGGTGGACGAATTGGTCCACAAATATCACCCTGAATACGTTCAAGAAACATTGGTGATTCAATTTGGATTTTGGCTGGTGATGGATAATAAGTTTTCCAAGAGAACATGCTTTACATTGAAACCTATTATTCTGAAAGATCTTCTGGTCTTTCAACGTATGATCATGTGTATTTTCTATAATACAATTAGTTAATATTGAAGAATTATCAACTACCATGTTTCATTCAATGTGACTTATATGTGTATAATGCAATCCAGCAGGAAGCATTGGTAGTTTTTCAATCACATATTTCTTTCCTGATTTATATGTGGTAAGACACATATATTTCTCATTCCCTTCAGTCATTGTTTGAGTATCATACCCATGGGAATATATATCATTAAAACTAAACAAATTTCTTTTCGATTGTGGTGAATATAAAGCATCATTGATAAAAAATTTTGTACCATTAAGTAACAAAAATTGTGCTTTACCATATCCTTTAATCAAGTCTACAGGACCTGATATTGTATTCACCATTGTTTTTGTTGGTTTTAGTTCCAAGAAATATCTTTTATCTGGGAGGATAGTGTGCGTTGTACCACTATCAGGTATGCAAACTTCAGCTTGGTTCATAGCAGTTTCCATATTTGAACTTCAAAAAAAAAAATGCAATGAAATAAAATTACTGACAATACATTTATAAAAATAAAATACAATACAATATATATTTAAAAATATAACACACTATAAAATATTATCATACGAGTACATGAAAAAATAAAATATTTTACATATTTATTCCACCAGTAAATTGATCATTATCTGATAAATCAATCAGAAAATCTCCAGTATCAAAATGAGTTGAATCACTCAAAGGTTCACTGTGTTCAGCGAAGTTGGTCTTCTTTTCTTTCCCTTCATTGATTCTTTATAAAGTTTGCAAAGGTGCTCAGGGGCTCGACAAATACGGGACCAATGTCCTAGAATACCACATCTAAAACAAGAACTTTCAAATCTTTTTGAGTGATTCTCATTAACACTCATATTCTCATGATGCCTTTTCGGTGGATGGTTTGGGACGCTCTTTTGAGATGAGTTATAGAAATAACTATCTCGATTATTTTCAAAACCACGGCCGCATCCACGATCACGAACACTTCCACGTCCACGTCCACGACCACGACCTCGATTTTCTCCTCGATCAAAATCTTGTCTATAACTTTGATTTTGGTTTCCATGTTTAAATTCATTTTTGCTTACGATATTTACTTCAGGAAATGCCGTTGAACCAGTGGGTCGTGCCTGATGATTTCTCATTAACAGCTCATTTTTTTTCCACCACAAGAAGACAGGCGATGAGTTCAGAATATCTCGCAAATCCATGCACTCTATATTGTTGCTGTAGAGTTATATTTGATGCGTGTAACGTGGAAAATGTTTTTTCAAGCATTTCTGATTCTGTAACCTCATGCCCACAAAATTTTAATTGCGACATTATTCGATACATCGCCGAATTGTAATCACTTACTTTCTTAAAATCTTGGAATCTCAACATATTCCATTCATCACGGACGGTCGGAAGTATAACTTTCCTTATATGTTCAAATCTTTCTTGTAATCCTTTCCACATAGCCATGTGATCTTTTTCGATGAGATATTCACATTTCAAACATTCATCAAGATGTCGGCGCAAAAATATTATAACTTTTGCTTTTTCTTGTGATGAAGATATACCATTTACTTTAATAGTCTCGCTTAGACCTAATGACTCAAGATGCATTTCTACATCGATAGTCCATGACATATAATTTTTTCCCGTAATGTCGAGTGCAAAAAATTCGAGCTTTGTCAAGTTTGACATGGTGGTACTAAAAAAAATTATGATGCATTTTATTAGTTAATGAATATTGCAATACAAAGTAATGGATAAACAACAAATACAAGTATTCGTAAAAATAAAGAAAACACACGAGGAGGATATTCTCCGATAAATACAAGACTCGTGAGTATGATAACCAAATTAATTAAAAATAACCTTGAGAAAGAAATATTTTTTTTTTCTTCGAAAAATTTGATGAAGAATAATTTTTAGAGAAGAAGAGAAAGTTGGAGTGATTGAATGTGTTTGTGAGATCATATTTATAGGGCAAAAACTAGCCGTTTTGTTACCGTTTATGACCGTTGGTGTACAAGAAAATAAATGTATGTATTTGTATAATTTTATGGTAATAATATGGTGTATATAATATTAGTCATATTTAAATAATTATGTATATCATATCACATTATTATAATTAGGTGTCATAAGATATTTTGTTTAAAAACCTTATAGGCTTTTATACTTGTCGTATCCCTTACCGGGAGTGTGGGATGTCGTCTTAACATCCTCCCAGGATTTATAACAAGTTTTTGAAAAATTTATTTTATTATAACATTATATTAAGTATATACACAATAAATAAATAAACAGTAAAATAAATATTATTACTTTTGTTATTTTTTTCTTCTGTTTTGGAGCTTGGAAAAATATGGAGGACTTTTAGAGCTTCGTGCTGATAACGTGTTGTGAAAAAGTAAAAATTTACGGTAAAAAGTAAAAATCTCAAACTCTCAAAATTATCACACTACACACTTTATAATATTTTTCTCTCAACTCAATTGTGATTTTCTTCACAAATGAGAGATCTATTTATAGAAAATATTTACAAATAATCCGAAAATAAATAACATCATTACCTTCATCATCACACACAAATTTCAATATTCAACACTTAATTTTACCTAACCTTCAACATTTAAATATTCAACCTTCAATATTCAAATATTCAATATTAAAATATTAAATTTCAACAGTTATTTATTTTGTTAAGTATTCTGCTAATTATAAATAGTAAAAGTATCACAAAAATTGAAAAGGACCCATGCCCATGGCTCTTCGTTAATATTTATTAGAGTATTATTTATTTGTATATTATATATT
This sequence comes from Primulina huaijiensis, assembly GCF_012295235.1. Classification (NCBI taxonomy): domain Eukaryota; kingdom Viridiplantae; phylum Streptophyta; class Magnoliopsida; order Lamiales; family Gesneriaceae; genus Primulina; species Primulina huaijiensis. The sequence continues at coordinate 16,817,734 of NC_133307.1, forward strand.
ATAGTGATATTTTATTGAATTACAATGACAGTAGAGTCAAATTTCATGTTTACTTATTTTTCCACTTTAATTTCAGGTTGTAAATGAAATATAAGCTAAATAATTTTTGTAACTACCAACTAATGCATAATAATCCTAAAACGTACAAACCTCAAAATATACTTCCTAAGCTGATAAATAATTTATGAGTAGGTCTCTTGTGAGACGGTCTCACGAATCTTTATCTGTGAGACGGGTCAACCCTATCGATATTCACAATAAAAAGTAATGCTCTTAGCATAAAAAGTAATACTTTTTCATGGATGACCAAATAAAAGAATCGTCTCACAAAATATGACCCGTGAGACCGTCTGACATAAGTTTTTACCATATTTTATATGGCCTAAATCTTGCGCACACATAGTCAGCACTTTGTTTTTTATTAAACAATCCTTTGTATGATTCTGTTGGGGTACCATGATGACGTTTCAGTACTTTCATTTTTTGATCTTTTTACTCGATTGGAGATAAAAAACAATGTAACATTTTCATTAAAAAAATTCTTAAGCTTGATCTATCAGGTTAATATTAGTCACAGATATAAAATGATTACATTTTCAACCAAATAATTTATACTCGTTCATTCACATGTGCAAAATTAAAAATAATAATAGTAAAATAACAGTAACAACAATAATAATAACCCTGCAACAGTTTTCATATATATAATTTATTAGCTTAAGAAAATAAAAGTAATTACACATTTATTACACGCGCGATATTGATCATCTCCATGACAAGATAACATTTACATACAACCTTAATCGTCACCCATTGCATCTAATTCAACACTGTCATATTTAAAATCAGTGCAATTCACTGGAGTTTCGAAACGTGAATGGACAAAGCCCAGCCTAGATCTGGTCAGATCGAAGTGTAGGAAGTTGGAACCCTCCATCTGATTCGCTCCGATGACAACCGATGTTCTTGGATTCATCCCCGCATCGACGAAAGCCAAGCAATCTACCCCTGGTCTAGCATGCACAATTGCATCAACTCCCAGAACTTTCCAAGTAACGTTTCGATTTTGCATGACAAAGTCGATATCCGGGATCCCTCCGACTCGTGTTGGTGGCATTTGATTCGCATTGAAGCATAGACTGAAAGGCGGCACTGCTTTTACCTGAGGAACCCCTGATAACTGATCAGCGAATGACTCGGATACGCTTTTGAATATCGAGCGCTCGAGAGACGTGTAAGGTGTTGTTGTACTGACTAATGCTCCTCCAAACCCCACTCTGCCTCTTGTGCTCCTGAAAGTGATGAGTTTATTATTTACCTGAATCGATCGGACCGGTATGAAGTACTCACCTGGTTCACTGATTGTTAATGGTGTGTATACCAGAGTTTTTGGCCTTACACTAGAAGGGATGTTGCCAAAGAAAATCCCTCCTTTTCTCTCTGTATAAGGAGACAGACACAAAGCGAACTCGGGTTGAAATCCGAAATAGGTAGCAACTTGTATTGGAAGTGAAACTTGATTGTGACTAAGTCCAGCTACTCCTGCAACTCCTCGTGGGAGCGGCCCTCGTAAAAGAGACGAAGGCGCACATGTAAAGAGAAAATTAGGAATATCTGCATATTGGCCAACTCTGGATCCATCTGGTGCAATAGATTGGATTGAGATCACATCTTGGGAAAGTTCACCAAGTCCATTTACTTGTGTCACAGGATTTGTTGCAATAACGGCGCATGTATTGTTATGGCAACCGGGTTCGAAATCCTTCCAAGTACATTTATGGCAGTAATGTACACCAGCTTTAGAGCATTGTGTGGAGTGACAAATGGGAGCATTGTAAGATGAAGACAGGTAGTTTCTGCTGCAGTTTACCCACAAGAATCTGCCATTCAGATCGACAATTACGGGTATGGAGACCCGTAGGTTTCTCTTTCGGATATAGGCCACGTGAAGGTTTGTTGCGCCGTCCTTGGTGAGAGGGAGAACTAATGAATTGGGCTTGAAAGGGGCTCGGGATATCGTCGTCTCCAGACCGGAAGTGAAGAAGATGGCTAGGATCAGAATCTTGAGAGGTACTATGAAATCCATGGAAAATTTTTGCTTGGTTTTCTAGCTGATAAAAAGAGAACAACTATTCAAGTTTTGGGATACCATAACTTCTTATAGGCAAGCCCATCGGTTATGTAGAATATTCAATTCGATCAATGACTGATGAGTTGCCTACTAGAAGCTGTAATATCTAACACGCAATAACGGGTTATAAAAAATATTATAAATATGTTAATCCCATTTTTCTATAACTAGAAGCAGAAATTTGAACGTAAACTTAGTATCGAAGCAAAAATTTATATTTTCAATTTTCTTCAATTATTGTAGGGTGATATATAAAATTTTAGTTATTGTCAGATTTAGAATATTTTTATTTGTATCATTATCATTATCTACAATTTTATTTATATAAGAACATATTCATGGAGATAAAAAAAAAAACCTTAATTGGAAAAAATAACTGTCTTTTGTGCAGAATATTGACATGACGTGACATACATATCAACACTCCGGATGGAAAAAATAACTAAAAGTGCATAAAAACCAAGTTTTTTAATGAGACCAAATTTTTACGGGACCAAAACTTATGTAGATTAGGCCATTTTTGAATTTTTCTTTCTATCAAGTAACGGGTTTTTTTATCCTTATTATTGTATTTAAAATTTAAATTTACTGTGGATGGATGGCATCCTATTTTAATAATGTTGGAAGGAAATTATGACACTGACATATGTGACAATATGAGAAGTGTGATATTTTTGAAGTCACATTTAAAAGAAAGGGTGACGCTGATGGAAAACGTTAGACCATATATGCCAAATTGCTGACTCCGAAAGTGTAATATTCACAATTCTGCTTAGTTTCATTTTTCACGGGATCGGTTTGGCTGGAAGCCTAATTTAGCAAATAATGGAACTAATGAGAGTACTAGGCGAAACTTCATCCTTGTTGTCTTCTAGATGATCTCACAATTTGAATTAAGCAAGATCAAGTTATGGTTCTTGATAAATTCGAATATAAGGAAATAGAAATAGCGAAAAATCATTCAGATTTTTGATAATATGAAATGAGATTCAAGAAAAGGGTAACAACCATTGGGTATCTGTTGGAAATTATAAGTTTCAGACTTTGACAAATCAATCAGTAACCGAACTTAACAGTAATTGAACTGAAAGCACGTAACCGATCTTAGAACTGAAGAAGACTTATCGGACTGAAATAGACTAAGTAGAACTAAAGTAAATAAACTAAAGTTCTCAAAAATATAAGTAAGTCCTAATACTGATGATTTGGACATCGACAAACTGGTCGATATTAGAACTGAAGAACAAGACTGAATGTGAACTGATATAGCATAACTGAAAACTGGATCCGAAGATAAAAAAGCGTTCAAACTGAAAGGACATCAGTTAAAACTGATTATCGAAAATTGTCACGTCATCAGTTACAAGTTTGAATCTCAGTAGACAAACTGACACTCAGTACCTAAGAAGAACAGATGAAGCATAATAGTTTGATACATCATACCATTGTCAGAAAAGGATGTCTACATGTACTAAAAGATGATTCAATGGATATTATTCATTAAATGGATTCAATGTGATAATTGGAATCGAAGACTATATATAGATGATGAATTCAGTTATGGAAAATATTAGCATTTTACGAACAATAACAACGAGAACAATCCGTTATCAGTCAATTGCGATTCATTCTTAAGTTTATATTCAGTTTGCAAATCGCAATCTCAAGCTCATTATTTACTGGTTTATTCGTAGCGATCATGCTACTTTTTTGAACTATTCAGTTATCAAATGAAAAGTGTAAGAAAAACTAAGAGTTTCAGTTTAGCGGTGTTCAAATCCAAACTGAAGTGGGTTAATACATTTTATTGTACTAATCAAAGTCTTTTAGTAAAAACATATCTTTGATATATAATGGGAGACATAGGATCATTTGAAGTCTCTGAACATCCATAAAAATCTTCATATTCATTTCTTCTTACTTTCAGTTATTACAGTACCCTAACCAAACTATTCAAATATATCATTCAGTTTATTTCCGCACTATTTTAGTTAACTAATTGATATTGACATACCAGATATCGGGATCAGTTCTCAAAGAACTGATTCACATTTGAAAAAGATCAAAAAGTCAAAGTATTTATTCAACCCCTTTTTTAAACACTTTACTCGTATTAACCGATCCTAACAAGTGGTATCAGAGTGGTTAAATGTTGTTCTTGAATACTTCCAAATACATACATCTGATAACCATGATATCTTTCTACAAAATTCCAATTTTTTCCATAGAAGAATTTGATGACTCGAAGATAAAAGTACAGGCTCATCTAGCTGCACAAGATGATGATATGTGATACATCATAACTGACGGTCCAATGAAAATAATGAAAGAAAATACTACAGTTGCTCTAACTGATGGAGCACCTCATCATATTGAAAAGCCACATGATGAGCGGACAACTGAAGACAAGAAAAAAATCCAACTTGGACAATGTTGTCAAGGATATACTCTACAAGACGTTGGACAAGAACACCTTCAACAAAATAAAGATGTGCAAATCTGCCAAAGAAATTTGAGAGAAACTGATTTAGCTATGTGAATGCAACGAGCAGACAAAGGAAAATAAACTTTCAGTTGATGTACAAGAATTGACAACATCAAAATGAAATATGGTGAATCAATGAATGAATTTGACGAACGAGCCAGCAGCATCATTAATGAGCTGAATGCACTAGGAAAAGTGTATTCAAATAAAAAGTTGGAGGAGGTGAATTAATTGTGACTAATACAATGATTATGATGATACGATGATATGTAAGGCCAAGGCTCGGTTGATGGGTGAGGGTGTCGCTGATATCCCCGCCGCCCAGTACTGTGATTACGTGTAGATGGATCCATCGTCCTTCAGCCGATACAAAAGTCACAATTAACTATCCGAAATCAATAAAAGGAAAACTTATACGTATATGATGAAAAAGAGAAATATATATGATGAAAGGAATAAATGTTTAAGCTATGCATGTTCATGAAAAGCTATTTTAAGTGAAAGTATTTTCACTGTTGCTTGTGGATGTATATGTATTAATTGTTATCATGATTAAGGTTCGCTGAGTCAATTGACTCACTAGGTGTGATCGATGCAGGTGAGCATGAGATTGATGTTAATGAAGGTCTTGATGCTTGATTTTGCTGGACTGAATGTGCACACAACCCGAAGACCGTCACTAGTTTTCCGTAAATAAAACTAAGTTTTTGATTTATGATTACTTAAAGATTTTTATGACTTATGATGCTTTTGAGAGGTTTTTGAGAGGATGTCAGAGTTAAGGTTATTTTTGAAAGGATGTTAGTTAGGGTGGTTGACGTTTTATGATTTTATGCTTTGAATTACATTCTTTTGGATTTTTAAATAATAGTTGGTTGGTTTATTTTTAAAACGGTGCAAAATATTCATATTTTAAATGCTTAGTGTTTCAGCCGAATGAATAAGAAATAAAACAATTTCTAGTATATTTAAACTAGGTAAATCTATTTGGAACACGACGACTTGAAAGTTAGTTCGAATGATCCAAGTCTGGGTTCCTAAAAGACTAATCAATTCAGGACCCAAATAGATTTGGGTATCAAATTTATTTATTATCCGTGAAAGAAGATTGCAGTAAAACTGACCAATGAATTAGTCTGGTACTTGGAAAGTGAGTGTTCGAGGCACATGACAGGAGATGCAGATTTAATGTCTCAACTGGTCAAGTACTCAGGTCCCAAAATTAGTTTGGAGATGCTTTACAAGATAGAAATGTGAACAATGGTAAACTTATCCATGGTAACATTATTATTGAAGATGTTTTCCTTGTTGATAATTTGAAATATAACCTTATGAACATCAGTCAGTTGTGTGATCTTAATTATTCAGTTGTGTTTAATAAACTTGATTGCACTGTTAAAAACGCATCTGGTGACATATAAGGTTAGTTAAAGTAATCAACCTCATGAACCAATTTGTTTTGTAGCTTCAAATCAATCTAAAATCTGGCTAAGACATAAGAGTGTTAGGATTGGTTAATACAGTTGGAGCGTTTAGAGGGGAGTTGAACAAACGCTCTGGCTTTTTGAAATATATTTGAATATGAATCAGTTCTTCGATTGAACTGATCTTGAAATCTTGTTGTCAATATAAATCAGTCAACTAATGATAGTGCAGAATTAGACTGAAATATAGATTGAATACTTAGGTTGATGTGCTGTGATAACTGAATAATCAATAGAATAAAACACACAGGTTTTTATTGATATTCGGAGACTTCAAATACTCCTATGTCACACCTTCTATCTCAAAGATATGTTTTCACTAAAAGACTTTGATGTTGAAATGTCCACTACTCGTTTTCTTCAAATGTGGTAAAAAAAATTTTTCTCCTTAATCTCCATAATTCGAAATATACATATATATACTTTAAAATACTTTAACACCATTTTTAAAATAAATCAACCAATTAATATTTGAAAATCAAAGGAAATAGTTAAATCATAAAATCGTCAAACATTTTACCAAAACTAAAACATTATTTGAAAAGTATAGCCCATATTACTAACCTCTCAAAAACCTCTCAAAAGCATAAATAAAAAGTCGTAAAAATATCTTTAACATAACTTAAAATCATAATCCATAACTAGTGCGAAAAACTAGCGTTGGTCATCGGGTTATGAGCACATTCAGTCCAGCAAAATCAACCACCAAGACCTCCATTAACATTATTCTCATAATCACCTGCATCAATAACACATAGTGAGTCTAAAGACTCGACACACCATAATCTTGATAACAAGTACTACATATACAGATCACACGCAACATTGAAAATACTTATACGTAAAATATCATTTTCATAATGATGCATAAACTTTAAACAAAAACATTTTCATAATGATGCATCAACTTTAAACATAAACATTTTTATAAATATTTTCAAAAACTTTTTCACAAACTTTTTCTGAAACTTTTTCATAAACATTTTCATATCCTCATAAACACATTCGTATTCATATTATCATCAACATATTCATATTCGTATTATCATCAACGTATTCATATTCATATTATCATCAACATATACGTATTCTTTTTTCCTTTCGTTGAATTCATATCGTTAACTGTGACTTTCGTATTCGTCTATGTATTGGGCGATGGATCCATCTACATGTAACCACAGTACTGGGCAGCGTGGACATCAGCGACACCTCATCCTTCAACTGAGCATTGGCCTAACGTATTAACATATCATATCGTCTCAATGGAAATACGATCATCGGGCTCTCTCTGGGCCTTCTCCCGTAAACGGGCTCCCTCTGGGGCCTTCTCCCTCACGATCTCTCCAACATATCATCATATCATCGTATTAGTTACAATTACTTCACTTCCTTCAACGTTTCGTATTTTCATCACTTTATAAAAATTAAACAAGCATATAACGTTTTTCTTTTAAACCAAGCATGCAACATGTCTTTTAACGTTATCGTTTCATCATAAAATTCCGTAAACATTTAAAATAAACATTTTTAACATATTAAAAATCCATAAACATTTAAAATAACATTTTAACAAATAAAAATTCATAAACATTTAAAATAATCATATTAGAATATAAAACATCATTCAGGACACTGCCATGACGTTTACTAATTTTTAGGTGTAAAATTACTGTTTTACCCATAGACGTAAAATTTCAAGTTTTTAACATTTTCTTAATTTCATTGACTCTAACATGTCCCAAATAATTATTTAAGCTTAAATTAAATTTCTCATTATTTTATTTAGCTTAAATACTAGACTTTTTAATTAATCCTTAAATATTCGTTTTTAATGTGTTTTAATCCCGAATTAATTCAAACTTTAATATAAAATTCTTAAATTAAAAACTTAGACTTTTCATATTATTTTAGCCCTCGTGAACCATGACTCGACCCCTGCAAGCCATGTTTTGAATTATTTTATTAAAAGAAAACCCTAGTCCCTCGACCCAAGCCCCTTCGAGCCACCTTCATGTTTTTCTCGAGCCAAGCTCGAGCTGGCCTGAGCCATCATTGAGCCAGCCCTCCCTTGAACCCTACTGGACCCTAAGAACCCAAGGAACCAGACCCTAGCCCCAACCGCAAGCCACAACACCAGCTTTAGCTCACGGCCTAGAACTTCTCCCATGACAAGGACTCTTGAACTCGTGCCTAGGACCTAGCCAACCGAACCAGACCCTGAACCAGCCCCTTGTGCACCCTTCTAGGACCCTAGTGAGTCGACCTAGCCCAGCTCAAAGCCCCCTGGCCGAGCCATCTCTCCCTGCATAAGCTGTTGTACCTGTGCGCCTGCATATGTGTGATCTCGGGTTGGAGTCCTAGCTTGCTAAGACTCCTTCCCAGCGCTCGACTCAAGTCTTAGTGTGGCTAGGACTCCTTACCTGAGCCCTCACGGACCCTAGGTAGCCCTGGTCCCAGCAAAGACCAAGCCACAATAGCAAACTCCATAACCCGATCACCCAAGACACAACACAATAGTTTCGGTTCCAGCTTGTGTTCTATCAAGTTGTAGCATTTTTCATGTGTGTGTAAGACCCTTAAACTTGTGTAAAGACAACCCTGATCAATACCCTTACCATGGCAGCCCCTTAACACATATTAAACATAATTTTTGGATCAAAATACATGTTTTAAAAATCCTAAAATATGCATATACGAAAATCTAACAAAGTGTCCCTTGTTTTTCATGCAAAACATGTTTAAACAAATACTATGGTGTGATAGATGTTTGAAGGGAAGAATATGTCGTGCCTTTGAGTATTTTATGCACGATTAAACGTTGACGGTTGCGAAGAACGATGACGAGGAGGACCTTGGCTTGATAAACTTTGAAGAACTCGATGATTTTCTCTTAATTTTTTCTTGTGTGTGCCGTGTGATTTGTTGGGAGAGAGTTTGGAGTGTTTGGGGAAAGTGGGCGTGGGATTGGGTAGGTTATGGGGTAGGTTTTGTATATTAAATAGTTGATAAAATATTAACCAAGCACTAATTACTAGCTTAGGCCCATTAACAATGTTAATTAGACCCACTTAGCCCATTAGTGCTTAGTTAAAATATTTTGTTTGAAAAATTTTGTGAATTTATTAGCCGGGTTGCCAACACGTTCGTATTTTTTGTTTAAAATCTAACACCGATAAAAATTACGTCCCGACGTATAAAATCACCTCAAAACTCCTTATTTTCAAAAATTTGAAAAAACATCAATCATATTTTAAATAATTAAAAATAATTATTTAATAATAACATTTTCTATTTTTCAGCCCTCGGTCTCCGTTCCTCGATCGCAACTCGAATAACCTTTAAAAATACATTTTAATGCAACCATGTAGAAAAGTATATTTTAAACATGTAAATATGCACAACATAATTGATTTATGCAATTAAAACAATTAACTGAAATACACAAGGAATTTAATAACTTGTATGCAAGTGGTTCACGTGGACCTTCAAATTTTCGGGGCGTTAAAATCTTCCCCCCTTAAATTGAATTTCGTCCTCGAAATTCGCTAATCCTTGATAATCAAAAGTATAGACTTAGTTCTAGTATCCCAATAATCTACGCTTCTGCTGCGCTACTCTGATAAAACTTAAGTTCTAGAATGTCCTTACGTCTCCTTGATCCAAATTAAATTGACCTTCTAAATCCTCATTTGTGAATGGCAACTTAAAACAACCCATGATGACTTAGTGCTTGTTGTGACTTTGATTGTTGCACTCCCAATAGTAGGTTGTCTGTGTGTAGTTTTATTCGGTGAGTCCGATATCGTATCCACAGGGAAGCTACGGTAATTACAAGTCCACTACAATGTCTTTTTGTTTTTTTTTTTTGTTTTTGTTTTTCTTTTAATTGTTTGAATCTTTAATTGGTAATTTTTAATTGTTCAAATTTTAATTTAAGTAGTTGAGATTAGAGGATCCAATCTTGATATTTTAATAAAGTTAACATTAATGAACATTATTGAAATCCACTTAATAAAATGGTTCCAATATATTAAATAATCATATTTATATTATGTTATATACTATTTTCTTATAAGTATAAAATATATATCAAAACTTATAAATGTTGTCAAGTATTTATTGTGCTATATATATTTGTAAACACTAAATCAAGGTTCCCACTTTAAATGGTTGGTAAAACCAAACTAACATTTAAATGGTACCAAGAAATTAATAATATGATATATTGATATATAATAAATCAAGGCATCCACTTTAAATGGTTGGTAAAACCAAACAAACATTTAAATGGTACCAAGAATTTAGTGTAACATATAGCAACAATAAATCAAAACTCCCACTTATAAGTAGGGTATAAAAATGCTTAAAGAAATAAATATAACATAAACAATAAATAATGATTAAATAATATAAAACATAGATTATTACCTTTTAATAACCTTATTATCATACCAAGAGCTTCACCTTTTCATCTCAACCTTGGGAAGTTAGCTACTCATTATTCAAAGTATAAAACTTTGAATATGAAATTAACATGCTAATTATTTTTAAATGATGAAATAAATGAAAAATAAAGAGAGAAATATTATGAACTCAAAGATTTGTTCATAGAATGAGGGATATCTCAATTCATTACAATGCACCCATATTTATAGCCAAATTTGAGGAGACAACCACAAATAAAATATTATTTTTTTACACATAAGTCTTCATTGGTGTTCCAAGAAATTATATTTTAATACACATCATTTTTGAAAATTTTCCCATCCAATTTTGCTTCTCCACATAAAATAAAACATGTGGATAATTGAGTTGTTTGAATTGTGGTATTTTATTTTAACCATTTGACCAAATAGTTTGAGAGATATGGTCAAAATACTAGAGAATGGTAAAACTGCCACTCTTTTAGTAACTTTGTTTGTTGTTTAATTTGATCCCAATTGTGAGAAGATTTTTATCTCATGCTTGTCACTAATATTGTAGATATTATCATCAAATTTCTACAGGTCCAAGAATCATCTTAATCCCATTTGCAACGCCAAGTTTATTCTTGTTTTATCGAACCTATAAAAATAGTAAAAACTTATAATTACACAACAACTTATTTTTTATACAATTTATTATAAAACATATAATATTTAAACATTTAATAAAACAAAAATTATAAATTTATATTATAAAACATTTAATTAATGTCCAATTTTTATATTTATCACACCCCCAACCAGCTTATTGCTAGTCCCAATCAATTTAAGCGTTAATAGCAATACAAAACATATTGATTAATTTAAATAGAAATGTAATCGAAACTATCCAAGTGTTTAAATTAAATTTGAAAATTGTCAAAGTTATATTAGGATCATTATAATTATAATTTATGAAATAATCTGAGCTGATCAAGTCAAAGCTTATTTTCAGGTATTAAATGTACATGGCCTTCAGAAATTCTTAATAAGAGTCTCAATTCCATATCCTCACAGGTTAATAAATGTTTCAATCCAGGGGAACGATTTCTCTCATGGAGTTGGAATACAGATAAATGCTCAGGAAAATGGTTTACAGAATGCAGACAGACAAACGAGCCATATTAATCAAAAGATAGGAAATCCATTGATTTAAAATCTAGTTATTCTTATTTTATATATATATTTTTTCTGATATTCTTTTGAGATTTTTTCTTTTATTTCGTAACATCATAGAATCAGACAAAATTTATGCTCATTGACCACATATTTATTTAATTTTTACAATATATTTCTCTCTTTCTATTTTTTTTCCTTCTTTCTTTCTTTCTCTTTTTTTTAAAGAGAGATAAATGGGTCGTAGCATATAACTTTGAAATAACAAAGATCGTCAACATTTCTCTTTTTTTTTTTTCAGGAAATATCAATTTTTTTTTCAAAATAAGAACTCAAGATCTAAACAATAGATAGCTTCTCTTATGATCAATAAAGGCTCGAAAGTTGTTTTCTCAATCCTCTCCACTCACTCACAAAATATGTGTGAGTTTAAAATTTTAGGCACTCTTATAAGATATATCTTGGGCCAAATACTTTAATAATTGATCTTATCACAATGGTTAATCACTAAAAAAGATTTCATAAATCATATTTTTATATTGATCAGAATATTAAAATTGACATTTTTTCAAATAAAAATTTAAACATCCTTAAATAGATTAATACATGTTCTAATTTAAACCTTTCAAATATGTAATGTATGATATTTTTGCAAAAAATACTAAGATACAAACAATAAACATGATTTTATTCTAAATAATATATTTTTTTAAGTATATATATTTTTTATTTTTTATTATTATTATTTTTTTTAATATTTTTTATAAGTTTGTTCTCCCCCCAAACAGAATATGACATTGTCCCTTATGTCAAAATAACTATTAATGAAAGAGATATCACCTTGAATTTTATTGAAGATAAAAAACTGAAACAAACGCAAACAAATCCACGACTTTTGAATCAATGATCCAACTTTCTTTCTTACTGCTTGATTGCGACCAATTGATCTTTGCTATCATCGGATCAGGTTTATGAACAAAAGCTTCCAAATCATCAATTAATTGGTCGGCAGTCGAAGCAGAGATGAGCATCCTTCGTGAATTTTCTGAAATGAAATTCTGTTCCGCAGCTTTATCAAGAAATGTCAAAAAACTGTCATAATAATTATTAATATTCAACAAGCCCACAGGTTTATTATGGATATTAAGTTGTGTCCAAGAAACAGTGTGAAAAATTTCTTCTAACGTACCAAAACCACCTGGTAATGCGATAAAAGTATCAGAATTTTCAATCATTTTGGTGATTCGTTCATACATTGAAGAAACTTTTAACTCCTCCCCAATCGTAACACCTGTAATATTTCCTTCAGCTAAAGCTGTAGGAATAATACCCAAAACCTGACTACCTCCAAGATGTGCAGATGTTGAATCAGATCCCATTAACCCAATATTACCTCCCCCATATACCAAGTGAATTTTTCTCTCAGCCAATATCTTTCCAAGATTATTTGCTGCTTCTACAAACACTTCATTTTTTCCAGGACTCGAACCACAAAATACACAAATATTTTTCAATGTTTATGCAGAAGATCCAGCCATGTTTTTACTTTTTTTTGGTCTGCGAAAATAGAGAGAAAGATGAGAGATTTTATATTGGTTATATGTTATCATGAAAAACTATGGGTCACAGTTGTAAACAGAATAAACAGTAAAAACAATAATAACACACATGCATATAAACAGTAGTGTGATTGTGGCTCACAATTTTCCTCTGGTTTTACGTCCAGAAACGGCTTCAACGCCTTCTATGAGTCGAGGATATGCTTCCCATCTAATTTTCTTATAAATTGGCAAACATGGTCTTTTTTAGTCGGATTCCTAAGACTATTAAAATTACGCTCGTCTTGGAATTGTTTCCATAAACGTAGAAGTTCAATATGCACGTGTCCACTAGAATGCGTCTCAAGAGTCAATAAGATGTTATCTAAAGACTCCTTACTCAGCCCATTCTTAATGAATCCAATTTTATCTTCTCTGTTATTGGAAACATATCCCAAAGATCTGCATCGTTTGTCACAAGTCCATCTTGCACATTTATGACAAACCCCTAAACTTTTGGCCCTTCGTTTTTTCGCATAAGTACTTTTTCCTAATCCAGGCATATACCGAATGAGTAATGACTGTTGAACTTCTCCTCCTAATCGGACCTTAGTTTCTATTACAAGACAAATATCTTCTGGAATTCTTTTTCGTATTAACAATCTCAATCTTTCACACCTACCTGCATAAATTTTTCTTAGAACATTTTTCAGAAACAGAGGGAAAATATTTACAAATTTTTGAGAGAATTTCATCCATTTTGAAAAGAAAAGAAATGATTTTTTTTGTATCAACAATTGTGGGAAACTGATTAAATCGACTACGAGAGCCACGGCGTACCGTTATCCGTCATTTAACCGGGAAAATAAAAAGATTAAGGAAACCTGAAATAAAAACAAACAAAATTAATTGCAATACAAAAAATCAAGGATCGGAAAGGGAAATAAACTCTTCTTTAAAGATTTCATTTTCTAAAAATGTTTAAGCCTTTTTCCATTTACTTTAAAAACATCACCATTTTTAGGATTTTCAATGTCCACAGCTCCATAAGGATACACATGTTTTACAACATACGGACCTGTCCATCTTGATCGTAATTTTCCTGGGAATATGTGAAGTTGCGAATTATAAAGCAAAACTTTTTTACCAATCTCAAAAGATTTTCTAAGAATTGTTTTATCATGAAATGATTTGATTTTTGCTTTATTAATCCTTGAATTCTCATACGCGTCATTTCTGAGTTCATCAAGTTCATTAAGTTGTAATTTTCGCAATTTGTTGGCATCATCCATGCTTGAATTAAAAGGTTTGATCGCCCAATAAGCTTTATGTTCCAATTCCACAGGCAAATGACAATGTTTTCCGTAAACCAACCTAGAGGGAGACATATTCAATGATGTTTTGAAAGCTGTTCGATATGCCCAAAGTGCATCAATAAGTCGCAGAGACCAATCTTTACAATTTGGGTTAACAGTTTTTTCCAAAATTTGCTTTATCTCCATATTAGCTAATTCAACTTGTCCATTTGTTTGAGGATGGTAAGGAGTAGTTACTTTGTGAGTAATACCATATTTTTTCATCAAATAAGCAAATGGTTTATTAACAAAGTGAGTTCTCCCATCACTAATCATGGCTCTAGGAATTCCAAATTTACTAAAAATATTTTCTTTTAAAAATTTGATGAGGATTTTATGATCATTTGTTCGACATGGAATTGCTTCTATCCATTTGGAAACATAATCAACTGCAACTAAAATATAAAAGTATCCAAACGAAGGTGGAAAAGGTCCCATAAAATCAATTCCCCAACAGTCAAAGATTTCAATTTCAATGATCGGATTCAAAGGCATCATGTTTCTTTTTGAAATCGCACCCAATTTTTGACAATTTTCACAGATCTTGCAGATTTCGTGGGTATCTTTAAACAAAGTGGGTCAATAAAATCCACACTGCAAGATTTTTGCAGCAGTTTTCTTTGAAGAAAAATGTCCTCCGCATGCTTCTAAATGACAAAATTTAATGACACTACTTATCTCATTGTCGGGTATGCAACGCCGAAAAATTTGATCCGAACGATACTTGAACAGATACGGATCATCCCAATAAAATTTTTTTACCTCATTCAAAAATTTTCTTTTATGTTGAGAACTCCATTGCGGTGGCATTTTTCCTGTCACAAGAAAATTTACTATGTTAGCAAAACAAAGTGTAGTAGTAACTGAAAATAGATGTTCATCAGGAAAATTATCGTTAATTGGTGTCATTTCATAAGATGATCATGTTACTAGTCTCGATAAATGATCGGCTACAACATTCTAGGTTCCTTTTTTATCTTTGATCACAATGTCAAATTATTGGAGCAACAAAATCCATCGTATCAGTCGTGGCTTTGAATCCTGTTTGGTCAACAAATATCTAATAGCAGAATGATCAGTAAACACAATAGTCGTTGATCCAATCAAATAAGAACGAAATTTATCTAATGCAAATATTACAGCAAGTAGTTCTTTTTCAGTTGTGGAATAATTCATTTGAGCATTGTTTAAAGTTCTACTTGCACAATATATCACATAAGGCTTACTGTTTCTTCTTTGACCCAATACTGCACCGACTGCATAATCACACGTATCGTACATGATTTCAAATGGTAAAGACCAATCAGGAGGTTGCATGATAGGAGCTGATGTTAAATGTCGAATGATTTTATCAAACGCATTTTGGCATTCTTGAGTCCACTCAAATACAGTGTCTTTTGTTAAAAGGTTACAAATGAGTTTAGAGATTAAACTAAAGTCCTTTATAAACCTCCTATAAAATCCAGCATGTCCCAAAAATGAACGAATTTCTTTAATGGTTTTTGGAGGGGGTAAATTGGCAATAACATCAACTTTTGCTTTTTCAACTTCAATTCCATGAGATGACACAATATGTCTCAAAACAGTCCCAGAATTAATCATGTAATGACATTTTTCTCAATTTAAAATAAGACCTTTTTCCTCACATCTATTTAAAACATTTTCTAAATTTTTAAGACAATTATCAAATGTACTACCAAAAATAGTTAAATCATCCATGAAAATCTCCAAACAATTTTCAACCATGTCGCTAAAAATGCTTAGCATACATCTTTGAAATGTTGCTGGGGCATTGCATAAACCAAATGGCATCCTTCTGAATGCAAATGTTCCAAAAAGACATGTGAATGTAGTTTTTTCTTGATCTTCAAGTATAATGGGAATTTGATAATAACCTGAATATCCATCAAGAAAACAGTAGTACGGATGACCTGCCACTCTTTCTAAAATCTGATCCAAAAATGGTAATGAAAAATGATCTTTTCTAGTGGCATCATTTAATTTTCGGTAATCAATACACATACGCCAACTAGATGGGACTCGACTTGTTAACAATTCACCTTTTTCATTTTTTATCACTGTGATGCCAGATTTTTTTGGAAATACTTGTGTTGGGCTTACCCACTTACTATCAGAAATAGGATAGATAATTCCAACATCAAGTAGTTTGAGAACTTCAGTTTTCATAACATCTTTCATGTGCGGATTTAATCTCATTTGTGGTTGTTGAGATGTTTTAGTATTTTCTTCTAAATGAATTTTGTGAGTGCAAATTAGTGGATTGTTGCCCTTGAGATCTTTTAATGTCCAACCAATTGCATTTTTATGTCTTTTAAGCATATCAACTAATTTACCTTCTTGATCACTTGCAAGTTTGGAAGCAATTACCACCGGATATGTTTCATCTTCTCCAAGAAATGCATACTTCAATTCTTCTGGCCAAGGTTTTAACTCCAATATGGGTGGTGGTTCATCTTTGTTCTCATATTTTGCCTCAAATTCTTTCTCTGATCCTGGTAACGAGTGATACCTGATAAAATCATCAAGATCAATTTCAATATTTTCTTTAACAGTATCAATTGAACAAATATCTACTTGGTCACGAGTACTCCCTTCTTGAATGTTTTCTTCCACAAGAGTTTCAATTAGATTTTCATCTTCACTTTCATCTCCTTTGTCAAGTGGTTGCTTACAAAGATTAAAAACATTAAGCTCCAAGGTCATGTTACCAAATGACAACTTCATTATTCCATTCGTGCAATTTATAAGAGCATTAGAAGTTGCTAAAATGGACGACCCAAAATTACAGGAATTGTATTACAAGCTTCGATAGGTTGTGTATCTAAAACTATAAAATCGACAGTATATACAAAGTTATCAACTTGGACCAACACGTCTTCTACCATACCTCTTGACACTTTAACAGATCTATCGGCAAGTAAAAGTGTTACCGAAGTAGGTTTTAACTCACCTAGATTGAGTTCTTGATAAACTGAATATGGAAGTAAATTCATACTAGCTCCAAGATCAAGCAAGGCTTTTTTAATATTTCGTTCTCCAATAATACATGAAATAGTAAGACAACCAGGGTCTTTGTATTTCAAATTATTATTATTTTGAATAATTGCACTTACTTGTTCCGCTAAAAATGCTTTCTTTTTCACATTCAATTTTCTTTTCACGGTGCACAAGTCTTTCAAAAATTTGGCATATGATGGTACCTGCTTTATTGCATCTAATAAAGGAATATTAACTTTTACTTGTTTAAAAATATCATATATATCAGAATTCAAATTTGATTTTTTTGTATTTTTCAATGCATGAGGGAATGGTGGTGGCACTATCTGTTGATCCTCTTCTTCGCAAGTTATGGGTTCCACTTCCTTACCCTTTGGAGTTGATTTATCATCATTTTCACAAGGTTCAAGAATGGATTTTTCCACTACCTTACCACTGCGAAGGGTAATAACAGATTTTACCTGATCCATCGGTTGAGTTCCAGAAGTTCCGGTTTGTGAATGATGATCCTTGGGATTAGGCTGTGGTTGTGAAGGAAACTTACCTTTTTCATGAACATTAAGTGCAGATGCAAATTTAGCAAGAGTATCTTTCAAATCTGTCATGGTTTGAGCAGTTTGAGTATTGATAGACTCTTGCTTTGCAATGAAAGAATTCAATATATCTTCCAAGTTCCTTTTAGGTGGAGGAACATAAGGTGCATAATTTTGAAAATTTTGTTGATTTTG
>NC_133307.1:16836429-16837597 GCF_012295235.1 Primulina huaijiensis
TGATAAAAAGTTTCTCCTTGTTTTTGAGTGAAAGTGATGATTTGCCTTTTGAAAGAATTTGTTCTATGAGATGGAAAAAACTTTTTCAAAAATTGTTGTTGCAATTCATCCCAAGTTCGAATGGATCCCGATCTAAGATTTTGTAGCCAAGTTTTAGCTTTATCTTTTAAAGAAAAAGGAAAAAGCTTAAGTCGAATGATGTTCATGCTACAATTTAGATCATTATATGTGTTGCACACTTCTTCAAATTCTCGTAAATGCATGTATGGATTTTCAGAATCTAAGCCATGAAAGTTGGGTAAAAGTTGGATAATACCAGGCTTAAAATTGAAATGAGATGCATCAGGGGGAAAAACTAGACATGAAGGTGCACTAGTACGTGTAGGATTCATGTGATCTCTAAGTGTTCTTCGCCTATCATGATCATGTTGAGATTGAATTTCATCTTCATTTTCCTGGATGGGTTCTTCCGCCATGTTTTGTAAAAATAAAGAGTTATTTTGAATGAGTCGACCACTAAGAGTACGTGACCGAATAATGCTCATGCAAATGCAAAAGAAAAAAAAGAAAAACACACAAAAACAATAAAAAATTCAAAGAAAGAAAATTAAATAGACTTGAAATTAAATTATACTTCCCCGGCAACGGCGCCAAAAACTTGTTGTGACTTTGATTGTTGCACTCCCAATAGTAGGTTGTCTGCAAGTAGTATAATTCGGTGAGTCCGATATCGTATCCACAGGGAAACTACAGTAATTACAAGTCCACTACAATGTCTTTTTGTTTTTTTTTTGTTTTTTTTATTTTAATTGTTTGAATATTTAATTGGTAATTTTTAATTGTTCAAATTTTAATTTAAGTAGTTGAGATTAGAGGATCCACTCTTGATATTTTAATAAAGTTAACATTAATGAACATTATTGAAATCCACTTAATAAAATGGTTCCAATATATTAAATAATCATATTTATATTATGTTATATACTATTTTCTTATAAGTATAAAATATATATCAAAACTTATAAATGTTGTCAAGTATTTATTGTGCTATATATATTTGTAAACACTAAATCAAGGTTCCCACTTTAAATGGTTGGTAAAACCAAACTAACATTTAAATGGTACCAAGAAATTAATAATATGATATATTGATATATAATAAATCAAG
>NC_133307.1:16837693-16848235 GCF_012295235.1 Primulina huaijiensis
TTTTTTACACATAAGTCTTCATTGGTGTTCCAAGAAATTATATTTTAATACACATCACTTTTGAAAATCTTCTCATCCAATTTTGCTTCTCCACATAAAATAAAACATGTGGATAATTGAGTTGTTTGAATTGTGGTATTTTATTTTAACCATTTGACCAAATAGTTTGAGAGATATGGTCAAAATACTAGAGAATGGTAAAACTGCCACTCCTTTGGTAACTTTGTTTGTTGCTTAATTTGATCCCAATTGTGAGAAGATTTTTATCTCATGCTTGTCACCAATATTGTAGATATTATCATCAAATTTCTACAGGTCCAAGAATCATCTTAATCCCATTTGCAACGCCAAGTTTATTCTTGTTTTATCGAACCTGTAAAAATAGTAAAAACTTATAATTACACAACAATTTATTTTTTATACAATTTATTATAAAACATATAATATTTAAACATTTAATAAAACAAAAACTATAAATTTATATTATAAAACATTTAATTAATGTCCAATTTTTATATTTATCAGTGCTATGTTATTCTAACCTCGAATTTTTACTTTTCTTACAATTCCCCATATTAGAAGATGGATGACCATACTTATCGTATATTACTTTCCTTATTTTATACCCAAAATGTTCATCAACTTATCATATAACATTCTTTATAACGTTATAACCCAAGATATTCCAAGGTTCCAAGTATTCTTTCAAGCCTAAATCATCGAAAAATCTTATCATTTAACCCATTCAATTCTCACTTATTGCTAAACTAGTCCCCAAATTCCTTAACAATTGCAAAATAATTCAGATTTCCTCAAAAATTATCCAATTGGTCCTTAATTTCGAAAATCCTACAATTAACCCATAAGTTTTTGACATTCTTAATTCCCTTCTACGGGTTTCCCATAACATAAATTTCGTTAATTTTAAACTTATTTACCCAAAAATCAATTCTCATCACCAATCTTACCTTTCGTCAAAACTTAAAATCCCATTTTATACATTTTCTTACTTTCAAAGATCATCGCAGTCTTCGAATCATTATTACTTATGTCTATTTCCCAAAATTAACTCAACTAGTACCCACGAGTCATCAGTATTTTCTTATAAAAATCTATGTGTCCCAAAAGCATTCATAATATTCACGATTAACTTATGGCCCAAAAAGTAGAACGTCAATACTAAAACCCAAAAATCAACATAGTCCAATTCCACCACAAAGCCAACATGCGTGAAAATCATATAATTTCTTATTTCATATCGTATCACGTATAAAATTTCCTAAAGCATATAAAAAATATATCCTCGTAAAGCTATTAAACATGTGACGTAAACATATAATTCATGTAATCATACAGATAGCAACATAAAAATCCTATAAAGCATGTAAACTTACAAATTGAGGCTTGACGACTGAGCTTCCCGGCACTGATGGTGGCACAACCCTTTACTGAAACATTGTTGTGATACAAATTGAAACGTACACTACTCGTTTTCTTAAAAAGTGGTATAAAATTTTTTTCTCCTTAATCTCCATAATTCGGAATATACATATATATACTTTAAAATACCTTAACACCATTTTTAAAATAAATCAACCAACTAATATTTGAAAATCAAAAGAAATAGTTCAAATCATAAAATCGTCAAACGTTTTACCAAACCTAAAACATTATTTGAAAAGTATAGCTCATACTATCAACCTCTCAAAAACATTTCAAAAGTATAAATAAAAATTCGTAAAAATATCTTTAACATAACATAAAATCATAATTAATAACTAGTGCAGAAAACTAGCGTTGGTCATCGGGTTATATGCACCTTCAGTCCAGCAAAGACAACCACCAAGACCTCAATTAACATTATTCTCATAATCACCTGCATCAATTACATCTAGTGAGTCTAAAGACTCAACACACCATAATCTTGATAACAAGTACTACATATACAGATCACATGCAACAGTGAAAATACTTGTAAATAAAATATCATTTTCATAATGATGCATCAACTTTAAACAAAAATATTTTCATAAACATTTTCATATCCTCATAAACATATTCGTATTCATATTATCATCAACGTATTCATATTATCATCAACATATATGTATTCATTTTTTCCTTTCGTTAAATTCAGATCGTTAACTTTGACTTTCGTATTCGTCTACGTATTGGACGATAGATCCATCTACATGTAACCACAGTACTGGGTTGACATCAGCGACAGTCTCACCCGTCAACTGAGCCTTGGCCTTACGTATTAACATATCATATTGTGTCAATGGAAATACGATCGTCGGGCTCCCTCAGGGACCTTCTCCCGTAAACGGGCTCTCTCTGGGGCCTTCTCCCTCACGATATCTCCAACATATCACCTGTTGGAACTTTTCAAGTTCGCAATCTTGATTTTGATGCTAATAAAACTTTTTATTTTGTTTCTAATAATCTACCTTAGTGTGCAGAAAGCTAAAATTGAATTAATCAGTTTTCGAAACCAACTGAAGCCATCGGAGATTCCAACTGATTGCCGAGACTAAATCAGTCTAACTGGTTCTTCAAACAAGCAGTTCAGTTGATTGTCCAAACTGATAGGTAATTCAGCAGGAAGATCTCAAAAGCATGGCCAGCCTATGATGTGTCTAACTGACGAAGAACCCAACTAACCAGTTCAACTGAAGGAGTGAAATCAGTTCAACTGACGAGTCAACTGATTTCACTAGCCCAACTGAAGATCAGTCCAGCTGACCAGTTCAAAGCATGAGTCAGAATCTTTCAGTTGCAGATCAAGACAAGCTTACAGTAAATGGATTCCAGCTGTGCGAGAAGGTACAAAGCCAATGTCCAGTTAAAGGACAATAATGGACGTTGCATCAGAGCATTAACGACAAAACGCTGTAGAAGGGCAGTCAAAAGTCGAAGCACAAAGTCCAAGGAGCCAATTCAAATACAATAGATACAATAATTGAGTCTCACTGTACGATCAGCTTTTCCCGTCTATTTAAAGAGAAGATCAGTGAAGACTCAAAGGGGAGACATACGAGAGTGAAAAGAGTTGAGAAGAGAAAACAACAAAATGGCACGCTCAGTGATAAACATAAAAATTGTACATTAATTAAAAATAATATTTTATTTGTGGTTGTCTCCCCAAATTTGGCTATAAATAGGGGTGCATTGTAATGTATTGAGATATCCCTCATTCTATGAACAAACCTCTGAGTTCATAATATTTCTCTCTATAATTTTCCTTTATTTCTTCATTTAAATATAATTAGCATGTTAATTTCATATTCAAAGTTTTACACTTTGAATAATGAATAGCCAACTTCTTAAAGTTGAGATGATAAGGTGAAACTCTTGGCATGATAATAAGGTTATTAAAAGGTAAGAATCTATGTTTTATATTATTTAATCATTATTTATTGTTTATGTTATATTTATTTTTTTAAGCATTTTTATACCCTACTTATAAGTGGAGTTTTGATTTATTGTTGCTATAAGTTACACAAAATTCTTGGAACCATTTAAATGTTAGCTTGGTATTACCATCTATTTAAAGTGGATGCCTTGATTTATTATATATAAATATATTATAATATTAAATTATTGGAACTATTTAAATGTTAGTTTTGTTTTACCAACCATTTAACTTGGATTCCTTGATTTATTATATATGAATATATCATAGTATTAATTTATTGGTACCATTTAAATGTTTGTTTGGTTTTACCAACCATTTAAAGTGGATGCCTTGATTTATTATATATCAATATATCATATTATTAATTTCTTGGTACCATTTAAATGTTAGTTTGGTTTTACCAACCATTTAAAGTGGGAACCTTGATTTAGTGTTTACAAATATATATAGCACAATAAATACTTGACAACATTTATAAGTTTTGATATATATTTTATACTTATAAGAAAATAGTATATAACATAATATAAATATGATTATTTAATATATTGGAACCATTTTATTAAGTGGATTTCAATAATGTTCATTAATGTTAACTTTATTAAAATATCAAGAGTGGATCCTCTAATCTCAACTACTTAAATTAAAATTTGAACAATTAAAAATTACCAATTAAAGATTCAAACAATTAAAATAAAAACAAAAACAAAAACAAAAACAAAAAGACATTGTAGTGGACTTGTAATTACCGTAGCTTCCCTGTGGATACGATATCGGACTCACCGAATTATACTACTTGCGGACAACCTGCTATTGGGAGTGCAACAATCAAAGTCACAACAAGTTTTTGGCGCCGTTGCCGGGGAAGTATAATTTAATTTCAAGTCTATTTAATTTTCTTTCTTTGAATTTTTTATTGTTTTTGTGTGTTTTTCTTCTTTTTCTTTTGCATTTGCATGAGCATTATTTGGTCACGTACACTTAGTGGTCGACTCATTCGAAATAACCCTTTATTTTTACAAAACATGGCGGAAGAACCCATCCAGGAAAATGAAGATGAAATTCAATCTCAACATGATCATGATAGGCGAAGAACACTTAGAGATCACATGAATCCTACACGTACTAGTGCACCTTCATGTCTAGTTTTTCCCCCTGATGCATCTCATTTCAATTTTAAGCCTGGTATTATCCAACTTTTACCCAACTTTCATGGCTTAGATTCTGAAAATCCATACATGCATTTACGAGAATTTGAAGAAGTGTGCAACACATATAATGATCTAAATTGTAGCATGAACACCATTCGACTTAAGCTTTTTCCTTTTTCTTTAAAAGATAAAGCTAAAACTTGGCTACAAAATCTTAGATCGGGATCCATTCGAACTTGGGATGAATTGCAACAACAATTTTTGAAAAAGTTTTTTCCATCTCATAGAACAAATTCTTTCAAAAGGCAAATCATCACTTTCACTCAAAAACAAGGAGAAACTTTTTATCAGTGTTGGGATAGATATAAAGAATTGCTTAATCTTTGTCCACATCATGGTTTTGAAATTTGGAGAGTTGTTTCTCAATTTTATGAAGGCTTAACACCTAAAGATAGGCAAATGGTTGAATTTATGTGTAATGGAACATTTGAAGATAAAGATCCAAATGAGGCAATTGAGTATCTCGATTCATTAGCTGAAAATGCTCAAAATTGGGACACTATAGGTACAATCGAACCATCAAACAAGATTCAATCTCCTACATCTGGTGGAGGTATGTACACTCTCAAAGATGAACATGATCTTCAAGCTAGATTTACCTCTTTGGCAAGAAAAGTTGAGGCACTTGAATTGAAAAAGAATGGTCAATTAAAATCTGTTCAAGAAATTGCATGTCACATCTGTGATACAAGTGATCATTCTACAAAAGATTGTCCCACTTTGCCTTCTTTTAAAGAATGTCTCCATGAACAAGCCAATGTTTTAAACAATCTCAAAAGGCCAAATTTTGAACCATTTTCTCAAAGTTACAATCTAGGTTGGCGAAATCATCCAAATTTTAGTTGGAGGAATGATAATGCTGCACAATTTTCACAACCACATTTCCAAAATCAACAAAATTTTCAAAATTATGCACCTTATGTTCCTCCACCTAAAAGGAATTTGGAAGATATATTGAATTCTTTCATTGCAAAGCAAGAGTCTATCAATACTCAAACTGCTCAAACCATGACAGATTTGAAAGATACTCTTGCTAAATTTGCATCTGCACTTAATGTTCATGAAAAAGGTAAATTTCCTTCACAACCACAGCCTAATCCCAAGGATCATCATTCACAAACTGGAACTTCTGGAACTCAACCGATGGATCAGGTAAAATCTGTTATTACCCTTCGAAGTGGTAAGGTTGTGGAAAAATCCATTCTTGAACCTTGTGAAGATGATGATAAATCAACTCCAAAGGGTAAGGAAGTGGAACCCATAACTTGCGAAGAGGAGGTTCAACAGACAGTGTCACCACCATTCCCTCATGCATTGAAAAATACAAAAAAATCAAATTTGAATTCTGATATATATGATATTTTTAAACAAGTAAAAGTTAATATTCCTTTATTAGATGCAATAAAACAGGTACCATCATATGCCAAATTTTTGAAAGACTTGTGCACTGTGAAAAGAAAATTGAATGTGAAAAAGAAAGCATTTTTAGCCGAACAAGTAAGTGCAATCATTCAAAATAATAATGCTTTGAAATACAAAGACCCTGGTTGTCCTACTATTTCTTGTATTATTGGAGAACGAAAGATTAAAAAAGCCTTGCTTGACCTTGGAGCTAGTGTGAATTTACTTCCATATTCAGTTTATCAAGAACTCAATCTAGGCGAGTTAAAACCTACTTCGGTAACACTTTTACTTGCTGATAGATCTGTTAAAGTGCCAAGAGGTATGGTAGAAGACGTGTTGGTCCAAGTTGATAACTTTGTATATCCTGTCGATTTCATAGTTTTAGATACACAACCTATCGAAGCTTGTAATGCAATTCCTGTAATTTTAGGTCGTCCATTTTTAGCAACTTCTAATGCTCTTATAAATTGCAGGAATGGAATAATGAAGTTGTCATTTGGTAACATGACCTTGGAGCTTAATGTGTTTAATCTTTGTAAGCAACCACATGACAAAGGAGATGAAAGTGAAGATGAAAATCTTATTGAAACTCTTGTGGAAGAAAACATTCAAGAAGGGAGTACTCGTGATCAATTAGATATTTGTTCAATTGAAACTGTTAAAGAAAATATTGAAATTGATCTTGATGATTTTATCAGGTATCACTCGTTACCAGGATCAGAGAAAGAATTTGATGCAAAATATGAGAACAAAGACGAACCACCCATATTGGAGTTAAAACCCTTGCCAGAAGAATTGAAGTATGCATTTCTTGGAGAAGATGAAACATATCCGGTGGTAATTTCTTCCAAACTAGCAAGTGATGAAGAAGGTAAATTAGTTGATATGCTTAAAAGACATAAAAATGCAATTGGTTGGACACTAAAAGATCTCAAGGGCATTAATCCACTAATTTGCACTCACAAAATTCACTTAGAAGAAAATGCAAAAACATCTCAAC
This sequence comes from Primulina huaijiensis, assembly GCF_012295235.1. Classification (NCBI taxonomy): domain Eukaryota; kingdom Viridiplantae; phylum Streptophyta; class Magnoliopsida; order Lamiales; family Gesneriaceae; genus Primulina; species Primulina huaijiensis. The sequence continues at coordinate 16,844,727 of NC_133307.1, forward strand.
AACCACAAAGGAGATTAAATCCACACATGAAAGATGTTGTGAAAACTGAAGTTCTCAAACTACTTGATGTTGGGATTATCTACCCTATTTCTGATAGTAAGTGGGTAAGCCCAACACAAGTAGTTCCGAAAAAATCTGGCATCACAGTGATAAAAAATGAAAAAGGTGAATTGTTAACAAGTCGAGTCCCATCTAGTTGGCGGATGTGTATTGATTATAGAAAATTAAATGACGCCACTAGAAAAGATCATTTTCCATTACCATTTTTGGATCAAATTTTAGAAAGAGTAGCAGGTCATCCATACTACTGTTTTCTTGATGGATATTCAGGTTATTATCAAATTCCCATTGCACTCGAAGATCAAGATAAAACTACATTCACATGTCCTTTTGGAACATTTGCATTTAGAAGGATGCCATTTGGATTATGCAATGCCCCAGCAACATTTCAAAGATGTATGCTAAGCATTTTTTGCGACATGGTTGAAAATTGTTTGGAAATTTTCATGGATGATTTAACTGTCTTTGGGAATACATTTGATAATTGTCTTGAAAATTTGGAAAAAGTTTTAAAAAGATGCGAGGAAAAAGGTCTTATTTTAAATTGGGAAAAATGTCATTACATGATTACTTCTGGAATTGTTTTGGGACATGTCGTGTCATCTCATGGAATTGAAGTTGATAAAGCAAAAGTTGATGTCATTGCCAATTTACCCCCTCCAAAAACCATTAAAGAAATTCGCTCATTTTTGGGACATGCTGGATTTTATAGGAGGTTTATAAAGGACTTTAGTTTAATCTCTAAACCCATTTGTAACCTCTTAACAAAAGACACTGCATTTGAGTGGACTCAAGAATGTCAAAATGCTTTTGATAAAATCATTCGACATTTAACATCAGCTCCTATCATGCAACCTCCTGATTGGTCTTTACCATTTGAAATCATGTGCGATGCGAGTGATTATGCAGTCGGTGCAGTATTGGGTCAAAGAAGAAACGGTAAGCCTTATGTGATATATTATGCAAGTAGAACTTTAAACAATGCTCAAATGAATTACTCCACAACTGAAAAGGACTACTTGCTGTAATATTTGCATAAGATAAATTTCGTTCTTATTTGATTGGATCAACGACTATTGTGTTTACTGATCATTCTGCTATTAGATATTTGTTGATCAAACAGGATGCAAAGCCACGACTGATACGATGGATTTTGTTGCTCCAAGAATTTTACATTGTGATCAAAGATAAAAAAAGAGCTGAGAATGTCGTAGCCGACCATTTATCAAGACTAGTAACAGGATCATCTTGTGAAATGACACCAATTAACGATAATTTTCCTGATGAACATCTATTTTCAGTTACTACTACACCTTGGTTTGCTAACATAGTAAATTTTCTTGTGACAGGAAAAATGCCACCGTAATGGAGTTCTCAAGATACAAGAAAATTTTTGAATGAGGTAAAAAACTTTTATTGGGATGATCCGTATCTGTTCAAGTATTGTCCGGATCAAATTTTTCGGCGTTGCATACCCGACAATGAGGTAAGTAGTGTCATTAAATTTTGTCATTCAGAAGCATGCGGAGGACATTTTTCTTCAAAGAAAATAGCTGCAAAAATCCTGCAGTGTGGATTTTATTGGCCCACTTTGTTTAAAGACACCCACGAAATCTGCAAGATTTGTGAAAATTGTCAAAAATTGGGTGCAATTTAAAAAAAAAACATGATGCCTTTGAATCTTATTATTGAAATTGAAATCTCTGATTGTTAGGGAATAGATTTTATGGGACCTTTTCCACCGTCGTTTAGATACTTGTATATTTTAGTTGCAGTTGATTATGTTTCCAAATGGATAGAGGCAATTCCATGTCGAACAAATGATCATAAAATCGTCATCAAATTTTTAAAAGAAAATATTTTTAGTAGATTTGGAATTCCTCGAGCCATGATAAGTGATGGGGGAACTCACTTTGTTAATAAACCATTTGCTTTATTAATGAAAAATATGGTATTACTCACAAAGTAACTACTCCTTATCATCCTCGAACAAATGGACAAGTTGAATTAGCTAATAGGGAGATAAAGCAAATTTTGGAAAAAAGTGTTAACTCAAATAGAAAAGATTGGTCTCTGGGACTTAATGATGCACTTTGGGCTTATCGAACAACTTTTAAAACATCATTGAATATGTCTCCCTATAGGTTGGTTTATGGAAAACATTGTCATTTGCCTGTGGAATTGGAACATAAAGCTTATTGGGCGATCAAAACTTTTATTTCAAGCATGGATGATGCCAACAAATTGCGTAAATTGCAACTTAATGAACTTGATGAACTCAGAAATGACGCGTATGAGAATTCAAGGATTTATAAAGCAAAAATCAAATCATTTCATGATAAAACAATTCTTAGAAAATCTTTTGAGATTGGTAAAAAAGTTTTGCTTTATAATTCCCGACTTCACATATTCCCAGGAAAATTAAGATCAAGATGGACAGGCCCATATGTTGTAAAGCATGTGTATACTTATGGAGCTGTGGATATTGAAAATCCTAAAAATGGTGATGTTTTTAAAGTAAATGGACAAAGGCTTAAACCATTTTTAGAAAATGAAATTTTTCAAGAAGAGTTTATTTCCCTTTCCGATCCTTGATTTTTTTTGTGTTGCATTTAATTTTGTTTGTTTTTATTTCAGGTTTCCTTAATCTTTTTATTTTCCCGGTTAAATGGCGGATAACGGTACTCCTTGACTCTCATAGTCGGTTTAATCAGTTTCTCATAATTGCTGATACAAAAATAAAAAAAATCATTTCTTTTCTTTTCAAAATGGATGAAATTCTCTCAAAAATTTGTAAATATTTTCCCTCTGTTTCTGAAAATGTTCGAAGAAAAATTTATGCAGGAATGTGTGAAAGATTGAGATTGCTAATGCAAAAAAGAATTCCAGAAGATATTCGTCTTGTAATAGAAGCTAAGGTCCGATTAGGAGGAGAAGTTTCACAATCATTGCTCATTCGGTATTTGCCTGGATTAGGAAAAAACACTTATGGGGAAAAACAAAGGGCCAAAAGTTTAGGGGTTTGTCATAAGTGTGCAAGATGGACTTGTGACAAACGATGCAGATCTTTGGGATGTGTTTCCAATAACAGAGAAGATAAAATTGGTTTCATTAAAAATAGGCTGAGTAAGGAGTCTTTAGATAACATGTTATTGACTCTTGAGACACATTCTAGTAGACATGTGCATATTGAACTTCTCCGTTTATGGAAACAATTCCAAGATGAGCGTCATAGTCTTGGGAATCCGACTAAAAAAGACCCTGTTTGCCAATTTATAAGAAAATTGGATGGGAAGCATATCCTCGACTCATAGAAGGCGTTGAAGCCGTTTCTGGATGTAAAACCAGAGGAAAATTGTGAGCCACAATCACACTCCTGTTTACATGCATGTGTGTCATTATTGTTTTTACTGTTTATTCTGTTTACAACTGTGACCCATAGTTTTGTC